>NW_027494146.1:0-333091 GCF_021521415.1 Bidens hawaiensis | reverse complement strand
GGGATTGTGTCCCATTGAGTTTGCCTATAAATATGTAACCTAAAATTATCACTCAACACACTTCAAACTTCTCTCTTAAAACTGCAAATTGCTCTGAATCATCTCCCAAGCATCTATTTGATTTTCAATTCCGTTCCTGTTACTAGGTAAGCCGAGGTTATAACCTTGAGATCTACTTTCCAACCCTTATATCTTGATCTTAATATAGATTTCTTGTTATTTAATCGTATTCTAGACCTTCGATTCCGAGGCCAACACCAAGAAAACCCGAATCTCGATTAGTCCCTTAACAAGAACCTCAGGTGAGTCTCACAGCCCCCATTTCACTATTTTTACTGTTTTTAACCTGTTTTCGGGGCGAGGGACACGTGTTTAAATTACATTTTATCATGGTATATTTACGAACAATGCAAGCGATTATGTGTTTAACTTATAATTCATTATGGTGAGTTTTCGAGCAATGCAAACAGTTATCTATGGTTTTCGATATGAGTGCGCAAGAACGAGTAAGTGATCACTTTACCATTGGAACTCTAAGGGTAGGGACTGCTGGTTTGATCCACCCACTCGTAGGGGTCGCACCTCTTTGCATGGACGAGTGCCTAGTATGGTCAAGGGGCAGTACTATGGGTTTGAGCCCGCTCGTAGGGGTCGCACCTCTTTGCATGGACGAGCGCCTTGTTTTCCGGCACAACGTCCGCAGCGTAACCCGCGGGACGGTAATACGTTATTTTAGCTCGTAGTGGCAGCGCCACTTACATAGACGAGCACGGTTTTTCAGAAATGTCCACGCGTAAACCGCGGGACGATAATACATTGTTTTAGCTCGTAGTGGCAGCGCCACTTTGCATGGACGAGCACATTTTCCTGAAACGTTCGCCGCGTAACCCGCGGGACGGTATTACTTATTTTTAGCTCGTAGTGGCAGCGCCACTTACATAGACGAGCACAGTTCCCAGAAATGTTCGCGCGTAACCCGCGGAACGATTTTATCAGAATATGTTGATAGAACTATGTTTTACCAAGCATGTGTTTTAATGATGCTATCAGAATTATGTTTCAGAATGATTATGATGCAATACGATTTATCAAGTTACTAAAACTTGTGAACTCACTCAGTTTATACTGATTCAAATGTTTTTACGTGTCTTTCAGGAGATAACTAGGTAGCGCATGGAGTCACACTTAGAGCACCTCACGCTGAACATCTAAAACTAGCTTTTTGGAAGATTTTAGTTCTATCCCTTCGATGCGCGTGGTTGTTCCCGCCGCGCAAGGGGATATGGCTTGGAAATCTTCAACAGTTGTTATACTTGGATGTTTTTATGTAACTTTTAAACAATGTAATGTATTAAACATTTCTTGCGCAATGAAAATCTTTGAATGTTTGCAATGGCCCGTGCTTAATTATCAATCCCCACTCGAGCGCGCCCGGCTGTTTCCGCCGCTCAGGGCCGGGTGTGACAGATTGGTATCAGAGCACTGGTTATAGCGAACTAGGAAAAGAAGTTTTAACCTAGACTATAACCGTTGGGGAATCACATGAAATACTTTTCAAAGAAAATATTTTCAAAAGAAACTATACACACACTTAGGAACACGGGTCACACAGTGTCTATGATAACATTATGTGCTCAGAGTACATGCGCTAAGTTTGATATATTTCCATTCTCTTTTAAAGCGAGAATGCCTCCAACTAAAGCCAAAGGAATTTCCATGACACCCGAGGAACTCGCGGAAATAATCGCGCAGGCGATTGCGACACATGAGGCCAGCAAGGCCGAATCTAGTCAGGGTCGTCAGAATGAGACCCCAGAACCCGAATCAGGAGCCTTGGACAAAGATGCTCCTATAAGACATTCATGGCCTGTAAGCCTTGGCCATTCAAGGGAACCGAAGGGGCCATTGGGCTCTACAACTGGACTGACAAGATGGAGACAGTTCTCTCCATTAGCGGATGTAGTGAGAACCAGAAGGTCCTTTATGCGACCTGCATGTTCCAAGAAGCAGCTTCATCTTGGTGGAAGCTTCAAGTGAAGACTTTGGGGCGAGAAGTTGCTCTTCACAAGACCTGGGAGGAACTGAAGGAAATGTTGATGAGAAAGTTCTGCTCACGCGCAGAGATTCAGAGTCTGCAACAAGAATTCTGGAACCACACTATGGTAGGAACGGATATCGACGCCTACAACAACCGGTTCAACGAGCTTTGCCAGTTGGTGCCAGACATGGCAAACACAGAGGAAAAGAAGGTCGAGAGGTATATCTTTGGGTTGCCTCCTGTTGTTAGGGTTCCGCTCAACGCCGCAGCGCCTCCAACCTTCGATGAGGCGGTTGCGCGGGCCATCACCCTTACAAGGGATACGGTCCGTGCGGGTATGTTGACTACGCGCGGAAGCGAGCAGCGAACCTCTGACTCCAAAAGGAAATGGAACTCTCACCACCGAGGGTCCGACTCCAAGCAGCCACCGTTCAAGAAGCAGGAGAGCGTAAGGACTTACGCGATCCAAGCCGCGGAGTCGTCAAGGAAAGGATACAGTGGCCCTTACCCATGGTGCAACAAATGCAAGTACCACCACGAGGGTGAATGCGCGAACGTCACGTGCGCCAAATGTGGCAGACCAGGGCACAAGACGATGAATTGCCGTGTCAGAGACGCTGGAGCAAGCGACAACTGCTACGCATGCGGGAAGCCAGGGCATTTTAGTCGGGATTGCCCGCAAAAGGGAAACCAAGCTCGCGGGAGAGCTTTTGTGATCGGCGCAGGCGAAGCAAAAGAAGAGCCGAATGTGGTAACCGGTACGTTTTTACTTAACGGCCATTTTGCATCTGTCTTATTTGATACTGGCGCTGATCTAAGTTTTATATCTGCTGAGTTTAAAAACTCCTTAGGTCTAGCAACCAGTAGGCTAGACATACCTTATACTATAGAACTGGCCAATGGTAGGCAGTTGTGCGCGAGCGAAAGGGCTGAGCAATGTGTTTTATTCATGGGAGGTCACGAGTTCAATATTAACTTGTTGCCTATAGATTTGGGAAGTTTTGACATTGTGGTAGGTATGGATTGGTTAGTCGAGAATCTCGCAGAGGTTATTTGTCATGAGAAACAGGTTCGGATCCCACTGTTGAACGGAGAAACTTTGATGATTCAAGGGGAAAGAAGGGGAGTTGCGACGAAACTGATTTCGTGCCTAAAGGCGCGTAAGTGCCTAAGGAAAGGGTGCTACGCCTTCCTGGCGCATGTAGTAGAGAAGAAAGATGAGCGAAGAATTGAAGACTTACCAGTAGTGCGCGAATTTCCAGAAGTTTTTCCTGAAGATCTGCCCGGATTACCGCCGCCGCGACAAGTCGAATTTCGCATCGATTTGGTCCCAGGAGCTGCGCCAGTAGCACGAGCGCCTTATCGATTAGCTCCATCTGAGATGCAAGAACTATCCAATCAGTTACAGGAACTATTGGATAAGGGTTTCATTCGCCCAAGTTTCTCACCTTGGGGAGCTCCAGTACTGTTTGTAAAGAAGAAGGATGGTTCCTTCCGGATGTGTATTGACTACAGGGAGCTGAACAAGCTGACAGTCAAAAATCGGTACCCGTTACCGAGGATTGACGACTTATTTGACCAGTTGCAGGGATCCAGTTATTATTCGAAGATAGATCTACGGTCAGGATACCACCAACTTAGGGTCCATGAGGAAGACGCGCCAAAGACAGCCTTCCGAACTAGATATGGCCATTATGAGTTCTTAGTGATGCCTTTCGGGCTAACTAATGCGCCGGCTATATTCATGGATCTGATGAACCGCGTGTGCAAACCATACTTGGACAAGTTTGTGATTGTGTTTATAGATGATATTTTGATTTACTCTCGGACCAAGGCCGAGCATGAGCAACACCTGAGATTGATTTTGGAATTGTTAAGGAAAGAAAAGTTGTATGCGAAGTTTTCCAAGTGCGAGTTTTGGCTTAGAGAAGTTCACTTTCTCGGTCACGTTGTAAACGAGAAAGGAATTCACGTTGATCCTTCCAAAGTCAAGGCCATCGAAAACTGGGAAGCGCCAAAAACCCCAACTGAGGTGAGGCAATTCCTAGGACTAGCTGGCTACTATCGACGCTTCATTGAGAACTTCTCCAAGATAGCTCTACCTCTGACCGCGCTAACTCAGAAAGACAGGATGTTTGTTTGGGGCGAAAACCAGGAAGCAGCGTTTCAAATGTTGAAGCAGAAGTTATGTAGTGCGCCAATTCTATCTCTGCCCTAGGGGACAGATGACATCGTCGTTTACTGCGACGCTTCACATCAAGGACTCGGATGTGTCCTTATGCAGCGAGACAAAGTCATAGCGTATGCCTCGCGCCAACTTAAGACCAATGAAAAGAACTACACAACGCATGATCTGGAACTTGGAGCGGTTGTCTTCGCGCTAAAAATTTGGCGCCATTACCTCTATGGTACAAAGTGTATAATCTTTACGGATCACAAGAGCCTTCAACATATATTTGATCAAAAGGATTTAAACATGAGGCAACGAAGATGGGTTGAATTGTTGAACGATTATGATTGTGAAATAAAGTACCACCCTGGAAAGGCGAATGTGGTAGCAGACGCGCTAAGTAGGAAGGAGCGAATAAAAACGCTACGAGTCAAGGCTCTAAGGTTGACCATTCACGCAGATCTCTTTACCAGCATCCGAGACGCTCAGCAAGAAGCCTTGAAACCAGAGTTTGTTAAAAACGAATGCCTTGGGGGTATGGTTAAGAATTTGGAACTTAAAGAAAACGGCAATCTATATTTCGCTAACCGCATATGGGTCCCTCTCAAGGGAGGATTACGCGAACAGGTCTTGAACGAAGCTCACAAGACGCGGTATTCCGTACATCCTGGCGCAGACAAGATGTACCAAGATGTTAAAATGTTGTATTGGTGGCCCAATCTTAAAGGCGCCATCGCGACGTATGTCAGTAAGTGCCTGACGTGTTCAAAAGTAAAGGCTGAATATCAGAAACCATCAGGGTTGCTTCAACAGCCAGAAATTCCCATGTGGAAGTGGGAACAAATCTCTATGGACTTCATCACCAAACTGCCAAGGACACCTGGGGGTTATGACACAATATGGGTTATTGTGGATCGGCTAACTAAGTCAGCGCACTTCCTGCCGATCAAGGAAACCGATAAGATGGAAAAGTTAGCCCGATTGTATATTCGAGAAGTAGTTTCAAAACATGGAGTCCCAGTGTCCATCATTTCTGATCGAGATAGTCGGTTCACATCAAGGTTTTGGAGATCGTTACAAGGAGCTCTAGGTACTCGCCTTGATATGAGTACAGCTTATCATCCTCAAACGGATGGGCAAAGCGAGCGAACAATCCAGACATTGGAAGATATGCTGCGCGCGTGCGCAATCGATTTCAAAGGTAGCTGGGATACTCATCTCCCATTGGTTGAATTTTCTTACAACAATAGCTATCACACAAGTATCAAGGCTGCGCCGTTCGAAGCTTTGTATGGGCGCAAGTGTAGATCCCCACTGTGCTGGGCTGAAGTGGGTGACAAGCAAATGACTGGTCCAGAATTGATCCAAGAAACAACAGACAAGATTTTTCAGATAAGGGATCGCCTTAAGGCAGCGCGCGACAGACAGAAGAGCTACGCAGATGTGCGAAGGAAACCATTGGAGTTTCAAGTAGGGGATAAAGTACTTTTGAAAGTCTCTCCATGGAAAGGAGTCCCCCGTTTCGGCAAGCGAGGAAAGTTGAATCCGCGCTTCATTGGACCATTTGAGATCCTGGAAAGGATCGGTCCGGTTGCTTATAAACTCCGTTTACCCGCCGAACTCAGTGGAGTTCATGATACGTTCCATGTGTCCAACCTCAAAAAGTGTTTATCTGACGAAACGTTAATTTTACCGATGGAAGAGATTCACATCGACAAACAGCTGCACTTCATAGAAGAACCTATAGCAGTAACCGATTGGAAAGAACAAAAGTTGCGCAGAAGCAGAATCAAGTTAGTAAAGGTTCAATGGAACTCGAGGCGTGGGCCTGAATTCACTTGGGAAAGAGAAGACCAGATGCGCATGAAATACCCACACCTCTTTCAGAACATGGCTTCTGCCAGCAACGTCTCCTAAATTTCGGGACGAAATTCGTTTAACGAGGGGAGAATGTGACACCCGGTAAATTCCTAATCCCTTAAGCTAAGTAATCAACCTAATAATTAGGTGATTGTAAATATTCAGCGCGTGCATTTGTTATGTGCGCCCTGCGCGAGCGCGCCATGTTAGTCAGCGCGTGCATTTGTTATGTGCGCCCTGCGCGAGCGCGCCATGTTAGTCAGCGCGTGCATTTGTTATGTGCGCCCTGCGCGAGCGCACCATGTTAAGAACCAGCGTGGGCATATGTTATATGCGCCATGCGCGAATGTTTTGGCTTTATGTTTTCATGTACCTTAACGTTATGATGTCTAATGGGTTGACCGTCACGCATGATGCTAAGGCGGGTGCACCCTAAATCGTTTATGCGCGTGCGGAAGGGAACTAACCTCCCCGCATGGCGGGAACATTGAGAGCTAGTTTGTCTGAAGCTCCAAGAAGGAATTGACTTCAACATAACTGATCACTATGTTGAAATACCAAGACCACTTGGAGGATCTACAAATGAAACTCAATGTCCCTGACTGCGAGAAGGTTACGTACCTACCCGCAGCAAAGAAACATTCTACACGCAGAATCCTACACGCATAAGGCTGTACGCGCAAGGTTACACGCACAAAACACAGTATTCTTCAGAATAAAGGGGATTATTCCCGCCCAAAAGAAAACAGTAACGTGTTTCAGAAAATTTCTACTTTTTACTGTGCACTGGCAAAAGCACACTGTAGCATGAACAATCAACTATCAGCCACCCTACTCTCACCAACCACAGACCTGCATGTCCTGCGAAAATCAGAATCTTTTACCCACTCCTCCACTTTTGAATAAATAATAATACTTTCCATACTTTATCATCATCACACCTAGATATGAAAAGATTACAATCCCCTAAATCAAGGGATTGTGTCCCATTGAGTTTGCCTATAAATATGTAACCTAAAATTATCACTCAACACACTTCAAACTTCTCTCTTAAAACTGCAAATTGCTCTGAATCATCTCCCAAGCATCTATTTGATTTTCAATTCCGTTCCTGTTACTAGGTAAGCCGAGGTTATAACCTTGAGATCTACTTTCCAACCCTTATATCTTGATCTTAATATAGATTTCTTGTTATTTAATCGTATTCTAGACCTTCGATTCCGAGGCCAACACCAAGAAAACCCGAATCTCGATTAGTCCCTTAACAAGAACCTCAGGTGAGTCTCACAGCCCCCATTTCACTATTTTTACTGTTTTTAACCTGTTTTCGGGGCGAGGGACACGTGTTTAAATTACATTTTATCATGGTATATTTACGAACAATGCAAGCGATTATGTGTTTAACTTATAATTCATTATGGTGAGTTTTCGAGCAATGCAAACAGTTATCTATGGTTTTCGATATGAGTGCGCAAGAACGAGTAAGTGATCACTTTACCATTGGAACTCTAAGGGTAGGGACTGCTGGTTTGATCCACCCACTCGTAGGGGTCGCACCTCTTTGCATGGACGAGTGCCTAGTATGGTCATGGGGCAGTACTATGGGTTTGAGCCCGCTCGTAGGGGTCGCACCTCTTTGCATGGACGAGCGCCTTGTTTTCCGGCACAACGTCCGCGCGTAACCCGCGGGACGGTAATACGTTATTTTAGCTCGTAGTGGCAGCGCCACTTACATAGACGAGCACGGTTTTTCAGAAATGTCCACGCGTAAACCGCGGGACGATAATACATTGTTTTAGCTCGTAGTGGCAGCGCCACTTTGCATGGACGAGCACATTTTCCTGAAACGTTCGCGCGTAACCCGCGGGACGGTATTACTTATTTTTAGCTCGTAGTGGCAGCGCCACTTACATAGACGAGCACAGTTCCCAGAAATGTTCGCGCGTAACCCGCGGAACGATTTTATCAGAATATGTTGATAGAACTATGTTTTACCAAGCATGTGTTTTAATGATGCTATCAGAATTATGTTTCAGAATGATTATGATGCAATACGATTTATCAAGTTACTAAAACTTGTGAACTCACTCAGTTTATACTGATTCAAATGTTTTTACGTGTCTTTCAGGAGATAACTAGGTAGCGCATGGAGTCACACTTAGAGCACCTCACGCTGAACATCTAAAACTAGCTTTTTGGAAGATTTTAGTTCTATCCCTTCGATGCGCGTGGTTGTTCCCGCCGCGCAAGGGGATATGGCTTGGAAATCTTCAACAGTTGTTATACTTGGATGTTTTTATGTAACTTTTAAACAATGTAATGTATTAAACATTTCTTGCGCAATGAAAATCTTTGAATGTTTGCAATGGCCCGTGCTTAATTATCAATCCCCACTCGAGCGCGCCCGGCTGTTTCCGCCGCTCAGGGCCGGGTGTGACATTAATGACCCTAATCCTTGCATAGTATACCAAACTTAGTTACCTGCATGTGGGAATAAAATATGTCAGCTATGTTCTGGTGAATTGTTATGACTCTAAAAGCATTTAAATAACAATCATAATACAAATATAGTTTTCTTGACAAGCTCAGCAGATATATTGCTATACCTGGTATTTGTAACACTGCCCTACACACACACAAGTCTCCGAGCCACGTAGCCCATACCTGAGAAACTATATATGACCATTAGCCCGCGGCCACGTAGCCTTTGACTGTATAGGCTTAACGGTTATGTTTGGATCCAGACACACGTATATTTGGTCTGAGTTGTTTTTATTCTCTATTTTGTATTACAATGTTTTAGAGATCACGTAATCTCATGCAAATGTTTGACTGACCCTATAAGACAAACAACCTGTCTATCTTACAGAGTATAAATATGTTTGACTGTTTGTAAAGGTTTAACGTATTCACCTGTATGGTCGGTGTGATTGTCAAATAAACCTCCTTGATTGTAAATGATTGTCAACCTATAACAAATAGGTTTGAATGATCACCTTGTTGGTGTGTTTTGTTTAGACTGCAAACCTTAAGTCTGGTTTTTAACCTTGATTAGGTTTACGATTGTTTTGAAATCATGATTGTATTTTATGTGACGTTTGATATAGCATGCTTTGGCCTAATAGAGTCTATCACGTTGGCAAACTTCTCCAGGTAAGTAAACGGGTCCCGTAGTTGATTGGGATTTGTACGAATTACTTACCTTAGGCAAGAAGAGTCTACTAATAATATCCCCCTTCCAGTTACTACATGCCCGTCAAAATATAGTTTTGTATAACATTATATTTATAAAAATAATGTTTGATTGAAAATTGTATGTGAATGCTTTTGAAAAATACTTTCAAGGTTAAAGGCCATAGCCTTGACTGAGTCCAAGCTATCATAATACGATTGATAATAACTTAAACTTAGACTCTACCTTAATGAATGCTTGGAATACTTCTGCTAAGGCAGAATGATTGCTTAGTTGGCAGAACTTCGCTCCTAACTCGCTTAACTGCTATACGACTCGTTAACACTTCAATACTTGCTACGAACTTCAAGAAAACGGACCTCGGAACTTCCCGGTAAAGCTAGCACGCTTCCCAACACTAAGTGTGTGTTTGTGAGTGTGAAAATGGGATGAAATGGACTGAACCCGTAGCTGCTCTTTTATACTTGAGTGTTGCAGGGCATCGCGTAGCGCGATGGGGTTTTCCCTCAGGCCATTGCGTAGCGCGATACCGCAATCTGTGAGATGATGCCACGTGTTGACACGTGGTTGGCCACGTGGCCTGGTTGCTTAATGGGTCATTGCGTAGTGCGATGCCCTCCTAATCCGGATCATCGCGTAGCGCGGCGCCCCTTTTCTGATTTATGGGGAACAGCATCACGTAGCGCGATGATATACTCTGTCCTCCCATCGTGTAGCGCGATGGGTCTGAAAAACCTAAATTTTCATTTTTACCCATTTAAGTTTCAGAATTGTCACTTTTTGCCCAAAATTGAACAGGGTATTCCCGAGATGTTACAATTTTAACCCACCCCTATATATATATATATATATATATATATATATATTGGGGATGGATCATACGAGAAGTCAAGTTATAGCGAGAAGTGCGAGAAATCAATCTGAATCATTGATTAACAATGGCTATGTGTAATCAATGGATTAGATTGGTTAAGGTAAACTTGTAATTATGAAGATATCAATTTACCAAGAATTTAATGAATAAGAGTAGTTAGGTTTTTAACCTGTGGAGTGTTTAAAGTGAAACTTAAGTCATTAATATCATTTAATTGTTATTATTACTAACTAATTGAAAGTTACATGTAAAATTTTTAATTGATACTATTAATCAAACTAATGCTAAACAAATATAATTTTAATCAAATACCATAATGTCTTCAATTATATTTATTCAAATGCATCGAATATCATGTATTGCCTACACAGATTAATATATTGTGTAGGTGAAGTCACGAATGTGTACGTGAAAATTTTACAATTGTAAGCTATTAATATGATATGTTATTTATTATACGTGCTTTAATGTGAAAAAAATAGTTTATTTTGTACTGTGTAGGGTTTATATATGTATTGTGTAGGTTGTATCACGAATGTGTGTGTGAAAAAAAACGTAGATTTCTTTGTTGATTTGTGTTGATATGTGTTTTATCTAATGGGTTAGAACACTATGAGGTTGAATCAAATGCAAATGTGTTAAATGATTTTGGAGATAAAGATAAATAAGAATTTTAAAAATTCCTTTTGTGTGTGTTTTTCATATACCACATAAGTTTGATTACTTGATATGCGTAATTTAGATAAAATATTAAAGTTAAAAATAAAATGAAATAGATGTATATTTGTTTGTTGATAATCTATAAATAAAACAATATCGATTATGGGAATTTGAATTATAAATATATTATGATAAAACATAGTTAAATTTGAAATTAAAAAAATGATTGTTTGTTTGTTATAAAAACAAAAAAAATAATAAAAACGTAGATTTCTTTGTTGATATGTGTTTTATCTAATGGGTTAGAACACTATGAGGTTGGATCAAATGCAAATGTGACAATGTGTTAAATGATTTTGGAGATAAAGCTAAATAAGAATTTTAAAAATTCCTTTTGTGTTATTTTTCATGTATCGCATAAGTTTGATATACGTTATAATTATTTTAAAATGTTAGGTTTCATGTATAACACTATAACATATGTAAATAATTTCATGTTTTAATTGAGTAACCTCTTGCAAATATTTAAGAAAAATAAAAATAAAAATAAATTGTTATTTGAAATCTCCTACAACATTTTCTAGTTACCATATACACAAATTTTTGGAGATTACAACTATACCCTTCTATATAAATTAAAGATAAAATTAAAAGAAAATTTATGATTGATTATAATGATTTCTCACACTTTTCTCCCTAAAAATACTTCTGAAATAGCCTAATCTTACACACACACATAATGCGCCAACTTTTTATGGGCCTAAAAAATCGTTGGGCCTTGGGCCGTCGCCCTCTCTACCCACCCCTATGGGACGGACCTGATTGTCAATGGTGATTTAAGCAAAAAGGAGAAATCGTTGTTTCCAAAAACGATATTTGCCAAAAAAAAAAAAAAACGAAAGTCTCCGATCAAATTAGCGATTCCTGCTAAAAGTAATTTGGCTGCCCAAGCAAATAGCTTGTGATTGTCCAATATTGTGAGTTTATTCTTTAATGATATTTTTAAGTAAGTCAAACCTAAAGCGTCAAAATATCGTAAGTTAACATGTCTTGTAAAAACTCACTCGAGCATTATGATAGTCCAAGGTCTGTTTGGATTCTTTTGGTGACCATGCGGTGCATTGCAAAGAATTGCCTGGCTTTAAATACAGACATGATCTGGTTAGGGATGTTATGTGTAATGTTCTTAAACGGGCAGGGATTTCTGCTAAAAAGGAGGCCCCTGTTAACTTTCTCACGGATCCTATTGAAGGGAGGTCTACTTTACGACCAGCTGATATTCTTGTGTTCGGGTGGGCAGGGGGGAAACACGCCTGTGTGGATCTTACAGGAGTGTCTCCTCTTGTTGGGCTCAGGGACCGTGGGTTTGTTGTGGGTCAGGCTGCGTTGAAGGCTGAATCGGACAAAGTTGTTAAACACGAGAAAGCTTGTTTAGATAATCAACATGTCTTTCTACCATTTGCCTTTGATACATTTGGTTTTCTGGCTCCAGAGGCTGTGAAATTTTTGAGTAGGGTTCAGCGCGTCGTACACGGAACCTCTTCAGCTTCTAGGTCTCAAAGCTTCGTTTTTAGCAGGATTGGCTTTGCTGTTCAAAAGGGGGTTGCGGCGCAGCTTGTTGCCCGTTTGCCTGCCACTTTATTGTAATCGTTTTATAGTAAATTATATAAAACTTCGATTAAAAAAAATTTAAATTTAAATATAGTCCAAACACGCTTAGAAAAACAAAAAATTGAAGAAAGAACACACGCACGTTGTAAAATGTATTATTATTATTATTTTATTAATAAATCGTACCTTGCATATAAGCGTGTGCAGCAAGTCACATCGTCGGTTAAATACATACGTATTCACCAAGCAAACTAGCTCCTTATATATACGTCTTCATATTATTATCATTAACCGTCACTAATTCAATCAATAATCTTGTGTTTCTAGGGTTTACTGAATCAATTACAATGTCAAGTTCCGGTGAAGGCGAGTCATTGTACGGCAAAATCAATCCTAAAGCATTCGGTGATCGTGCTTTCAGACGAAACCCTAATAATAATAATAATCATCAACAACTTCTTACTTTTGAAAGTGAGAATATTAATATTAATATTAACGGTAAACGACGTCGTGTTGAGGAAGCCATTAGTGTATTAACATTAAAAGAAGATAGTGTTAATAGTAATTACCAGCCTAAGTCTAAACAGACTGAAGCTGCATATGAGTTAATGCTTGCTTTGGTTCAACAAGAGAGCTTAGGTGGTCAGCCTTATAATATTGTGTGTTCTGCAGCTGATGCGGCTTTGGCTGTTCTTAAGAGTCATAAGTTGAAGAGTGATGAGAAGAAGATTAAGTCTATTGAGGACGTGTTCGTTTTTCGTGTCGCACGCCACGTGTTCAATGAAATGCTTTCGCTTGCTGGGCGGATAACCGATTATGTAGATGCTGATAATAATAATAATAATAATAATAATAATGATAATGATAATGATAATGATGATGCTGGTGTAGCTGTTTAGTTTGAAGATGATGAAGAGGGTTATGATGGTTATGAAAGGGGTGATCTTGATGTAATGCAAGAAGATGTTGATGACGAGACGACGAGTTGGTCAAACGGTCAACGGAAGGTGATTGATCTCGAGAGTGAGGTTTTCTTTCGGAAAGGTGGGATTTTGATTGCGAATGATAAGTGTGAGCTTCCGTTACGGTCGTATAGGGTTCATAGTAAAGGGTATGAAGAGGTTCATGTGCCTGCGTTGAAGCGTAAGCCGGTTGGTGTGGATGAAAAGGTTGTGAAGGTTTCGAGTATGCCGGGTTGGGCTCAGATGGCTTTCGAGGGGATGAGTGAGTTGAACCGGGTTCAGAGTAAGGTTTACGAGACGGCTTTGTTTAAAGCGGATAATGTTTTGGTTTGTGCGCCGACTGGAGCTGGGAAGACGAATGTTGCGATGCTTGCAATTCTTCAGCAGATTGGTTTGCATATGAATGAAGACGGGTCGTTTAATCATAGTGATTATAAGATAGTGTATGTGGCGCCGATGAAGGCTTTGGTGGCTGAAGTGGCTGGGAATTTGTCTGAGCGTTTGAAGCAGTATGGTGTTACAGTGATGGAGTTGAGCGGGGACCAGTCGTTGATGTGTTGACAGATTGAGGAAACACAGATTATTGTAACCACTCCGGAGAAATGGGATATTGTTACTAGAAAGTCAGGAGACCGCACTTATACTCAACTCGTGAAGCTTATAATTATCGACGAAGTGCATCTCTTGCATGATAACAGAGGACCTGTTCTTGAAGCTATTGTTGCGAGGACCGTTAGACAAATTGAGACGACAAAGGAACATATTCGGTTGGTTGGGTTATCTGCCACGCTACCGAACTATGATGACGTGGCGTTGTTTCTAAGAGTTGATTTAAAGAAAGGTCTTTTATTTTGACAATAGTTACAGACCGTGCCCTCTTGCTCAGCAGTATATTGGAATCACAGTGAAGAAGCCTTTGCAGAGGTTTCAATTGATGAATGATATATGTTATGAGAAGGTCATCGGTGTGGCGGGAAAGCATCAGGTGCTTATATTTGTGCATTCAAGGAAAGAAACGGTAAAGACTGCGTGTGCAATTCGAGACACGGCTCTTGTGAATGACAAATTAGGGGTCTTTTTAAAAGATGATAGTGCAAGCCGCGAGATTCTTCATGAACATACGGAGCTTGTGAAAAGCAATGATCTTAAGGATCTTTTGCCTTATGGTTTTGCAATTCATAATGCGGGAATGATTCGGGCTGACCGTCAAATAGTTGAAGATTTATTTGCTTGTGGACACATTCAAGTACTGGTTTCAACTGCCACTCTGGCATGGGGTGTGAACTTGCCAGCTCATACTGTGATTATCAAAGGAACACAGGTTTATACTCCAGAAAAAGGAGCATGGACTGAACTTAGTCCACTTGATGTTATGCAGATGTTGGGTCGGGCAGGGAGACCGCAGTTTGATACTTGTGGTGAAGGGATTGTTATAACTGGACATAGTGAGCTGCTGTATTATCTTTCTTTAATGAATCAACAGCTTCCAATTGAGAGTCAGTTTGTTTCCAAGTTGGCTGATCAACTGAATGCAGAAATTGTTATGGGAGCTGTTAGAAATGCAAAAGAAGCCATCAATTGGCTTAGTTACACTTACTTGTACATTCGCATGATGCGTAATCCTACACTTTATGGTTTATCTTCTGATGCTTTGAAGACAGATCAATTACTTGAGGCTAGGAGAGCTGATCTGGTTCATTCGGCTGCTACAATACTTGACAGAAACAACTTGGTGAAGTATGATAGAAAAAGTGGTTATTTTCAGGAGACTAATTTGGGTAGAATTGCAAGTTACTATTACATAACTCATGGAACGATTTCCACTTACATCGAGAATTTGAAGCCTACTATGAATGAAATAGATCTTTGTAGACTGTTTTCACTCAGTGAGGAGTTCAAACATGTGACAGTAAGACGGGATGAAAAAATGGAACTTGTAAAGCTTGCGGATCGTGCTCCTATTCCCATCAAGGAAAGCTTAGAAGAACCGAGTGCAAAGATCAATGTCTTACTTCAAGCATATATTTCTCAGCTACAGCTTGAAGGACATTCTTTGACTTCTGACATAGTCTTCATAACTCAGGTCGGTTTTATACTTTATGCTCTACTTAATCATTAACTTTCTTTGCACTTGTTTTTTTATTCATATAATACCAACGTATAATACCACGCACTTCAACTTCAGTTAGGTTTTAGTCATTGTACCTTTTTCTTTTTGTATTTTTTTTGGACAGGACCCGTTTTGACTCGAGCCAAAATGATCCAAACTTATTTTTTTGGCCAGAAGTTTAGAAAGGACTCATTTTGATCCAAACTCATTTTGCTCATAAGCTGAATCGACCCAAACCCTTTTTAACCCGTGACCCGACCCACCTAGTTTGGCAGGACTAACATAGAAATAAAGAAATGCGCCTGCGCTTTAGGGTGTGGGTGCAGTAGTGGACATAAAGATAATAAATAAAAAAAATATCACACGTGAATTATTCATCTTTTTATATTTTTAAATCGTGTATTACATTATCTTCTTAGTTTTAGGTGTTTAACAGTAGAAAATGTTATCTAGTAATATTAGGCGCCTCTTACACGTGAGTCGAGCGCCTTCACTGCACCATTTTAAGCCAAGGTTTGGATCATTATGGGTCATTTATAAAATCCCCTCTAATCAGACATGACAAAAATCAATTTCTTAAATGATTCAAATACACAAAAAAAACACACAGTGACTAAAACAAGATAAAAGTGAAAGTAACTTGGTATTTTATCAAAATAACCATTTGGATTTTCTATGATATTTTCACTTACCATTTATGGTCGTATATTATATATTGTATTAATTACAATTTTTTTGGTTTTGCAGAGTGCGGGACGTCTGATGCGTGCTCTTTTTGAGATTGTGTTAAACAGAGGCTGGGCCGAGTTATCTGAGAAAGCTTTAAACTTGTGCAAAATGATAAATAAGAGGATCTGGGGTGTACAAACTCCACTATGCCAATTTGATGGTTTAAAAAATGATATATTAATAAAACTGGAGAGAAAAGATTTAGCATGGGAAAGATATTATGACCTGTCATCACAAGAGCTAGGAGAGCTCGTTCGTGCCCCGCGTTTAGGAAGAAAGCTTCATAAATACATTCACCAGGTCCCGAAACTTAACCTTGCAGCACATATTCAACCAATCTCCCGAAGCATGTTAACAGTTGAACTCACAATCACTCCAGATTTTCAGTGGGATGACAAGATTCATGGCTATGTGGAACCGTTTTGGGTGATTGTGGAAGATAATGATGGGGAAAACATTCTTCATCACGAGTATTTCTTGCTGAAAAAACAGTATATCGATAAAGACCACAGTTTAAAGCTCGTTCTACCGTTATACGAACCGTTACCACCTCAGTGCTATATTAAGGTTGCTTCTGACAGATGGATTGGGTCGTTATCAGTTTTACCCATATCGTTTCGTCACTTAATCTTACCTGAAAAGTACCCACCACCAACCAAATTGCTAGAGTTGCAGCCACTCCCTGTAACTGCTTTGAGAAACCCGTTGTATGAATCTCTTTATCAAGAGTTCAAACACTTTAACCCTGTTCAAACTCAAGTTTTCAATGTGCTGTATAACACTGATGACAATGTGTTAGTTGCTGCATCAGCTGGATGGGGGAAAACTATATGTGCTGAGTTTTCGGTTTTAAGAAACCATCAGAAAGGGCCTGGTGATGTCATGCGGGTTGTGTATATTGCACCCGTTGAAGCGTCTGCTAAACAAAGATATAATGAGTGGAAAAAGAAATTTGGAGACGGGCTGGGGTTGATCGTTTGTGAGTTGACCGGGGAAACAACAACCGATTTGAAGTTACTTGAAAACGGGCAGGTGATAATCAGCACTCCTGATAAGTGGGACGCATTATCGCGTCGTTGGAAGCAAAGAAAACATGTTCAACAAGTAAGTCTTTTTGTTGTTGATGATTTGCATTTGGTTGGAGGGCAAAATGGTCATGTCTTGGAGATTATTGTGTCTCGGATGAGGTACATTGCAAGGTTATGTCATAATACACGAATCGTCGTGTTATCGACTTCACTTGCAAACGCTAACGATTTGGGCGAATGGATGGGTGCCACGTCACGCGGTATTTTCAATTTCCCGCCATCTGTTCGGCCCGTTCCTCTCGAGACTTATATTCTAAACCTGCCATTGTACAAACATGCTAATTTTGATACCCTAATGCAATCATTGAGCAAACCGACTTACAATGCAATCATACAACACGCTAAGAATAAAGAACCCGCCATTGTGTTTGTTCCCACAAGGAAACACACCCGCCTGACAGCTGTTGATCTGATGACATACTCGATTGCTGAAAGTAATGTTCAATCTAAAAACAAGGTGGGCCCGTTTATTGACCGAATCCAAGAGCCCACGTTGAAGGAGACTTTGAAACACAGGGTCGGGTATCTACACGAGGGTTTGACCACCATTGACCAAGATATTGTTAAGACACTGTTTGAAGCGGGCTGCATTCGAGTGTGTGTAGTTAGTGCTGCAATTTGTTGGGCGGTCTCTCTTCGTGCATACTTGGTGGTTGTTATGGGAACACAATATTATGATGACACGAATTATCCATTCACCGATCTTCTTCAAATGATGGGTCGCACGGGCCGACCTCTTGTCGATAGTGATGGGAAATGTGTTATATTTTGTGATGGCCCGTGTAGAGCATACTGCATAAAGTTCTTCCTTACAGGGTTTCCGGTTGAAAGCCATTTGCAGCATCGCTTACATGATAATTTGAATGCTGAGGTGGTTACTCAGTCGATTACAAACAAACAAGAAGTTATTGATTATCTGACGTGGACGTTTATGTACCGTAGACTCACCCGAAACCCCAACTACTACAACCTCCAAGGTGTAAGTCAAAGGCATTTATCGGATCATTTTTCCAAACTAGTGGAGAACACGTTAACCGATTTGGAATCGAGCAAATGCGTTTTGATCCAGGATGATTTTGGCATTTCAACTGATAATCTTGGTATGATTGCTTCATATTATTACATCAGTTACACGACAATCGAACGGTTTAGTTCCTCGATTATCAGTAGCACAAAACTGAAGGGTATGAGACACTTGCAGTTCGACCCGGTGAAGAGGTTTTAATCCGGAGGTTAATCAACCATCAACGATTTTCGTTTGAAAACCCGAACTACACAGACCCATATGTCAAGGCTAACGCGCTGTTACAAGCTTATTTTTCAAGACAGTTGGTAGGTGGGAGTCTTGGGTTTGACCAGAAAGAGGTGGTCTTAACTGCTGGTAGGTTGGTTCAAGCTCTGGTTGATGTTGTTTCGAGTAACGGAAGGCTTAGTTTAGCTCTTCTCGCAATGGAAGTTAGCCAAATGCTGACACAAGGAATGTGGGAACGAGACTCGGTTCTATTACAACTGCCTCATTTCACTAAAGAGTTAGCCGAGCGGTGTGAAGCAAACCCGGGGAGAAGTGTGAAGACGGTTTTTGATTTAGTCGAAATGGAAGATAACGAAAGACGGGAGTTGTTACAAATGTCGGATCTACATTTAATGGATATCGCAAAGTTTTGCAACCGTTATCCTAACATCGACGTGTCATATGATGTGGTGAATGGTGAAAGTATTCGGGCCACGGATGATTTTACTTTGATGGTGACACTTGAACGGGATGGGACCGAAGTGGGGCCCGTGGATGGGCCGAGGTACCCGAAGGGTAAAGAAGAGGGATGGTGGCTTGTTGTCGGGGATACTGAAAGTAACGCGCTGCTTGCGATTAAGAGGGTTTGCTTGCAGAGCAAGTTAAGAGTGAGAGTTGATAATATTGCTGCTCCAAGTGAAGCTGGGAAGAAAATGTTGAGCTTGTATTTGATGTGTAATTCTTACATGGGGTGTGACCAAGAGTATAGCTTCACTGTTGATGTTAAACCATAAATATTTTAGTCATTTGACTTTTAGTATTTATGTTACTTGTTCAATTTTCAAGCTTTTGCTACACTCACGTCAATTTTGTTTTCAGTGTACTGAAAGTCTTTTGCTATAGCTTTTGTTATTTCTTGGTGTTTAAAGGCAGGTGATCTCTGCTTTGCGTTTAAAGCAACCCCCGTAAAAACCTATTTAGGTGGCTCTTATGTGGCTCCTGGTAATGCATGTCACACTCATCATACAGCCACCGACTCATGTGGATCGGTGAGAATATAGAAAAAGTAAATGAAACTTAAGTCGAATATAATTTGGTATTTTCGAAGACTTTTTCCTAATACTTTATCTGATAACTAAATCATGAGTTGCTTATGCAATTTATTAATTGAGGTACAATTGATTTCCCTCGGGTTTTCTCAATCGTATTATCAAAATTTTTGAAATACTAAGCATCAAGTATTACATTAAATATCGCTGATAAGTATCAAATTAGGTCGAAACACGAAATATTAAATATAAAATGATAAATCAACTAAATATTCAAAACCAAGCCACATAGCTTATGGTCCTGAACTTAAGGTCTTGATGTTCATTGGCTTTGCTCAGTCACAGCATACCTGTTCACAAAATCCAAATACGCCTGCGAAACACCAAAAAATAAGACTTGATTTATACCAAGAATTTTACAAATAATTAACGTGTTAAATAAGATAATAAAGACTATTAGGGGTGTAAACGAGCCAAGGCGCTCGCAAGCTATTCGAGATCGGCTCGAATTGAGCCGAGAGCTTATATGAGCTTGAGCTCGAGCCTATAAATAAGCTTGTTTAATAAACGAGCCTAAGCCCGAGCTTTACGTATCTAGCTCGATCCAGCTAAGGAGCCTATTGCTTATATAATGTATATTTAATATATATTTATTTACTAATAATTATTATGTATAAAATTATGATAAAAATAACTAAATAAGATATATTATGTCATATATAAAATTATAACTAAAAAATATTTACAGAAATAATTAAAAATATATATATCAAAAGTAACTAATAAATAGTAAACGATATGGCCCGGGTCGAGATTGAGAAAAACTACTCACGAGCAGAGCTCGAGCATTAGAAATGGAGCTCAAAACGAGCCGAACTCGAACTCGAGCTCTCTATAAGTTAAAGTGTTAAACAAGCCAAGCTCAAGACCCCCCCCCCAAAAGACAATAACAAAAGTAATAATACCTGCAGTATTGCTACAGCTGCAAATTTGTCACTGCTTGTTTTAGCTTCCACCGGATGCAAATTCAATGGCTTCAACAATAACTCCACATTCTGTTACCAACTTAAACCACATCAGAACCTTATAATCAAACATTTTGCGCAAAAAAGATGCACATACCTTTGTCGTGTAGCATTCGTTCCACAAAGTATACTTCACGTCTACAAGTTTCCCAGTTTTACTAAGGTCGTCGACAAACACTTTCACTTGTGTAGCCTGATAAAAATGAAGAAATAAGTTATAAGATCATGAAGTTCAAACTGAATAAACGAGAAGGTGAAGTTACAAAAATGAAATAAAAGCTTGCATTTTCGCTGTTCTTTTGCATGTATTTGTATGGGTACCCGACAACAAACGCAGACAGAGACAGTTTTGATATCTGCATACAAAAAAATAAAAATTAACATATCTATATCTACATTGTCTAATTGATAATGATATATTTTTTAAAAAAATATTAATTATACTATCAAAACACATTTTTTGATTTCTTTTTAAATCGTTAGTATATAGAAAACATTTTCCATCTATATAATGTATATAAAAACTTTAGAGTTTTATGTATTGATATTTTACACCGCGTGTCTTACACGGGCTCTAAGCTAGTTTTATATAGAGAAACAAACAGATTGTTAAGTAAAACTAACCAGTTGTTCAAAATCAAGAGCCATCAGACCGATATTGTTTTTCCGCCTAACTAGAACACTGCAGCATATAAAAACAACCAATATTATCTCAACCATATTCTATTAATGTTTGTGCATTTGCAACAAGTTTATACAATTATACCTTAATGGTGAAGCAACTTTGTTGTCAAAATCTGAAACTGCGAGACCAACGTATTTGTCACCGACATCCAAGCCAAGAAACCGGCCTCGGTCCACTGCGCGCAGCTTCAGAAAGTCTTGGTATAAGTTGAGTGGCTTCACAAACCTCATCTATCAATCCATTATTAGGAGATTGGTGATTAACATGAATTTTTTATAAAGCTCAAAACTTTATGATACCAAACTCACATTCCCCTCAAATATATTTGATTTGTTAATGCATTACAAAAGATGGAAACTTTTCATACTTAAAATCTTTATCCATTCCGAGAAAAATACAGAAAGGCTAAAAGGAACAAACAACAAAGCCAACTAGTAGGGGTGTATGAAACAGAAAAATTCGAATAATCCAAACCGATGCAAAAACCGATGGTTTAGTTTTGTGTTTTTGTAAAACCGAACTTACGGTTCGTTTCGGTTTTGCATGTAATAAAAACCGAAAAAACAGAACCGAACCAAATTTATAGATTTTCATTTTATAATTCGTAAGGATTTAATAAATATATAGCTCAAATACTTAAGACAAAATATATATAATAATCAATTAGTTAATAGTTACCAAAATGATTCATGACGAAATTCATTATTTTTGGCCAATTTCTTTATTCAGCTCAAATTTTTCATGCTTGAACGGAAAACCAACAAAACCAAAACCAAAACCAAACCGAACCAGAACGATTTTCGAAAATTCAAAAATTCGAATGATTTGGGTCAAAATTCATTATCAGGGAAAAAAGAAAATCAGCCTTAGATTTTCAAGCTCAAATAGCAAACTGAACCCAAACCGAAAACCCGAAACCCAATAGTTTTCAAAAATCCAAAGTTTGGGTTATTGGTTTGATTTTAGCTCAAAACCGACCCAAACCAAACCGAACCGAACCGAACCGTGCACACCCCTACGGTTTAATTATGCCTTTCCCATATGCAAATTGCAGATTCTCAACATAAAACTAACCCAAAAAGTTAATTATGCATACCTTTTCTTAGAAGCTAGTGATTTGCAGGAAAAGTGAAAACAAGCAAATTTGTTTAGGTAGGTGGGACCCTGGTGATGAAGCTCAAATCAAAATCTGACTTAATTGAAATTAGACCACCAAATTTGTCTCTCAAACATTTCTGCAAACACTTGGTGGGCACCAACAGCAAAAACAAGAGCCTTTTTATTATACGATGGTGATTGGTGATAGCTAAATATGTAAATGTTTATTGGATTATTAGTTTTTTCAAGAAATCCAATAAGTTAAAAATCGCTTTTTGAAAGGGCTTTTTTAAAATACTAATAACCATTTTTCAAACTCAATTTCAAACACGTTGCAAACATTATAATGGAGGTCAGATCATATTACACGAGACAGGTTCATTCTTATCATAAGATACTTGATAGTTTATTTGATCTTTAAGATAATTTATACTTTATTTAGTATTTTTTTGTTTTCTCTATAGTGGTCAAGGTATATTGTCACTTGAGTTTCTTGATCAGGTCCCACAACTCGACACGGTAATATTCCCATCGTTCGATTCCAAAGTACCGTTATGGGTCACTTTTTATGCTTCTTATATCATAGTCCCATCAACCCGATTTCCAAGTTCCAAACCTTTTCAAACTACACTTAATGGTAATCTCTATCCGATACAAACATATATAACTTGTCTACTTCCCGCAAAACGGTGTCTTTTGACGGATCACACATTCGCGTACCACATATAAATGGCATCTTCTTTAACGAACAAAACCGACTTCTTTCTTTTCCAATACTAAATTGAATACCAGTTTGTAGGAACATAATCTAGTAGTATATGATCAACAATCAAAACTAAAACAAAAGGTTATATAAAGTAGAAATTAATATATGTAATCCCTTATGTTTTCATTCTGTTTTGAATAGAGCTAGCCATCATCGCCAAAGCATAGTGTCGACGTCGATTTGGCACACGAGAGACAAGAAACTAGCGTTTTTGCCAAGATCATTGGTAGTAGCCGTGCAACTTAGGGGTGTGGCCGAAAGGATGTGTCATAACTCTTTCAAGTATCGCAAATGAAGCAATATGAGTCCCTTAATGCCAGCACAAGCTACATCACTTTGGAATTGTCGCCCCTTTGTCGTATTACTAGTTTAAATGCCAGTGTGTTGCAAAGACAATCTAAATAGTAAGTCTGGTATGTTATAAGTTACAACCTTAAAAGCAACTCATTTCATCCGGTCCCACTTATTGGCAGTATATTAGTGGGACCCTGTAAGCTCATCAGTCACAAGACTTCACTGACCTTATTTAAGATCAAATTCACACGGGTGTTTTGCTTTCAAAGAAAAAAGAACACAAATACATATCGTTTAAAGTTAATCCGCGGTTGTACAAATGATCCTACGATCGTTGGAGTAAAGCCAACCTCGGAAGTCTTAAACTGGTCACTTAATGTATATAGTTGCTGCATTGGTGATCACACCATGCACTAATCACACTTCATATATGCAGCACACAGCTTATTCCTACAAAACAACATTCTGCAGTTTAATAGTGTTTATAAAGTGTGAAAAAAGACCTGCAAATATTGAATGAGAAAATATGCATACTGAAAATATTGACCATAAGTTGACCATAATCTTAGTAGAGTAGTTCCTCAAATACAGGGTCCACAGTTTGACCCCATTTCCCATGGTACAAATCCAGAATCTTCTCCGCCGGCGTTAAACCTGCAAGTAATAGATATGGCAAATTCGGCCCGTTTGTTAGTACAATAGTCGACTTGTCACTTGACAAGTTAATGATTCATACAAATCACTATAAATACAGAAGACTAATAATATTACTTATTTCCCACGAACGGGTCAAATGGGTGAGCTAAAATGGTAACGGGGCAACTGGTTTGAAAGTTGCCCAAAGTGTACTTACAACTCAAACAATCTCTTATATCATGACCCGTTTTCAAAGAACGGGTTGGTTTGGACCAAAAAAAAGGTATATGGGTTCGTTTGGGTCGAATCATATTAGACAACGGGTCAACTTGGGTCAACTCACATTAGGCAATGGGTCAAAACGGGCCACTGTTATAAAACTTGTTTACTTTAAAAGAATATAGTGGGCAAACCTATTTTGATACATTTTCCAAAATGACTCATTTCAACCAGAGACTAAAAGTCAGAACACGTATTGACCCAAACCAAATTGTTACTCTTTTGAAGCAGCCAGTTTTGACCTAAACTCATTTGGTTCCTGTATTGGCCCAGCCCGTTTTAAGCATTCGACCGACCTACCATGTTTGCCACGTTTATAAGATCAAATAATGATAAAATAGTTTTTATAGTGGTTTTTAAGATATTTATTTATTCATAATTATTTTTATAAAAAAGTACAAGAAATAAGATGCATAATTCACCTGTTCTAACCACCTCTGCCACTTCATTTAAGAACCCTGTTTCTTTATATCCTCTTCTCTCCAGCCCATCCTAAATAAAAGGTGTTTATTAATAATGCATTAATCACCGACATGAGTATTAATCAATCTACGTTTCATAATCACCTTTGCGAACTGCAAAACTTCTTCAGTCACATGTTTCACCAATCCATCACGAAACGGTGTTTTCAGACCCGTTACAGGAACCTGAAACACATTAGTCCACACAAAAGTTATGATACTTTAAGTTGTATAATGATAATAACATACTTTTTATATGTTCATAATAATATTACCTTATTTCTCAACATCTGTCTTTCGCCTTCAGTCCAATCGGCTGTCATGTCCAAAACATTTTGCAGAGAAATATCATCATACAATATGCCCACCTGTAGTTAGTTCTACCACAATGAGAGCTAAAAGGTAAAAAGAATACCTACATTAGGGGTGCAAACGAGTCGAGCTGCTTGCGAGCTACTCGAGCTCGGATCAATAAAATGCTCAAAACGAGCCGAGCTTTTTCGAACTTGAGCCAAGCCCAAGCCTCAAATATAACTCATTTTCTTTCAGTTATCAAGCCCGAGCTCGAGCCTTGGATGGAGAGCTCGTTTAGGCTCGTTGAGCCTTATGTATTTTTAAGTTTGACCTCTTTTGGACTTCTATATGTTTTCACACTAAACAGCGAGCTCAAGCCAAGCTTTGGCTCGTTTAAGGTACTGCACGGGCTTGAGCTCAGGGGCGGTTCTTTTCTTGGGCCAAACCGGGCCGCGGCCCCATCTTCTTTTTCGTTTAGTAGTGTATTTTTACCGGAAAAATTCCAAAAAAATTATATTTATTAAGTCTGGCCCAACCATGTTATTTGAGTCCGGCCCATCCATGTTATTTGAGTTTGGCCCATCCATATTATTTGAGTCCGGGCCAGCCACGAAATGTTAAAAAATAAAGCCCGGTACAAAAATAAGCCCAGATTTTGTTGGATGTAACCATCTTAATAAGCCTGTCACATGTAGATGACCGGGTCGGACCTATTGGGCCCGTGAGATTCATTAATATGTAATGGGTTTACGAGGTTGCAATTAAAGTTTTATTATATTTGGTAATGTCTTCATGTCTTGACTAGCAAGTTAGGTTAATATATATAAACCGAGTTATGGTTAGACATTAGAAACACACACGAGATGCAACCAAGTTAGGATTCATCTAAAGAAACACGAGTTACGTGAAATAGGGGTTTTAGAAATTAATTCCTCTATATAATATTGAGAGTTATTCAATATTAGTTATTGTGTGTTTACGTTTTGGTGAATTATATCAATTCGTCATTGAGATTTGAGTCCGGTCCATTCATATTATTTATGTAAGAACGGTGGTAATTTGAATGATTGAATTTAAATTTAAATTTACATTATTGAATTGGTATTTGCATTGATTGATTGAATATAGTACGTTTTTATTGTTTGACCCGACCCGAACCGGATTGCCGACCCAAAACATAGGAGTAGGGGAAAACAAAATTTTTTTGGCTCTCATGAATTTCGGCCCATCCATACTAGACGTTCAAGATCCGCCACTGCTTGAGCTGAGTTTAGGCTCATTTAAAGTTTTTCTAAAATTATATAAAACTGTATAAAATTAACTAACAAATAATAAACGAGCCAATCCCAAGCTTGAAAAATTACTCGCGAGCCAAACTCGAGCTTTGGAAAAGGATCCCAAAACGGCCGAGCTCCAGCTCCAGCTCTAGTAAGTCACAACGAGCCAAGCTCAAGTCAAGCTCGGGCTCGGCTCGTCTCGTTTACAACCCTACCTGTATGAATTATTTAAAAAAAATAAAACAAATTAACCTACCCAAAAAGCGGGCAATGCACATAACCTTCTCCATGGCCCTCCATCCGCACCCCTCATTTCCAAATATCTTTTAAGCCTAACCTGAATCAGAAAGAAACAAATTATAATTAAAAAAAATCCACTTTTATCGTGTTATCGAGTAATATACCTCAGGAAATATTGTTGTGAGGTGATTTTCCCAATCATTCAAAGTTGGATATTCTCCCGGAATTGGAGCAAGTTTTCTTGCTAGGAAGTCCTGTATATTATGACAGTTATTCTCACAGAAAAATTAATTACATAACTAAGTTGACTATTAGGAATAGAGTCAAACCCTGAAGGACAATCCTGCACAATCAATATACTTTTTCTTTCGGTAGACAAAATACATCGGAACGTCAAGAGCATATTCGACATATTGCTCAAACCTAATACCATCAAGCAGACAAGGTATTAATATGAAGTATAAACATTCATGGATATGTAACCAAAATAAATAAAATATTTGGCTTACCCAAAAGAATCATCAAAAACAAACGGAAGCATTCCAGCACGATTGTTATCGGTGTCTGTCCAAATTTGGCTGATAAAAGAATATAGCAGTCACTATTATGGGTGCAAACGAGCCGAGCCGCTAACGAGCTACTTGATATCGGATCAATAAATAGCTCGAAACGAGCCAAGCTTTGTTGAGTGCGAGCCTCAAACAAAGCTCATTTAGTTATCGAGCCTGAGCTCGAGCTTTGTATGCGAAGCTCCTTTAGGCTCGTCGAGCCTTAAGCCTTGTGTGTTTTTAAGATTGGCCTCTTTTGGACTTCTATGTATTAATTTCACACTGCAAAGCCGAGTTCGAGCCGAGCTTTGGCTTGTTTAAGGTGTTGCACGAGCTTGAGCCGAGCTTAGGCTCGTTATAAAGTTTTTTTTCATAATATATAAAAATAATTAAAAATGTATATCAATAAGTTTTAACAAATAATAAGCGAAACCAGCCCAAGCCAAGCTCGAGCTTGAAAAAACGACCCACGAGCCGAACTCGAGCTCGAGCAAGTCAAAACAAGCTGACCTCTAGCCTAGTCAAGCTCGGCTCGTTTACACATCCCTAGTTACTATATCTTCAAATAATATTAAATAGATATAAGTAATATAAAATATTTACCTCCTCATGCTGAGATGACCATTTGGTTTTCCTTCTGTAAATGGTGAATTAGCGAACAATGCTGTAGCAATCTGATTCATTTTAATAAAATGATTTACTCAATTTTAGTTTGACCCGTTACAAGATGCATGACCTGAATTAACCATTTATAAGCAAGCGGGACAAAATATACTTACGGGTTGTAAAGCAAGACCAGCCCGGAATTTTCTTATCATGTCAGCTTCAGAAGAAAAATCAAGATTAACCTGTCAAATATAAAAGACCAAATTTTGACCATCGATCATCAACCGTTGACCAAACATGTAGTCTGAATCAAAAGCGCTCACCTGAACGGTACACGTCCTGAACATCATGTCGAGTCCAAGAGAACCGACTTTAGGCATGTAATTCCTCATAATTTCATATCTTCCCTGAGCCAACATATAATGTTAACATGTTTCATTTTTACTAAATATTAAATAATAATTTTTTAGTTTCTTTTTCTTTTTACCTTGGGCATTATAGGTATATCTTTCCGTTCCCATTTCGGCTGGAAACCGATTCCTATAAACCCGATTCCCATCTCTTCAGCAACAGCTTTAACCTACAAATAATTTAGAAACACAAAAAATTTCATATAAAGATTACATATTAGTTACACGTTTAACAGAGACTACAGTTACCAAACCTGGTAAAGATGTGAATTAACTTCTGCGCACGTTTGATGCAGAGTTTCAAGAGGCGCGCCACTAAGTTCAAACTGACCACCAGGCTCCAAAGATATACTTTGCTTTCCCTAAATAAAGTTACATAAATATTTAAAAATAATAAATATAAGCAAAAAGTACAAAATAATATGCAAATTACCTGTTTAAGTCCAATTATGTTATCACCTTCCATGATTTTCTCCCAATCAAATCTCTCAGAAATAGCATTTAACAGATCAGCAATTTGTTCATATGTCATAGGGCGCAACGTTTTAAGACCAAAACCGAATTTTTCATGTTCAGTTCCTATTCTGTTATATCAATGAAGATTAATCAAAACGAATGATGCATAACAATATAAGGTAAGTTTAAAAATAGGACTGTAAACAAAACGACCTGAACAAGGAATTTCGTGCAATCAACTAAATTAAGTGAACACGTACAGAGGCCATGTTTGTTTGATTGTGTTCATGAACGTTCGATAAGGTGTTCGTTTACCTTCGTTAGTGTTTGTTCATTAAAGGTTTTTTATATTTTTTTAATAACTTTTCTATTCGAATCACATGGATTTAAGCAAAATTACTAATTATGTAACAAAAAATATACGAGAATTGTGTGATTAATTTATATGTAGATTAACATATGAATATGATTGTTAAAGATAAAAAAAGCCAACAAAAACTTGACCATTGAGACTAACAATTCTCGGTTAGCCAAATTAAATAAAACATGTTTTGTGTACATTTGTGTTCGTGAACTGTTCACAAACAAGTTCATTTCATTAATGAACGAACACAGCCCAAAAATTAAATTCAGTCAGGTGTTCGTGAACCATTATCCACAAGGCCAATTCTGTTCGGTTTGGTTTGTTTACAACCCTGTTTAAAAATATGTTTAAACTGCAAAAACACGAATAAAAACCGAACCTCCAGTTTTCTTTAGGTTTGCAGCCGGAAGCAAGGTATCCAACAAGGTCTTGTTTTGTAAGTGGCTCTGCAGAAACTGATGCATCATCTGTAGGAGGACTTGCAGCCACAATTACCTTTTTGCCCCTGCTGAACTTTACATCTATATGCATATTTAAAGTAGTTTTTGAGGAGTCCCTTGTAAACGCCAAGGCCCTTTTATGTGTCGATGCATTTGTGTTGTGTGATCCACTAAAAACTGAAGTGTAACCGGATTTATATTGCGAAAACTCGGTATGAATGGCATTTGATGGACTTGTCTGAGACACTGGTACCATTTTTTTCTGCAGATAAAACATAACTCAGTGCTTTAACATCACACATCAGGTGACACAATAAATCAAGATAACTACTTTCACTAGGCATGTATGATGTTCATGTTCATGTTCCTGTTCCTGTTCGTCATCTAACTTTAACCGAACATAAACACGAAAAGTTAAACAAATGTAGTTTCTTGTTCATGTTCGCTCGTTAAAAAAAATGAATATGTTCGTGTTCGTTTGTTAGAATTCTAAACGAACAGTTCACAAACATAAGCCACACAAAAACGAACATCGATTGAAGTCCAACACATGTTTAACCATTTTAAAAAATTATTATAAAACTACGTAGTTAAATGTGTTAAAATAGCATATAAAATAAAAGCACAAACAAACAGTTCGCAAACATAAATAAGCAAACGAAGCATAAACAAACTTCCCTACATGTTGAAATCTTCCTTGGTTCGGTAAAACAAAACATTTACCGAATATTACGGATACCCCGAAAACATGAAAAAATAATACAGGAACGGAACGGCTACTGATCCCGAAATTGTAATCCAGTGGATCAAGTAATTGTGATGACAAATTAATTAATTAACAAAAATGAAAACAGAAACATATTGAGATGACACGTACAAGTAATCAATCAGACGTGCGAGATGGAGAGTGTGTTCGGTGTTTGATACTAAACATAATAAGTGAGATTTATTTAAAGGTTAACGACAGCATTTTGGACTCGTGCGACGGCGGAGTATAATAATAATAATAATAATAATAATATGTTATGTTTCGAAAAGGTTTCTCAAAAGCAAACGAGCGCGGCTCGTTTACTTTATCGAATTATTTTGCTTGTTTATAGTTCGAGTCGAGTTCAAGCTCGTTAAGCTTTTCTATATTTTTAATTTTTAGACGGGAGTCTGTGCAATGTAGCGGAAAACACGTACATTGGTACTCATGTAACAAGTCTATGGGTGTTTGTTGTTTGATTTAAAACCGTAAAACCGTTCAAACCGGTCGTTGGTTTGATTTCACGTTTGATTTTTTCAATAACTTTTCGCTGGTCGTTTTTTGGTTTTCGACTAAAAACCCGTTGCCAACGGTTATGCCCACGGTTTAATTTAAAATCATCAAAAGCAGATCGCAAACACTTATATGTAAAATGCTATTTTTTTAACTGAAAAAAAAAACTATAGCAATATCATACTCAAATTAAAGAGAAAAATATGCTCGTTTTTATGGTTCAATTTCCTTTTTTAAAAAAAATATTAACATATGAAAATTTTATTAGCGTTTAAAAATCATGGGGTAAGTTTGATTAAAAGTGAAAATAAGAGTCACGAATGAGTGAAAGATCAAGGATTATAACTGTAAGTCCGTAACTATTTTTAAAATTTACAAAATTTAAGCAAAGTGAAAGAGCCAATATGTAACTATTATTTAATAACTGTATTTGACTTTTTTATTGGACAAGTTTACCCTTATATTAGATGCGTTTAAGGTTGTATCATTTGTTTATTGATTTATATAGGGTATTAAAGCAATATGTAACTATTTATATTAGATGGGTTGTTTTTTTCAAACTAGTGATCCACTCGGCTCTGATCGTTTATTACATATTAATCATTTGTTAACAATTTTAATTATCTTTATATGTTTTAAGAAAAAACCTAAAACGAGCCTAAGCTTGGTTGGAGCTCGTGAACTACCATATTTGAGCAAAAGCTCGGGCTGAGCTCAACTACGAATTGTGAAATTAATACGTAGAGATCCAAAATATGTCAAACTAAAAACTACACAAGGCTCGTTAAAGCTCGGCGAGTCTAAACGAGCTTCTCATATACAAGGCTCGAGCATGGACTCGATAACTAACAAGCTTTACTTGAAGCTCAAGCTCGAAAAAGCTTGACGCCTTTTATCGATTCGATCTCAAGTAGCTCGTGAGCGGCTCGACTTGTTTTCATCCCTGGTTTGGTATATGTTTTGGAGAATCAGGTTGGGATGACCTTATGTCAACCTTGGGCCCTAACGTGTTGAAAAGTTAAAATCAATCATGTATTCAATTTTGTCTCAAAAACCATGATTATATCTCCAGCCGAATTTTATCGTTTTATTTTACATGTAAATTTGGCTTTTTTATATTTTTTACGAAAGAGGTATGATATCAAGTTTTTTTTTTTAAACAAAAAAGGTATATCATATGAATGTACTAAATGGTCATATTGTCATCATCGAAAAGCAACGTTACTTTGGAACACATGTGGAAAGTCACATGTCCACGCAACATCTAACAAAGCATTAATAATGAAAACACGATATTCATACTTATTATTATTATTATTATTATTATTATTATTATTATTATTATTATTATTATTGTTGTTATTAAATCTAATTAATTGTCATGTTCATAAGTTATATATAAAGACAGTTTATGATTCAAATATGGGTTCATTTATAAGAAGAAAAAATCAAATTGAAATTGTGTAAATCAGATTGAAATCTTGTAAATAACTAAATAAGGAATTATTATTAACTCTAATTAATTGCCATATTCAGACTGAATAGCGATCTAGTATATTATTAGCACATATTTGATAAGTCATTTAACATTACATTTCAATCTCTTATTAGATTTGAGGCAAACACACCCGGATGTGACTCTCCGTTGCAATCTGGTATGTTTTTGTCACATGAGATTTTGGGAGATCACCAAAACTCTTTCTCCCACTTTGTTCGTGAAATATTTGTTTAGATTTAAAAAAAACGAACATAAACAAACACGAATATGTTCATTTTTTAAACGAACGAACATGAACACATATATTTGTCCAATTAAGTGTTTGTGTTCGTGTTCGTGTTCGTTTAAAGTTAAATGAACAAATACGAGCATGCCCTTGTTCAATTGTTCGTGTTGGTTTATTTCGTTTGCATGCCTATTCCATACAATCATTTCTGTAAATCGTGCTAGACAGACCAACATTCAAGCTGATGGTACAAGTGATTTAGCGTCGTTTTATTGCAATTGTGCTAGGCATACCCCCACCATATACAAACTTCAATCGCTTACATGTATCTCCTGTTGTTCTTATAGTTTCAATTACTCATGTCATCTTTGACATGAGCAAGTGAAGATCTTGAAGCTGGAGATACTACTTTGGTAATCCCGATGTCTGTCATCAGTTTAGAGGACATTGTACATAAAAGCAATCACAATCCATGTTTTTTATTAATATGTCTGTGAGTCTGTAAATTATAAGAAATGATTATGAATGGTTGCTAGTATAGGAGAAAGAAAATGTTAAGTGGATTTTGTAACTTTGAGAATACATTATTTATATTGTATAATTTTTTAATATATTTTGAAAGTGATTATGAATGAAACAGAGAAAAGATAATGACAAATACATAAAAATATCTTATTAAATTGAAAACAAAAGAGAAAATATAATACTTTTTTGTATCACTATATGAAATGGATATTGGATAGAAAATGGACTACACATCCTCTAATATAGGTAGTTATGGTATGTTAAAATTATTTATGTATTTATTTGATATTAATCATGCTACATTAAAATATTAGGTTATTAATCATGTTTTTTTTTAATTTTTTTAAAAACATTTTTAAGTGTTAGAAAAAGTAGAGGGATCTCATCCAACGACTAAAGCGGGTGTAAACAGCGTTTGGATTTCAGTTTAGGATTTGCATCAGAGCATTTTCAGCTTGTGCCCTATAATTATGTGAGTGTATTTTATGAATTATATACTAGTTTGAGCCCTCCTATGTTACGGAGGTTTATTTAGGTTTTTGTTTTTTAATCGTTTTGCTATTTTTTATTTTATAATGATTTGTTTTATTTTTAACGTAGTTTTGTTACGATTTAATACGTATATATCAGTTTTTTTATGCTCTCTATATTTTTTAGCGTTTGGGCTATTTCAATTGAGATGCGTAGGTTTTTTAGATTTTTAACAAATGACCACAAACGAACACAAACATGTTAATTTTTTAAACAAACAAATACAAATATTTATCTTATGAAAAAGGGGCAGTTGATGTAGGCGATGGTGGTGGTTGATGCATGAGAGGAGAGGTTGACGATGCTGGGTGATAATCGGAAATTAACCGGTGATGAAAAGAATAGACCGTTATTTCGTCAATGAAGTAATATCTTCCATGTGACATTTGTCAATTTCAGGTTATTTTATACTTGTATTCTTAATGTAAACCCAACCCGTTTTGTATCCCGAACCTTTCGATATTATCAAAATGATGAATTTTATGTTATATATTTGTTTTATAGTTTTCGGATCTAAAAAACACCCTTTTCGGTTCTTAAAATGCTCCGAAAACGCTCAAAACGAACTCCAGAGACAAAAAACTACCAAAATGGAGACTTGAAGGATCCATTTGTAGTTTGTGTTTTCTTGGGTCTATAACCAACCCATTTTCATGCAACACCCTTTATGAAAGACCCATTCAACTTACCCTATATATACACACCCATCTTCTTCATTTGTGCTTGCTCATTTTTCTCTCAAATTCTTGAATTCTAAGGTTGTTCTTCATAGTTTGACTTTCAAGGTCAAACTAAGCTAATCTTTCATTCTAACTAACTTCTCGATACTTAAAGCTTGATGTTACAACATATATATAATACACAGTCCTTGTTTACCTTTGATCTTTCATTTCTCCGGTCTCGGCCGGTTGAAATGTCGGACTAGTAAGACAAGGTTACATGGAGGACTTTGTAGTCCTTGTTTATATATTTAGTTTATTGTTCATATTTGTCAAGTTCAATGGTATTGGGTATGTGGTGACTAGCCTCGGTTTCATCCCGAGTTGAGAACCGAACCAAAAACCGAACAGCTTTATTGTTAACTTTTTGAATGTAAAACTTGAGTATTATTATTTATAAGTTATTTTACAAGTTCCATGGTAATTGGGTATGTGGTAACCATCCTCGGTCTTATCCGAGTCAATGACCGAACCAAAAACCGAACTAAACCGAGTTCACTCGCTTAAGACACACAAGTGTGTTTTTAGCCACCAAAACTCATATTTTTCTTCAAGATTATATTTTAAAACAATTTTAGTTAATTTCTAAACATACTTGGCATGTCGGTAACCAACTTGTTCTTATAACAAGTTCGGACCGATAAAGTCGTATACTCGCTTAACGAACGTTAAGGTTCTTCACAATAGAACTACATACTTGGTTAAGTCTATTTTGATTTTATTGAGTTATCTCATAACATTTGTTATTTTGGGAAGTTAACTTTGAGCTTGGTCAGTTATCAAGTCTCGAACCGACAAACCCGAACACTCGTTTAAACCTCGTTTTGGTATTCTTATAACCAAGGTTTTGCAATATTGCATTTTAACCCACATTATTACTTAACATAGATTGAATAAAAAAAAAACTAATAAATAGAATACCGAGACCCGGTTTCGAGTAAACTTATTTTACAAAACTCGTTTCTTTAATTTCTCAAATATTTAAATTTTAAACCCTAAACTTTATTTATTTACTTTATTTGTCATGTATTTTATTTTAAATCCTTCCAATACTACCTACTAACACAAGACCCGTTTAATATAGGTCTTGCTCGTTAAACCGATCTCTCCGATTATTCACGACACTATCTTTCAAGTTACTTGTTAATGTGAGTACTTTCTCATCTCCCGTTTTCCATCTTTCATTTTGAGGGTGGCATTGCATACTTATTCAAATTCAAATGATTTATACTTGAGTCTTAAACCACAACACCTATTGTATATGTTTACTTAAATAAATGCTCGATTTGGTGTTATATGTTTTACATGATTATGTGCAAATTTTTGAATGCTAAGGTGGGTAGCCTCTTGAATGCTAAGGCGCGTAGCCTCATCAAAGTATGATCATACGTTAATTCCGAGTATATATGGTATCCCTATATAGAAATGTGTCGTCAATGTATTCTTATTGACGATTTCATTATTGTCGTCAATATATTCTTATTGACGGTTCGTCAACGTATTCTTATTGACGGTTTTATTATCTAAATTGTTGCTATTATTTATTGTTTTTATATACTAGTTGTGGATTTCATACTATATACTTATTGTTCAAAACTATGAAAATTGCTCACCAACTTTTGTGTTGACAAACTCTATTTTATACAATGTTACAGGTTTGATGTTAGCTTGATTGGATTACTTGAAGAAACTTATCATCTTGGCTTTAGGATATTAGAAAATGAAAGAACAAGTTATTTGTTTATCTATCTATTTGGCATTTTGTAGGAACAATTGTTGTGTTATTTATGATGATATGGATTTAAATGAGCTGTTTAAATATTGTCACTTTATAGTGTCGTTGTGCAAATGAACAATCATGTCGCGCCTCGACGTTTCCGCCTTCATTGGTCGGGGTGTGACATTCCAATTGGCTCAATGCATTTAAGCCTTGCCTTGCACCTGTTTCACATCCAACACCAAGATAAATACATTAAACACATGACAACTGTACAAAAAGAAAAACAAAACAAAAACACAGAAGATATATATGTAACCAAAGCACACCTAGGATAACCACTAAATTGTTTCAAAACAATATGAAATATTATGCATATTTTGTATGTTCAAAAAAACATGTTAGAAACTAAATCTTCAACTTTTGTTTTGATTTGTAACTTGATATTTCGTTTGCGAAACAAAAACCGGACGGTGTTGACTAGAGGAACCACTCTGTCGTAATAGATTAAGGTTGTTGCAGCGTTTTAAAGCGACCGAGTATCTCGCACGGTGGTGAAGCCTGATTTGGGAGTAGATATGGTGATGGTTGTAGGCACCCGAGAATTTAGCAACAACAGATGAGAAGCGAAAACATATATAGGGTTTTCTTGATGTTCAAAGTTCAATAAAGTGTGATGTCATACATATACGGGGCCTGCTGACAGTATATAAAACCCTAAATACTCACGGTATAAGAGCCAGCTTAGGCTCTATAACATCTCCACCACGCCATGCTTAAAAAACATAATAATAATAATAATAATAATAATAATAATAATTTAGTCAAATAGTTAAAAGTTAAAGAATGTGCTAGTTAAAGGCTCGTTACCTACGCGATGCTTTAGCATACTCTTTTAGCATCTACCTCCAAAAACACAGATTAATGAACAAATAAAACACCTAATTGCACTAGTTAACATCCTAATTAATTGTGCATTTAAAACTTTCCAAACTGTTTTTTTCCTCTTTGTCATATTATGTTGACTCATTTAAAAGCAAACATTATCCTGAGCATATATGAACCTAAACCACTACTACTCTACCCACCCTTAAATATGTGGACCAATTGCCTCCTCCATACATTTCTTTCAAGAATGTTGCATTCCCCTTTTGAGAGTCAATATTTATGGCATTGGCAACATATTTTATTTGTAACTGGTATTTTTCCTAGATCGTTGTGCCGGGTAGGTGAGGAAAAAATCCAAAGCATTGTTAGTTCCAAAGTTGGCGCGGTAAGTCGACGCGAATTCGGTCGGTTTCGGTTACGAGCGTTATTGTACCGGAATTAAGACAAAAATAAAACAAAGAAATTATAAAAATTGGGGTGGACCGTTGTGCCGGGTTGGTAAAAACTCGATCATAGGTAAATACCTGACCGTTATCGATCCTGGGTGTTGAGACGGTGAGTCTACGCGAATTCGGTCAATTTTCTTCATGTTCGTTACGGTAACGGAACTAAAAAATAAAATTAAAATCAGCATTCGGTCGGTTTTCGTTACGATACTGGAACTAAAAGAAAATAATAAAAAAAAGAACAAAAAAAAATTGGCATTCGGTCTGTTTTTGTTACGTTCATTACGGACCGAAATTAAAACAAAACGAAAACAAAAAACAAAAAATACCACAAATACGTTACGTTGTCACAAAATGGGCCAACAGAGGCTTTGCGGCACCAAACTTCTAAATTATTATATTATATTATATATAATAATACTGTATTTTATATCATATGATAGACATTAATATCAAGTTATGGCAACATATTGTATTTTATACCATTTGTAGCGAGCGCCAACCATCATATGATGTCACTTATTTACGTCTCTACCACTACTGCATCATCGCTAAAAGGGGCTCTAAGGGCCTCTCTGCCAAGCCCTTGATGGGCGCGACTGTTAGTGGTGAGATGGGGTCCACTATTTTGATCAGTCACCAACTTTCTTTCTTTCTTTTACTATTTTTTCTCATTTTAGCTAGAGGTGTACAAAAAAACTGGTTTGGGATCGGTTTTAGGCAAACTGAACCGGTTTGGGTTTAAAACCGGTTTCACACAAACCGGTTTCCAACCCGACCCAAACCGCCAGTTTCAGGACCGGTTCCCCTTAAGATCTACCAAACCGGTTTTAAAACTGAACCGGTTTGAGAAAAACCGGTTAAACCGGTTTATAAACCGAACCGAACTGACATGACCAGGTCGGCTTATCTTGTGTCTAAACCGGTTTATAAACCGAACCGGTTTGAGTCAAAGCGGTTTTGACCAGCCATTGACCAAACCGGTTCGATGTATAAACCGGTTCAGTTTGAGTTTAAAACCGGTTTTGTACACCTCTAATTTTAGCATGTAACTCTTTAACTACTCACTCAAAGTTATAAAATGTAGGAAGTTAAAGTTACGACATTTACATGACACTGTAAGAAACCATTTTAATTAAAACTGCTACGGTTCAAATGAGGCACTGTTACTCATGGTAATAGTTGAGTCAAGTTGTATCTAATAACAAAAAAGAGAGCTTTTTAAATAAGGACAACAAAAGATATTCTTTAAATTCATTACAAATTAAATAATTATAAATAAATTATATCAAGAATATACACGAATTTTTGTAATTTTGAGTTTTTTATTTTTATTTTTACTTTTTCTTTTCGTGATATTTTAGTAGTCCAATTTATTTGAATAAACCAAATAATAGAAAACCACCCTGATTAACATCCAACATATCGACTTCTATAATAAAAAATAATTGATCTAAAACTAAACTAGGTAACGAAACCCTGCAACAACGTAAATTTGATTGGTATCAGTTAGCTTATGATAAAAAAAACACATTTTAAAATGGCATTTAGTCGGTTGGTAAAACCTGCACGGTATAGATACGAGTTAACGTGGATTTGGTCGGTATTCGGTTACGGTACTGAAAGTAAAGAAAATGTAAACAAAGTTTTTTTCGTTAACAGCTCAAACAAATTAACATATATGAAACAAAGAGAAAAAACCGCAGCGAACTAAAAGAAAAACAGCTCGATAGTGTCGACATTAATCATGAACATAAATTAGTAAGCCAAAAAATTAACATAAAATAACAAAAAAAAATGGCGTGGCTCAACCACGTACTGTCACATGGACCAGTCAGAAGTTTACGTCACCAACCATTGATACTTATTTATACAATATAATTAAAATTGTAGGAAAATTCCGAAAAATGATTCATTATAGGAGAGAGAATTCAAAATGTCTCCCACTTATGTTAAATTCCCAAAATGCCCATCTCAATCTCATATTAACGATGAGATCGTCCAACTAGAACTTGACACTTAACTCTCAAATCTCTTCATCGTGAAGATGAGATCTAAGAGCCACGTGCCAGTATGCCATTGGCTGATGCATCTCATTGCTTTGATTAAATTGGGACGAACTATTTATAAAATTAAGCAAAACGACGAATCAATACGGGAATCAGTCTCCTCTAGCGAGTCATTTTGAAACTATCTGTTGTCGTTGAAGCCGGCGTGTGAATTCATCCAATCATATTGTGCCGCATGGCGTTGATTGGACCCAACCATTCCACCCTTGTCTGTCGCGCCACCAGTGAATTCATCACATTGTCGTTCTGCCAGCTGAATTCATCCATTCGCGAGCCAACCTATCAAATTTCTTCATTTAGCCCAAACAAATGATGAGGCGAGGGTGGTGTGGTTTTCGTGACCGACGTCGCTCGCGTCATTCAGTGAAGCCGGTTGCTCGCTTGCCCACTGCTGAGAATTTAGCCTTAAAATTAAAGGTCAAATCTTGAACTTTTTAATTGTTTTGTGCAGCCCCTCAGCTGTGTTCATTGAGAGCGTGACACCTACTAAACTAATCATTTAATCAACTTTCCACTCTCATTCTGATGCCACTCACTTCACATGTCACTTCACTTTCTATTTCTCTTTTAATACACCAAGATTTTGTACTCTTCTTCAACCACACCCTTGATAATTATTATTACAATTATTTTCTTTGGAAAAAAAAATAAAAATTATAACTTGAGCCTTGTTTTCTTGATTTTCATGGCTGCAAAGGAAACCTTAAGGAGAAAGTTGGCTATGGCTGTCAAAACCATCCACTGGAGCTATGCAATCTTTTGGTCCATTTCTTCAACACAACCAAAACCTGGGTACCAAATTCTTGATTTATCAATATTCTTTATAAATAAATAAATATGCATCAAGATATAAGCTTTTTAACACAAGGTACAACTTTTAATGTTAAAACTGACAACCCATGAGTGTTTTTCATCTTTACTGATTAAATTATGAAAACTTTGAGAAATCAAGAAAATTTGTTCACTTTTGCTTGTTTTGATGTTATTGAGTGAATATGTGCTTTATAAGTTATAAAGATAGATAAAGATTTGAACTTTTGAGGCCAGACATTGATTCTTAATTTTGAAAATTGATTTGAGTGGATGAAAATATAAAAGATAATTTTTTTTAAGATACCAAATATTTTGTAATAAAAGTATCCGGTTACAATAGAGAGACAAATATTTTTTTTTAAGATAATTTGATAACCATATTGGTTATTTGTCAATTTGCTGAATGCATAAAATATTTGGTTCCATTTCTATATAACAAAGTATGGTGTGCACGGTTCGGTTTAATTTGGTCATTAGCCTCGACCGTAACAGAAGTCATCGGTTAATCTATTTTATTAACCAGTTGGTTTTTGGTTAATTAGTTCGGTTGAGTTAATGGCCATTTTCGTCCCTGTGGTTTTCTACTTTCGTCACTTCAGTCCAAAATTTATAATTTTGTCAATTTAGTCCTCATAGTTTTAAATATTAGCCAATTACATCCCATCCGTCTAACGACATCCAGCTATGCCGTTAGTTTAATGGTATTTTTGTCTTTCTCCTTTTAATTTTAAGTTATTGGTTATCTTAGTCCCTGTGGTTTGATACTTTTGCCAATTCAGTCCAAAATTTGAAAATTTGTCAATTTAATGTTCAGTTTAATTCAGTTTTTTTATTTTTTATTTTTTTTGTTTATAACCTTGAAGAGCATAATTCAAGTCCAAAACCATCGAGCAACCTCAAATACTGGTATGCATTTACTTTATTGACAACAGTAATCATACCCCCCCCCCCCCCGCCCTTATATTTTGTTTCTAGATATTTCCTAAAATCTTCTCCATGGTGGAATTCAATGGGAAAGTGGTTAATGTAATTCCCTGAAACCGAATTGTATAGAAAAAACTAAAAATCGTTTTGTTGATTAATGTATAATAGTTGATTACGACCCAGATTTTCGTTATGATATGTTAATCTCTAAACCCTAAATATTATGCATTCATCAAAGAAACGATTTTTGGTTTTTTCCATACAATTCGGTTTCACGGAATTGCTTTGACCACTTTACCATTGAATTCCACCATGGGGGAGAGTTTAGGAACCGTCTAGAAACTAAATACGAGAGGAGGGGGTATGATTAATGTTATCGACAGAGTAAATGCAGACCTGTTTTGAGCTTGGATAATGCCCTCTAGGGTTATAGAAAAAAAAAACTGACTTAAATTGACAATATTTCAAACTTTGGACTGAATTGACAAAAGTATCAAACCACAGGGATGAAAATGACCAATAACTTAAAATAAAAAGTAGAAAGACAAAAATACCCTTAAACTAACGGCAAAGCTGGATGCCGTTAGACGGATAGAACGTAATTGGCTAATATTTAAAACTATGAGGACTAAATTGATAAAAATACAAGTTATGGACTGAAGTGGCGAAAGTAGCAAACCACAGGGACAAAAATGGCCATTAACTCTAGTTCGGTTTATTCGGTTAGTCAGTTTTCTGTTTGGTTCGGTTAATAACCAAAACCAAACTCGGGGTAAATTTTTTTGCTTAGAAATAAATGAAAGGGAGGTATAAATATGAAACTACGAAAGGTTCGGTTAACCGGATTTTGGTTAATTCGGGTTTCGGTTAACGTTTTGGTTATTGCTCGCATGTTTGACCAAAAAGTCAATATGCTTCTTTCCCTTTATTTGCTATATGGGTTGTATCTTTTTCATGCCAAGTAACAATCTTTTGTCACAAAATACAATCTTTTTCATATATGTATAGAATTTGAATTAGGGTGTTGACATGGTGTGATGGATACTACAATGGGGACATCAAAACAAGGAAGACAATACAAGCCGAGGAAATGGAAGAAGAAGATGATGAGGATGATGATGAAGTGGGATTGCAAAGGACTGCACAGTTAAGACAGCTTTATGAATCACTTTCAGCAGCTTCTGAAACACACCATTATGAATCGCAGCCACGAAGGCCCCTGACTGCATTGTCGCCTGAAGATCTCACGGATGCCGAGTGGTATTTCTTGGTTTGCATGACATTTGAGTTCACTAATGGTCAAGGGTAAGCAAAGCTAACTTCTCATAAGCTCTTTAATGTTATCTTGTCTATTTTATGTGTTTTAAAATGTATAGTTTGTTTTAGGTTTCTCTATATGTTTCAAAAGATACTACATAAATCAAATTTAAGGTCAAAAAATGCATTTTTTTTGGTACCTTCAAAAGTCAAAATCAAGAAAGTTGAGAGCATATCAGCATATAGAAGCCAAAACATGTTAAACATTCATGACCCAACATAAATCAATTTTAAAGTCAAAAGTTTCATTTTTTTTGTACCTTCAAAAGTCGAAATCAAGAATGATGAGACCATATAGAAGTCAAAACATGTTAAACATTCATGATTCAACATAAACCAATTTAAAGGTCAAAAAATGCATTTTTTGGTACCTTCAAAAGTCAAAATCAAGATGAGAGCATATAGAAGTCAAAACATGCTAAACAATAAACATTCATGAGGCAAAATTTTAACTTGATCTAATTTAGATTGCCAGGAAGAACAATGGCAAAGAATACAACCAGTTGGTTATCCAATGCTCACCATGCAGATAGCAAAGTCTTCAGTCGCTCTCTTTTAGCGAAAGTAAGCATCTTTTTTTTTTACATTAAAGTCATATTTCTTACTCAAAATATTGTTTTCAATCTAACTATGTAATATACATCTTTCTTTTGCATTGCTACCGTCTTCCTCAGAGCGCATCAATACAGGTATGCAAATTTTGCTGATTTAAATCGTTTCCATATATAGAAAATATAATTCACTATTATTTGTTTTTGTCGTGTAGTATGCTTTCCGTATTTAGAAGGTATAGTTGAGTTCGGTGTAGCAGAGAAGGTATAATAAAAATTATAACTTTTCAATCTTTTTCCACATTACTAAGTTTTTAATATTTTGCTAATGTTCTTAAAAGGTTTTAGAAGACGAAAACATCATTAAACAGATTAAAGCTTTAATATTTGATGCTCCACTTCAAAAGGCTCTTGAACTCCCTCTAGAAAGTTGTTCCAACATGCTTGATCATGATGATCTTCTCATCAACAGTCTCGGCAACATTCTTGAATATGATCAAAATCAAGAACAAAGTTGGCGGTTTGTAGACGACGATGAAGAAGGAGAGATCAGTTTTCACCATAATAATTCCATGGGTTCGAGTGATTGTGTATCTCAAAACTTAGCCGGTGCCAGTGGTCATGGTGACGTATGGAGTGATGATGATGATCGGTATCAATGTGCTCTTTTGAGGATATTCAAGAACACCCCGAGATTGGTTTTGGGACATCATTTTAGAAACTGTGGTTTACAAGAGTCTGCATTTGTTAGCTGGAAAGGTTATGATGGAATTGAATCAAGTGGAAGTTGTTCACAAATGTTGTTAAAAAGTGTGCTTTATAAAGTCCCGAAAATGCACGAAAACCGCTTACTTTGGCCCCCTGATGAAAATCTTGATCAAATGAGGAGATTTGAAGATGATGATGTGAAGAATATTGATCATAGGTTTTCGGTAGTAAGCGCTTTGGTCCCGTCTAGTGGAAAGGTAAAATTATATCTCGCACCCTTCGTGTAGGTGGCAAAACGTGTCATTTGTGTACATCAGGTTGGGTTGGCCCGAAACACTTTTTTCTTACTATTAAAATAATAATATAATTTCTTGGATAAAAACGCATCGGGGTTATTATGTCAATCAGTCTTTGACCTTGACTTTGATTTTTTGACTTTTAACAATGATGTTTTATAGGTTGACAAAGTTTCTCTACTCGATGACACTATCGATTACTTAAAAACCCTAGAGAGAAAAGTTGAAACGCTACAATCCAATAAATTGTATGACGCGCAAGAAATGAAATGTGATAGCTATTGCAACAAAAGAAAAGCGTCGTGTGATCTTAAAGATTTACAAGAAGAATGTTTTTCAGACTGTATCACAGTCAGCGCAATAGACAAAGATGTGACAATAGAGATACGGTGTAGATGGCGAGATAACATGATGGTACAAGTGTTTGATGCATTGAGCAGCCTGAAATTGGAATCTTATTCTGTTAATTCTTCTACCATTGATGGCATTCTCACATTAACTATTGAATCTAAGGTAGGGTTGACTAGTCAAACATCCATTGATGTTCATATTGTGATATATGTTGTTTAATTCTTTGTGTACTTGTATGTTGCAGTAAAAGAGTTGTACAACATCAGCAGCAAAGATGATCAGGCAGGCACTTCAAAGAGTGATTGGTAGTAGGTATTGAGCTCACTTTTTCTAGTTAAAATATGTAATTTTTGCACAGATTAGCAACTTTCCAAGGACATTCATTTATGTTGGTAATTACATTGACATTTGATTGATTTCTAGAAAAGATAATAAATGTTTTAAAAAAAACAAATTCTTATTCATACATTACATTTTTGTTGCCTGAGATGTGTTGAGGCACAGCAGTTGATTAGACATCTAGGGGTAAAGCGCTGTTTCGGTGCGAGCCATGAGAGCTATACCAAATCGAGTGTATGTTTTATTTTTTTTTATGTATTAAGTCTTATTCATACGCTACTTTTTTTCTGATTATATATAGATATAATTATAAAGTAGAATATTACTTATGCATTTTTTAAATTTTCCTTGGGACCAATGATACTAATTGTATGACAAGAAATTTAACTAACAAGGTGTTTTTATGTTCCTTTCATATACCAAAGCACATCCAAACCGAATATTTCAACCGCTCTCCTAGCCGATAGACTTTTATGGATGACGTACTTTAGTGTTGTCATCGTCGATATCTAACTTTTAAAGCATCATTTCCATTAGTTGTCATCTAAGAACTAATGTTTTTAGTACTAAAATAATCTAATCTTACAAAAAAAAAAAAAGTTCGGAAACACTATCCACCACTGATTTACTACATTTAATCTTAAAAAAAAACTTATCTTTATCACGCCCTCATAAAAACATATGAAATCCATAACTTCAAATGTACACATTTAAGATCATACAAAATTCATTACCTAAAGCGAACAAACAGGAAAATGAATCAATTTTCATTTAAAGTGTAGTGTTATAACAACTTAGGTCTCATGCAAATTTCATTACCTATAACAAGCTAAAAGCCGCAAAAAATATGCATAATCCGTTCATTCCCACTCGATTGTTGATGGAGGCTTGGATGTAATGTCTAGACACACTCGGTTCACCCCACGAACACTGTTGCAAATCTTTCTTGACACGTCATCAAGGAACTTATGCTCAAAATAATACCTGAAGTTCCCAAAAAATTAAAAAGTCAACTATAACAAAGCCTCAATTTGACTTTTAAGGTCTTCAAGATTATAGAAAGGTTGAATGAAAAGACAACCACCAATTTTTTCTTAAAAAGTTGAAGACTTTATGTCAGTTTAAGGATGCAAACGAGATAAGCCGCTCCTGAGCTACTCGAGATACAAACGTGTAAAGCTTGAATCGAACCGAGCTTAAACGAGCTCGAGCCTAAAGCTAAGCTTGTTTAATAAACTAGCCCAAGCCCAAGCTTCACTTGTCGAGCTCAAGCTGCCTCGTGAGCCTAAACAAGCATAATATTTATATAGTTTTTTATTTAATATATATAAAATTTTAAATTTATAATACTTATTAGTATATATAAAGCCCGGGCCCAAGCTTCACTTGTGGAGCTCAAACTAATTTATATAGTTTTTATTTAATATATTTAATATATAAAATTATAAATTTATAGCACTTATTAGTATATATAAAATTAAGAAGAAATAAGTATATAAAATATATTATGCTATATATACTTGATTACTTGATACAAAAAGAATTAAAATACATACAAAAAATATATAAATACATGCAAAATAGTTAATAAATAACACGCAAGTCAGGCCCAAGCTTGAAAAACTAATCACGGGTAGAACCCAAGCTTTAAAAATATAGCTCAAAACAAGCCAAGCTCGAGCTTAAAGAACTACTCATGAACCAAGCTTGAGCCTAGACGAGCTCGGGCTCGGCTCGTTTAGACCCCTATGTCAGTTTTGAGGGTTGACCAGAAAGTCAAAAGTGCTTACCAATCTGCAGTCATGCCATCTTGACTCGTAACAGCTCTGAGTGCAACCGCGTTAGAATGAGTCCTTTGATCTCCTTGAACACCAGTTGTTTTTACAGGTAAAAACACCGCAAACGCTTGCCATATGTCATCGTAAATCCCAGCATCTTTAATTGCTTGAATAAAGATTTCATCCACCTGGATTTTTAATTTCAACATATACAAAAAAAAAACATCACCACAAAATATATTTAAAGAATTTACGCTATAATTTTATAGCCTTCAAATCTTACCTGGCGAAGGATATCCAACGCGTTTCCTTGAGTGACATCACCTGGAATCCTTACAGCAAGCCCGGGCCCGGGAAACGGGTGGCGTTTCAAAAATGAAACAGGAACGTCTAAAATCTTACCCAGTTCACGAACCTTCAAAACAATAAACGAATCGTTAATGGAAAAAAAGGCAATCAATAACTTTAAAAGAAAAACAATGAAAATTAAGAAAATTCCACCTCGTCTTTAAACAAAAGTTTAAGCGGTTCAATGAGTTTTAACTTCATATCTTTAGGAAGCCCGCCGACGTTATGATGACTTTTAATTGTGTGAGAATGAGTCTTTCCGCTTCCGGGCGGTGGGCAAGATTCAATCACATCCGGATACAAAGTTCCTTGAACCAAATAAGTCGGTTTTTTCCCCAACTTTTGCTCTAACTCGTGTGCGAACGCATCAAACACAGAAATAAACTCCTTCCCGATTATTTTCCTCTTTTTCTCGGGATCGGTTACCCCTTTTAACTCGCTGAGGAACCGCACCGATGCATCAACACAAGTGACCGGAAGATGAAGATCTTTTTCAAAAGTTTCCATCACTCTCTCTTGTTCCTTGTATCTACAAACAAAAAAAATCAATCTTTATTAAAAAAAACAATCTTTTGGCTTGCCCCTTCTTAACAAATCTTCTGAGTTGACCATTTAACCCGTTTGAGTTAAAACACTATCAAACTGACACATAAAGATTCAATCTTTATAAAAAAAAAAAAAAAAGCTTTCGACTTGCCCCATTTTAGCAAAATCTTTTGAGCTAAAACACTATCGAACAAACACATAAAGATTCGATCTTTACCAAAATTAAAAAAAAAAGAAGAAAAACTTTTGACTTGCCCAATTTTAACAAAAATCTTTTGAGTTGACCATTTGGCCCGTTTGAGCTAAAACACGATCAAACCGACACACTGCAAATCAAAAACTCACCTTAATAAACCATTATCAACAAAGATGCAGTGAAGTCTTTCACCAATTGCTTTATGAACAAGAGTGGCTGCAACGGTTGAATCGACACCTCCGGATAATGCGCATATAACATGATCTTGATGGCCCACCATACCTCTTATCACTTTGATTTCTTCCTCCATTACATCTTCCATTTTCCACCCTGCTTCAATTCCGCATATGTCCAGTAGAAAATGCCGCAATGTTTCCATACCTTTAGGTGAATGTGTTACCTGCATAACATTCAAAAAAGGAGTCTTTATACTATTCTAACTGAATCACTTCATCCAAGATTACTGAATTACATAGCAAAGGACTCATAATCAGCCTTAAAGTCAGCCAAAACTCGATTTCACCTAATCGGTATCAATCAAAATTGGACAATTTTCGGTCAAAATTAGGGGTGTAAACAAGCTTAGCCCGAGCTCGGCTCGTTTTAGTTTAGGAGGGCTCGAGATGAGCTCAGGCTCGGCTTGTTTATTTATATATTGATTATTTGATTTATATATCTTTATAATTATAATTTATTTAATATATAATATAATAAAAAATATTTCATGATTTTATCATATGTTCATAACTTCATATATAAAAATAATTTATATATATATTTACATTTATAATTATAATTTTACATAAAATATACTAATATTTAAATGATTTTATCATATATTAATAACTTCATGTATAAAAATAATTATTATATAATACATTAAATAAAAAGTGTAAAAGTGAAAAGCTCGTTTAGGCTGCCAACCTGGCTTGAGCTCGATATATGAAGCTCAGGCTCATTTTTTACACGAGCCTTAATAAAAGCTGGAGCTTTAGCTCATTTAAGCTCGGCTAGATTCGAGTTTTAACAAGCCGATATCGAGTAGCTCACAAGAAGTTCGGCTCGTGTACACCCCTAGTCAGCACATTCAAAGTATTTGAAAAACTATATATAAAATATTAAAAATCCATTCCGATTAATCCCAATTAATCCGCATTAATCACTAGTCAGCACCCCACCCAAACCCAATTCAATCTACCTCCGGATGATACTGCAACCCGTAAAACCGCCTCCGAACATCCTCAACCGCAGCAATCGCGCCCTGCTCGCTCCTCGCAACCACCTCGAACCCATCCGGCAGCTCCACCGCCTCATCACCATGACTCATCCACACCACCTGCCTCTCAACAACCCCACCAAACACCTTCCCGCCATTTCCAACCGCCTCAACCACCATCCTCCCATACTCCTGTTTCCCACCACTCACCACTTTCCCGCCCAATTTCTGCACAATCAGCTGCAGCCCATAGCAAATACCCAACACAAAGATTTGATTTTTATCAACGTATTCAAGAAACCCATCTGGGAAAGACGGCGCGTTGGGCGCGTGGACCGAGTGGGGGCCACCGGAGAGGATGATTACAGATGGGTTTAAGTCGGTGATGGATTTGAGTGAGGCGGTGCCGGAGATGCAGAGGGAGAAGATGGATAAAGAGCGGATGCGGCGGGTGATGAGGTGGGTGTATTGTGAACCGTAGTCTAAGATGAGTACTATGTTGGACTTTGTGGCTTCTTGTTGCTGTTGGTGTTCCATTGAAGAAGATGATGAGGGTTTAAGGTTGCTAGGGTTTTTGGTGGTGGGAGAGATGGTGTTTTGAGTACTTTTTGTAGGCTTGAATTTATTTTTATAATAATATTATTTTTTATTCTTTATACTTAGTGTCAATTTTGAAGAATTATGGAAATAAAGGATTTAAGCTAACAAGGTTGATCTCACCCGGATTTCGATTTTATTGTGTGTTAAAGCATACAGTTAAGTTAATTGGCAGTCGGTGGTATGGTTTCACTTGAGAACGTCCAAGTCAAACTCTAAAGCCAGCGTGAGCCCGGTTAAAACAACACGGTCTGGCCAGGGTAAGACGATGATACTCTCCAAATTGGAGGGTATGGTGAACACACAAGAAATTCTTCGTTCAAAAAAAGACAACTAGAAATTCGGCTCGAGCTCCATTGTACAGTGTAGCGTAATATTAGAAGTTGAATCCGGAGCCAACGAAACTACACAACACATGATCTTACATGTTTCTAACAAGGAACCTGAAAACATATAGCTTTGGATGCAAACAAGCTGAGCCGAGCCAAAGCTCGAGCTCGGCTTGTTTAACTTACACGAAGCTCGAGCTCGGCTCGTTTAACTAACACATAGCTCGAGCTCGATGTCACACCCTGACTAGCACAATGCGGAAACGTAAAACGGGAATGTAACAGACACCTCTGGTATCAACACATTGTTTATAAAGAAACATTACAAACTAATTTACAATATATTACATTTCTTTGTTTTATCATTGTTTTACAGTCTAGGTGGTACAAACAAAACTAATTCGTTAACTAAACGTTCTTACTACTAACACCCTTGCTTCTATTCACATAGCATCAACCACACACTTCAGGCAAGTAACAGATCACCAAATTACTCCGATTTTGGTACACCTGAAAAGCAGTTTAAAACGGGTCAACTACTAGAGTTTGTGAGTTTCACGAGTTTCAAGAAAACAGTAATGAGTATTCACAAGTTAACACCTGTAATCATGAAATAAGTATGTATGTATGTAAATGATGTAATTATGCTAAGCTACAGTGAAGCTTTGACTGTATGTGCTGCGTGCATCCATTTCCCGCGCTCAATCAACCACTGTGGCTCCCCTTCCGCCCACAACATACCCCGGTAGCTATGTCTAACACTACATAGCCTGTTTGTACAAATATGGTCATGTGCAAACGGCGCCATGTGACACGGCAACCAGGCCGATTCCGTTTGGGTTTGTCAAACCAATAGTACTATTCACAAGCCACCAGCTCGAAGTTAATCACTGTGATCGTGGGGACTTTCGTGTGTTAGCACTTAGATAATTCACATCAGTACATGTTTCAGGTATGTATATGTAATCAAACATGTTTTTCACCCCAAAAGTTCGTAAAACAGTTTAAAAGTGGGGTCATGAAACTCACGGTTTAGTAGATATTCAGTACTGTATCAACTCGTGATTTGTTCTGTCCGCTATCAGTAGTTTCTATAATCAATATTATAATAATATTAATATTTTAATATTATTATAATCTCAATACTAAACTCGGTTGTATAACTAATCTGGGTGTAGCTGGAACGCCCAGAAAGTGGCAATAGGCTTAGGTTGTGATGTTGTTCAATGTCTAATACTTAAAACCGAACTTGGCTCAGACTCCCGTTTTCCCAGCTGGGCCAAGTTGCTCGTTTACGCGTTCAGAAAGCAGTTATGGGAAAATAAGATTGGGTAAATGTATTGGTTAATAACATGATTAAGTTATAAAGAAAGATCACATACTGGGATCCCGGATTAGCCACGGGGCCCGTTTCCGTTTATTCAGTTTAATTTGAGAATAAACGCGCACAATCCACCCGGATTGTCCAGGTTTCTCATAGAAAATTTCATTTTCACTTAATTAGTCCAAACATATGATTTTTGATCACTCTTGGTGTTTTGATTTTCCCGCAGGTTCACTAGTCGCGAACTTGCCGGTTGTTATAAAAACTGAGTTTGTTTAAAATTCAGATTAGCATAATTAATTAACCGTTAATTATTAAATTATGAAAATTTAACCACTTATCAATTAAAATATTTAGATTTTTATAAAAATATTTCTGAAATTTATTTACTGATTTATTAATTTATAAAAATTCATTTTATCAGCTATATTTCGCCTGAAAATCGTCCGTTTACCCTAAACAATTTCCAAAAATTCCACAAAATTTCCTAAATACTCAAATCATGTCCCAAAATAACATGTATCAATTCCAGAATGTAAAAAGCTCGTGCAATATTCTTTTCGGCCCAAATTCGGCTGTAAAAATTCACACGAACGCAAATAAACAAAATACCTTTAAACTTCTCCAAATGATCCCAAAATTCATATGTGATCAAAATACATCAAATCCGAGTTCCCAGAAAAATTTCATAATTTTTGAAGTATTTTAGCTATTTTTCCCTAATAAACGTCCCAATTCGGTAATAAATTCGCCAAATATTCTCGGATGGTCAAAAAATTACCAAATTTGAACAGGGGCTCATTGACATGGTCCCTGATGTCCCTGAAAAATTTCAAGTCCTAACAATATGCACATCATAACCTTAACCTAAATAGCCCGTAAACGAGTGTTTCGGCATTACCTTAGCGGGTTTGGCTCGTTTCCGACTTTTTAATCAAGTTTTCAGGTTCTTGTGCTTCTAAGCAAGCTAGGTACAAGTCCTATATCACAAACCAAGCAATATTTCATCAACATAGCAGCCCTTAACTTAGGGTTTCGGCTAGTGCACAAAAACGAACTTTTGAACCGTAAAAACGTCGTTTCAACCCTTTAATCCGTGTTTATGGCCAAAAAAACTATCAAAACAGGTTCCTTACCGTGTTTATGAACAAAACATGTTTATGGACTATTTTTAGGATTTTTACACGGTTAGGAATGACTTTTAGTAACCAAGACATGTTTTTATAGTATTAAACAAGTTTAAACAAGTATAAAAGCTACTTATTTAAGCCCCTTACCTTAGGGTTTGAAGGTTTTCTGGCTAGAACAGAGCTTATGTCCAGAGTTTTCAATAAATAATGTTGAAAATATCTTGGATCTAGTTTAAATGTGAAAGAATAAAAGGGGGGGGTGGCTGATGGCCGATCGGAAGTCCATGGGCCCATTTTGGGCCTATTTTGGCCCAATTTTCTGATTTCTCAAGCCCAAATACGAAAAGCCCGGTCCAAATTTAGTTCGGGTTCGGTTTTTCGGCTAGTTTTGCGTAAACAGCGCGAAAACGAGTGTTTTTCGGCTAGTTTTGTGTAAAATTATAAAAGCATACTATATGTTTGTAAAAATCAAAAATATTTTCACGGATCGCTTAAAACATTTCAAATAAGTGTTTGGTAAGTCTTTTTCGGCTTAACGGATGATATAATGCTTGGTTTGTAACTATCTTTTGCGTTTAAATCTATAGCGGGTAGTTAAACGAGCATATTTTCGTTTAACTTGTTTGCTATCAAACTAAGGCCATATTTCTAATGTCTTAGCTTGTATTAAACGTATATCACTCATAGATGGCCCCCCGAGATATCTGGGTCATAACCCGACCCGTTCGGTTAATCGTTCGTTTATTATGCAAAAAGCGTTTATTTGCTTAATCGGTAAATACGTACTGAGGTGTACCTTGTTTTGGCTCAAATGTCACACTCAAGCTCGGCTCGTGAGTAGATTTTCGAGCTCGGGCACGTTTATTATTTATTAATTTTTTTTATATATTTATAATTAGTTTTATATATTTATTCAATCATAATTTTATGTAGTAAATTATTCAGTTATGTTTATATGTTTACTATTTATTCATAACATTTTATATATTTATTAATATATATTTTAAACAATTCATATTATATAAATGACATGTGTTTTTAGGCTCGTGATCCGGCTCGAAACAAGTTGATAAGTAAAGTTCGAGGTCGGGTTAATTAAGTTCGGCTCGTTTGACCTGAATGCTAAACCAATTTCAAGTATCACCATCCCCATAAACCCCATTTCACACACCTTATCCCCTCACCTCTCCCCAACCTCCAAACTCTTAAAACCCCTTCACAGATGTTCTCCTTGTCACCCTCTTTCTCTCCCTCTAAACCCTCATTCCACCGCCCAATTCTCACCACTGTTGCCACCAACCGGAGCAGCAAACACTACCCAAACCCATCTGACATTGACCCACCTGAGGCCCTAGAAGACACAGTACATGGCGTGTCCAAGTTCAAGCAGCTTGACCTCAGGATTGCACGTGCAAGGAAAGCCCAACAAGTGCAGTATGAGAAAGACCAGTCTATCTTTCTCAAAGCCATTGAAGAGGTGGAGGATGCACCTGATGATGATGAAGGTGTTGTGAAAGATGAGTCTGAGGGTGATTTGTATTCGGAGATTGATGAGTCTATTGCTTTGAAGAGGAAGGAGTTTGTGAAGAAGGGGTTGTTGAAGCCTAATCCTAAGAAAGATGAGGTAAAGATTGGATTTTTATTGCTAATTTACTTGTAATTTGTGGTTAAATTTGGGTTTGGACTTGTTTGTTGGTAAAAATATTGGATTTTTATTGGTAATTTACTTGTAATTTGTGGTTAAATTTGGGTTTGAACTTGTTTCTTGGTAAAAAGATTGGATTTTTATTGTTAATTTACTTGTAATTTGTGGTTAAATTTGGGTTTGGACTTGTTTCCTGGTAAAAAGATTGGATTTTTATTGTTAACTCACTTGTAATTTGTGGTTAAATTTGGGTTTGGACTTGTTTCCTGGTAAAAGATTGGATTTTTATTGTTAATTCACTTGTAATTTATAGTTAAAAGTGGTTTTGGTAAAAAGATTGGATTTTTATTGTTAATTCACTTGGAATTTGTAGTTAAATTTGGCTTTGAAGAAACACTAAGTGACCCCGGGCAGATTACGGATAATCTGGGGGTTAAGTAGATGTTTCCCACGAGGGGTTAGGTCCGGCAAAGATGGTTCTTCCGATGACCTGCAAAACAGACACCGTGAGCTCGTCACTGAGAAGGGGGGTACCTCCTTGTGACCACCCTCCGGCGTAAGAATCAGACTAGATTGCTCTTGAATATAAGTGTATATTAAGAGATTGCTAGAGAAGATAAGATAATCAGATCCTAATACCATTCCAAGGTGTTGGAGTATTTATAGCCGAAGGTAGGTTTCCAAGAAGGTACAGCCGGCTGAATAGTATTCCTGTTCTGCCAACTGTGGGCTACGCACATGCCATGCTGGTGGTTGGTGGGTAGGCAGCGGCTGATAGTGACCAGGCCGGCTGTGTACTATTCCTTTTCCACCAACTGCAGGCTATGCACGTGCTACGACAGGTTGGTGAGTAGGCAGCGGCTGATAGTGACATTAAGTAATAGAGCATGCTGCTCGTTGTACTGTTGTCAGTGAGCTGTCGCAGCTTTGGTCAGATCTTTTGTCCATACCTCGTCAGGTACAGTACAAAAGATCCTCCAGTAGCGTACGGACTGGCTCATTTGGGCGGGAGTTTTCCCGGCTTTGGGCGGGAATATTCCCGGCTTGCTCACTCCTTCTTCAGGTGACATTACTGAATTATTTAAGAGTTAAGTGCCTTGTGCGTGTAGCCTTGCTGCGCGGGTAGCCTTCCCTGATGGCTAGTATCCGTTGCTGCGGGAACAGGCGGAGTACGTCGACCATTGGGAGGCTTTTCCTGCGGGAACAGCTTGCGTACTGCGCGTAAGGACGTCACGTCTCTGAGCATGGTGGGTCCTGCGGATCCAGTTGGTTTCTGCGCAGACGTCTCTCTTCAAGGTGAGTCTTGCGAGTTTAGCCTTTGCGCAGACGTCCCTGTTGAAGGTGAGTCTTGCGGGTTCAACTGCACAGACGTCCCTCTTTGAGGTGAGTCTTGCGGGTCCAACTGGGCTCTGCTGGGACCTACCTCTTCAGGCTTTGGACTTGTTTCTTGGTAAAAAGATTGAATTTTTATTGTTAATTTACTTGGATTTGTAGTTAAATTTGGGTTTGGACTTGTTTCTTAATAAAAAGGTTGAATTTTTATTGTTAATTTACTTGGAATCTGTAGTTAAATTTGGGTTTGGACTTGATTCTTATAAAAAGATTGAATTTTTATTATTAGCCCTATTGGAGTTTGAAGTTAAAACTGGTTTTTAACTTGTTTCTTGATAAAAAGATTGAATTGTTATTATTAACCCAATTGGAATTTGTAGTTAAAACTGGTTTTTAACTTGTTTCTTGATAAAAAAGATTGAATTTTTATTATTAACCCACTTGAAATTCGTAGTTACAAAGTAATTTTGTACTTGTTGAGTTGCTGATTGTTATAAGATTGAATCTTTTTATTTCTTGTTTTACTAAATTTTGTGCAGTTCAAACATAAGTTTGAATTAGGCCCAAATGCTGTCAATATATAGACTGAGTTTGGACTTAGGATTATGTCTTTCTAAAGATTCTTGATTCAAAAGACATGAATCTTTGCATTCAGTTTATTAAAAAGCAAGCTTTTACAGTTTTAGTATCAATCGACATTATTCTTAATCCTTATTATACTGGAAATATGCCAATTTTGGATGCAGTCAAAGGAGGAGCTAAAAGATGAAGTAGTAGATGAACTACAATCTCAAGAAGAAGAAGATTTGGATGAAATCGAAGAACTCGAAGAACTTAAAGGAACTGGTGACGATTCAGAGGCAGAAGCTTCAGATCTTGAGATAGATGACGATTTGGGTCCTGGTAATTCATCATTTAAGTCTGAGTTTGAATCCGAATTTGATGCTTTTCGCAAAGGTGAAGTTAGAATTGTCGAACCCAAATGTAAAATGACATTAGCTGAGCTTTTAGACGAGAGTAAGGTCGTACCCATTTCGGTTTTGGGTAATTTAGAGATCGAAATTACGGGTATTCAACACGATTCAAGATTAGTCGAACCCGGTGACTTGTTTGTATGTTGCGTCGGGAAAAAAACTGATGGGCATTTGTTTCTAACTGAGGCTGATAAACGAGGGGCAGTTGCAGTTGTAGCTAGTAAAGAAATCGACATTGAGGAAACTTTAGGGTGTAAAGCGTTAGTTTTAGTTGAAGACACGAGCTCGGTTTTAGCAACTTTAGCAGCCTCGTTTTATAGGCACCCGTCAAAAAACATAGCGGTAATCGGTATCACAGGAACATATGGAAAAACGAGCACTGCTTATTTAATAAAAGGTATGTATGAAGTGATGGGATTAAGAACCGGGATGATAACTAACGTTGCTCATTATATTCATGGAGAAAACCAATTGGAAACAAAAAACACGGTCCCTGATGCAATTTCCCGCCAAAAGTTGATGGCGAAAATGGTCCATAACGGGACGGAAGCTCTTGTGATGGAAGCTTCTTCTCACGAGCTTGAATCGGGAAAATGTGATGAAGTTGATTTTGATATCGCGGTTTTCACAAATCTAAGTACGGACCATTTGGATATCCACGGGTCAGAAGAAGAGTATAAAAGTGCTCAACTTAAGTTGTTTAGTAGAATGGTGGACCCCACACGACACCGGAAAGTTGTGAACATTGATGACGAAAGCGCCCCTCTGTTTATTGCTCAAGGGAATCAAGACGTGCCGGTAGTCACATTTGCGTTGGAGGATAAGAAAGCCGATGTGCACCCGTTGCAGTTTGATCTTTCTTTGTTTGAGACCCAAGTTTTGGTAGATACGCCGAAGGGTATTTTGGAGATTTCATCTGGGTTACTCGGGAGGCAAAATATTTACAATATTCTTGCAGCTGTGGCGGTTGGGATTGCGGTTGAGGCGCCGTTGGAAGATATTGTTAGAGGGATTGAAGAGGTCGATGTCGTCCCCGGTAGATGCGAGTTGATAGACGAGGAACAAACGTACGGGGTGGTGGTTGATTACGCGAATACCCCTGCTGGTTTATCAAGACTTCTCGATAACGTTCGGGAACTCAATCCAAAAAGGATCATCACAGGTATGAAAATTGGACTACAACATTGTTAATATAATACAAAATGTTTGACTATTATGAAATACCTAAAATACCCTTGGTGTTCGTTTTAGTTATTGGTTGTCCGGGTGAGACCGAGAGAGGCAAACGACCCGTGATGACGAAGATTGCGACAGACAAGAGTGACATTACTATGCTGACATCAGACAATCCAAGAAACGAGGATCCACGTAAGCATGCTTGAAGTTTAAACCGTAATTGTTTATACAAACCATGTATTGTTAGTTTGCAACTAAATAATGCTGTGAATAACATGTGTACCAGTGGACATATTAGACGACATGTTGGCGGGCATAGGGATGACAATGCAAGATTACTTGAAGCATCAAGCAGACGATTACCACCCGCCACTTGCAAACGGTCATAGACTCTTCCTTCATGATATTAGAAGAGTAGCTGTACGCTCGGCTGTTGCAATGGGCGAGGAGGGCGATATTGTTGTAAGTTAATTGCTACCCTGGTAGGCCCGGGCCCGGGCCGATATGTTTCATTAAGGTTAATATTATTATTTTTTTGTGTTTTAAATTTGTGTAGGTGGTTACGGGGAAAGGGCACGAGACGTATGATACAGTTGGCGACACAACCGAGTTTTTCGACGACAGGGAAGAGTGTCGGGAAGCTTTGCAGTATGTGGATGAACTACACCAATCTGGGATCGACACCAGTGAATATCCATGGCGGTAAGATTCATATTGATGTCGGTTTGGGCTTAAAAATCGGGTTGTTTTAATTATCCATTTTGGTGCAGGCTGCCTGAGAGTTACTAACAAGGAGAACTGATATGTCATTTAGTTTTGGAAAAGTAAGAACTCGGTTTTGTTCTTAAAGCATCGGCTGTGTGGTCCGTCAAAGGTACAGTTTTGTAGGAACTAGGAAGCAGGCAACTTATGTTTGTGTCGAAAAGAGATTACCGTTAAGTGTGTCGTTTGAAAAGGTTAACGAACGAAGAATTCGGGTTGATGAAGTTCGATATAAGAAACATAATAAACGATCCGTAACGTTTCGTGGGAGTCGGAGGATGAGATGCAAGTTGTAATGTTCTTGTTTGTGATATTTGGATGATATCATACGTATGTAATATTTTTAAGGAATTTATTTTAAGTGTACAAAGAAAATGTGAGCTTCTCATACCTATTAAATGCCGAACTGGCCTTTGAACATCCCTACGGAATACAAATTAAGAGGTGCACAAAATACGTGGTTCTGGACCTGACCTGAAACGGTAGTACCCGACCCGGGGGGATGACCTGGTATTAGGTTTCTTCCCGGCTTGTACCCAACCCGGACCCATGGGAATCGGTTCCATCCTTACTCAGTCAAATACCCGACTATATTCGGAGCCGGTTCCTACTTTACCCAGTGTTTACTTTTGTTTAACATACACGAAACAAGTACCAGAAAATACCTGGTTTGTATACCTTTAAATTAAACTATCAATTACTAAAGAAGAGTTGGCCATGATATTGAGATTTTAAGGCATTACTTCGTAAAATAACAACCATTGCAGTTATTTTAGATACTTTATTACAATTCAACGATCGGAATTTTAGTAACAACAAATTGTAACTAATCTGTTGTATATGTATCTTTAATGAGGATTGAACCCATAACATTCCCGTTGACTTTTACCAATAGAAATAAAATATAAAATTTGTTAACAATAGAAATAAAATATAAAACTTGTTTCACTTGTGTCTTTTCACTAGATAGACCTTAGCTTCAAAGATCACACTTGTGCTAAACAATGGGACAAAGATCTTCCATCATCTTCGTATCTCATCATCTTCTGCAACTAATACAATGACACAAGAGATCTATCTCAACTGTCTTTAGTTACACACATTAACAAAAAAAAAAAAAAAATCTGTTAAAGATTCACCTAATCTTTCATGGGTTTCTTGAGATTCTGTTGGTTGGTACCATTAGTTATTGTTTTCTTCAGTAACCCTAGTTCAGTCACTGCTGGAGATATTGTGCATGATGACAAATTTGCCCCCAAGAAACCTGGTTGTGAGAATGACTTTGTGCTGGTAAAAGTTAAAGCTTAAAATTAAAGTCCCTCTTTTAAATTTTTATTTGAATAAAGTTGTTAACTTTTTGCTTCTTGTTTCTTGATCTGAGACTTTTAGTGCATTTTAGCATCATTGTATATATCATATTGACAGATTTTAAGTAGGACTGGCAAATGGGTTGGGTTGGGCGGGTTCGGGTCACATGTCAGAACGGGTTAGGGTCGGAACTGGTCGATTCAGAAAAGGGGCGGGTTTGGGTCGGAACGGGTCGATTCAAAAAAGGGTTCTTTTGGTTTGGTTTGGGATGTGTTCGGGCCGAAGGGGTCGGGTCAATACGGTTTCGGGTTACTACGGGTTCGGGTCAGAATGGGTTAGGGTCGGAACGGGTCGATTCAAAAGGGGGTTCTTTTGGTTTGGGTCAGGACGGATTTGGGTCGAAATGGGTCTGGTCAGAACAGGTTTCGGGTTACACAGGGTTTGGGTCAAAACGGGTTGGTCTAAAAATGTTTTTTTTAATTGCTGTAAATTTTTAAATTAAGATTTTAGCTTCATTGTGTATTGTAAATAGATATTTGAAGTAAAAAGTGGAATTGGATCTTGTTTGGTTAATTTTTGAACCCATTTTGATGGAATTTAACAATTTATATAGAATCCAAAACAAGAAAGTTGATCACTTTCTGTATCTTTGACTTTTGATCTTAAATCTTGATAGGTCAAAGTTCAAACTTGGGTTGATGGTGTAGAAGGTGCTGAGTTTGTTGGTGTCGGTGCTCGATTTGGTACCACAATTGTATCCAAGGAGAAAAATGCAAACCAAACTCACCTCACTCAATCTGACCCGCGCGATTGTTGCAGCCCGCCAAAGAAAAAGGTCTCAGTTTCCCATTTTTTAAAACCATTTTATTAATTGTGACTACTAACTTAGTTTATCTTTGTTAGCTTACCGGTGATGTCATCATGGTGACCCGAGGTCGTTGCAAATTCACAACAAAGGCAAACTTTGCACAAGCTGCTGGTGCTTCAGCAGTACTTATTATAAATAACCAAAGAGGTAAACAAGTTAATGTATTAGAAGATGCTCATTATTATTTTACTTTAATCATGTGATTGAAAAAAGAACATGTTTTTTTCTTCTTTTTTTATTTATTTTTTGGTGATGTTTCAGAACTTTACAAGATGGTTTGTGAGCCCGATGAAACTGATTTAGACATACACATACCAACCGTTATGCTTCCACAAGATGCTGGTATAGAGTTAGAGAGAATGTTGTTAAACCGTTCATCAAGTAAGTTTTTTTAGAAGTCAAAATAGGATTTTTAAATATCATGTCAATAAAAAATCTATTTTTTTAAAACTACCCTCTAGTTTCTGTGCAGTTATACTCACCAAGAAGACCGGTTGTAGACATAGCCGAGGTATTTATATGGTTAATGGCGGTTGGGACCATAATATGTGCCTCTTATTGGTCAGCATGGAGTGCAAATGAAGCAGTTATAGAGCATGATAAATTACTTGAGGTCAAAATGTTATTATGTTCTTTTTGAATCTTGATTGTCCTACTTGGCGCTGACGTGGCGAGCATTGACGTATGAGGTGTCGATTTCTTGTAGGATTTAGCAGATGACCTTTCAAACGCGAAACTTGTCGGTACAAGTGGGATTGTGGAAGTCAACACAACGTCAGCAGTCTTGTTTGTTGTTGTTGCTTCTTGTTTCTTGGTTCTCCTTTACAAGTTAATGTCCGAATGGTTTATTGAACTTTTGGTGGTCATATTCTGCATAGGCGGTGTAGAGGTGTGAAAACTGAACAACTTTTAAATAAATTATACGTTTACAAAACAAAATTAAATTTGATTAAAGATTTTTTTTTTTACTCGTAGGGATTGCAAACATGCATAGTTGCTTTACTATCAAGGTGCAATATTTCTTGGATTATTCTATAAAGTTTATTAAGTATTAAAAAATATCTACTGAAATTTTCAGGTGGTTTAAACATGCTGCACAATCTTATATTAAAGTACCGTTTTTTGGAGTTGTTTCATATCTTACTTTGACGGTTTTGCCCTTCTGCGTAGCTTTTGCGGTTCTTTGGGCCGTTTATCGGGAATCTAAGTTTGCATGGATTGGTCAAGATATACTTGTAAGTCAACTTACACACCAAAATTATAAAGTATTTAAATTTTTATAAATTTTACTAATGATTTTTTTGTGAATACTCAGGGAATTGCATTGATAATTACGGTACTTCAGATTGTGCATGTACCTAATCTCAAGGTAAATCTGTTGAACTCGAAGGGTATTTTAGGCATTTCGCAAACCACATTCAAGCGCAATGATGTTACAAGTAATGGGATTTGTGTTTTGTGGCTCAGGTTGGGGCCGTACTGCTCGGTTGTGCTTTCTTGTATGACGTTTTTTGGGTTTTTGTTTCTAAGAAAGTGTTCCATGAAAGTGTGATGATTGTGGTAAGTCAACGGTCAGCCTTGTTCATTATTGGTCAACATTGACTGATTTTAGTAGTAAAGTAATAATGGTTTGTTTGTAGGTGGCTCGCGGTGACAAAAGTGGGGAAGATGGTATCCCGATGCTGCTAAAGATACCACGCATGTTTGACACGTGGGGCGGTTTTAGTATAATTGGCTTTGGTGATATTCTGCTACCCGGTTTATTAATCGCATTTTCCCTCAGGTTTCTTTTGCATCTTTATCCTTCTAATTTCATTTTATCTTTTTCAAACTATGTCACTTTCTGTTATATGATACTGCTAACACGTCAAACGGGCATAATTAAAAATACGTGTAGTAAAAAAGAAAATGTTGTCAAACAAGTTAGAATCCCACGAAAACCGTTAATTTATAGAAATTGGATCGTTTTTTTACCCGTTATTTTGTCAGCTCGTTTCATCAGCTATACAATGCTTGGTTTTGTTTTAACAAACCTCGATGCAGGCATGATTGGTTCGCAAAAAGGCACATTCGGGCCGGATATTTCTTGTGGGCAATGTTTGCTTACGGATTAGGTGATAAAGATCTATAACGAAACCTTTTATTGATCCTTTTATTGATCGGTTTAAGTGTCTAGAATGTTGTAACAATGAAAATATACAACAGGTCTCCTTGTAACTTACATAGCATTAAATATGATGGATGGCCATGGTCAACCGGCATTGTTATACATCGTTCCGTTTACCTTAGGTAATGTCCTTGCTTCAAAAGATATTAATAACATTGTTTCATAAGTCATAACTAATGGGTCGGGCTCAAATGATGCAGGGACATTTTTGTCATTGGGAAAGAAGAGAGGGGATCTTGGTGTTCTATGGTCAAGCGGGCGGCCCGAAAGAGAATGTCCGCATGTTCGGCTTGGGCAAACTCATGCACCGGATGAATGAACGCAGGTTAATATTGTTTACGAGTGCTAAGGGTTCCCATAAACAATGCAACTGAGTGCAGAGAATTAAAGCATTCCCATAAACAATGAAAATTTTTAAAATCAATCAGAAACAAAATAAGCACGAAATCAAGTATGCAGAATCGGTTTATTCATACGATATTATTATTACATGATCTCTCCGTCAGCGATAGTGTTATCCTTGACTGGTCTGTATAAAGCGGATAAAGTAGTCGGTTAAGCCCTTGTCATAAACACTGTACTGATCGTCGGTTGCAAAACCAAACCCGGAGTCCATACCCTTTTCTTGATTGAATAAGCCTGCACACCCAAAGCCACTGATGTCACGATCCCAGTCTCGGGTGATCTTTCTCTCTTTGGACCCGCTCTTCTTTCACCTCTTTCGTCTCGTGATTATTTCATTGTGCAGCAAATGAAGCCGAACCTGCAGTGGCTCTTTCAGACCCTGCTTTTTGAGCCAACGCACGTAACTTTTCTTTTTCTCTCAGCATCATCTCGTCTAGCACTTTGGACCTGATACAAAGGTCTTCGCAGGCATGTCGTTCAGCTACGCATAAAGCTTCTGCAAACTGTGCAAACCTGTCATTAACTTGGACTTTTGAACCAATCAATCTTGTATATATAGTATTTATTAATAACAAGTTTGATGGTTGGTTTAGCTGTTCTATTTCAATTTTCAATCCAAACCAAATTCAAGCATAAACATATCTCCCATTTCTTTTAATTCAAACCTTTCGGTTTGGCTCGGTATCAAAGCATGTGTACGGAGGTTGGGTTGTATGGGTCTAAGATGGGTAAAGTTAACCCATCTTGACCCAAAGAGCTTTAAACCCCTCCAAAAAAATATTCAAAAAAGTTTTAAAAAAATAATAATTTAAAATATAAATCAAAAACACAAAAAGTAAAATAACTACAATGTTTTTCCCATCATCCTCATTCATTAAAAAAAAAAACTTGGTTTTGTCTTAGTTCAGGTTCGGTTTTTTATACAACTTTTCTAACATGTTAACATACCAATTCTAAGATATCTAGGATGTCTCATTTAAGCATGCATGCCAACTTTATAAATTTTAAGTGTATTAGTTTTTTTTTAATCTAAATTATCATGTTTTGGTCGTTGTCGGTTTCAATTAACTGATTGACTGATAACGATCCCACATTTTTCAAATTGATCCCAACGATATGCAACCAACAGAATGTTTAACACTGTTAATTGCATGTCGCCGAAAAATGCACCTTAGAAGTTTGATTTTTTAGGGTTTTATCAAATAAGTTTCAGATATTCTCTTTTTGGCCATGACTTTATTTAAAAACTTTGATTCACTAACCTTTTGCCACAAAAGTAAAACTTAAATGATTTATAAATGACATGTGAAAAAAAAATAAGAAAGAAACAAAAATGTTAAGCCTTTAGTCGGAAACTACTATTTTCAGAAGTCATGGAATATTAAAATTAATGTTTTCAATATTTATTGGGTCGGACTGGTTGAATTATTCTAAAAAACATATGTCTGAAACTAATTACAAAATAAAAAATAAAAAAAATAAAAAAAAATAAAAAATTGCAACTTTAGGCAGCTGATTTTTACGTTACGCTGTAGCGTAAGTTACATATGAATATAAAGTGAAAAATGCTAGTCTACACAAAAGAATATTATCCGAACCGATGAAGGTCTAGAACATTACTTTAAAAACCTTTGTTTTTTAAAAGAGTGGACTGTCTTTTAATATTTTTGGTGTTGGATTAGATGTGTTTCTTCTTTTTTTTAACAATAACAAATAAAGTCCGATTGCTCAGGATAAGACAATGATAAAAGGTGTTGTACATTCGTGATCGCAGACAGTACTGGGTAGCCTAAGCCACCGTCTTTTGTTTCGGGAAACCTCGGTTACGACTGGATTCGAACTTAAGACATTAGAGTCTCAAATCTAAATTTTTGCTTTCCCTTCAATCCTGGTTGAGCTAAAGCTCATAGAAGATGAGTTTAAAGGGTCCACACAATAAAGGCCGTTACATGTCTTTTTGATGACCACATTTTGTCTTTACTCAAGTTAACGCATCCTTATCGTTGTTGGACTATTATTTCAGGATCTTACCGTTGTAACTTCCGAACGGATAAATTCTAGAACATTAGTTAAAATAAAAATAAATTAAAATAAAATAAAAGTTTATTTATGACATAATGGAGTTTAATATAGTATGTGTTAGATGAATGCCACGTTGATGAATGCTTGTCGGCGTGGACGGTTGGAATGATGTGTTTGGATGTAGAACTTTCATTACAATATTAAGGGTTTTAAATAATCCTAATGCCTATTGATAAATATCAGTCTCAACTTTATACTTGCCTGCTGACTGTTCCAACTATTGATGTATTTGTTTTTAACGTGCCGCGACTAACGGATGTTAACTCCGTTAGTGATTTGCTTACGTGGACCTTCTTCTCCGGCCGCATCACGCAGGAAACCTGCAAACTCGCATCCATTCACCCTAATATCGTTACACCATCTCTCTCTATCTTTCCCCTCATTCGAAACCTAACCGACGTGCCGCCGTTGTTGTCTCCGGCGAAGTCCACCATTGTCAATCGTGTACCATTCGAGGTAATTGACACATCATTCGACTCGTTCTTATCCCCTTAACAAAAGCCCTATGCTTATTTTGTAAATCGCGTAACATTGATTTCAAATTTTTGAAAATAAAATCGGGGTTTGGTATCTAGGGATTGGCCATGAAAGAAGATGAAATTTTGTTCATTTTCTAATTTCTGATGTCTTTTGAAGAGGGAGGGAGATGACGTGATGCGGCCGGAGAAGAAGGTCCACGTCAGCAAATCACTAACGGAGTTAACATCCGTTAGTCGCAGCCCGTTAAAAACAAATACATCAATAGTTGGGACGGTCAGCAGGCAAGTGTAAAGTTGGAACTGATATTTACCAATAGGCCATAGTTGAGATTATTTAAAACCAATATTCCCAATATTAATTCTTAAAATAATTAAATTTCAATTAAAATTAGGCTATTGAAAAAGCTTTAATTAAAATTAGGCTAATGAAAAAGCTTCATATTTACACTTTAGACCAACTGGTCCGGTGATAGCCTTATGACTTACTGTATAAGAGGTCGTAGGCTAGAGTCTTGCATGAAAATAATGTTTCGGGTTGACTCATGAGTTTTCTTAGTTGCAGGTTTTCTTATGCATATGGACTGGGTTATCACATTTTGTAATTCGATTTATCAGGATAATATCGGATGTTGTCTTTGTTCAAAAAAAGAAAAAACACTCGTATTTACGCTCGTAGTTATTGTTCATTAAAACCGTTACAATCCATATAAATGATAATTGACATGCTAAGTTTTGGATTGGCTTGTTTACATGATACTAACATGACACACTCACACAAGTTAAAAATCGTGTTCATATATATGAGCTCGAAAATCATGTAAGATATATGAACTAAAAATCAGTGTCAGATGAGTACAAGTTATTATTAGTTAAACTAAGAGTACATATTGTGGGGCTCTAAAGGGGCTTTAAGATGAAAAAAGTGTTGTCATGTGTCGGCCATGTAGGCTGGTAGAACCAGAAGGGGATCTAAAGGCCAAAGGGTGTGTTGTGATGCTTTATTAGAGCTTTATGAGAAATTGGTGTTACGTTCAGGTGAATTTATATGATTGGTTATATATTTTTCTAATATTAAAAAAAAACTATTAAATGGTGTCCCACACCCGCAACTAAAACCAAGCCTCTTGCAAGCCCAACTATAGTTGAGTTAGTGCCCTTTACGCGGCCAACGTGTCAAGTGGCACGAGTGCGTTAATATCCACGACACATAAGGGGTGATATGTAGCCCAACCCCCCCAGTTGATTGCCATGTCATCATCACCATTACACAAGCAGGCGACATGTTTGTGCCCCCCCCTCGGTGCTCCTCTTCAAAAATCGCCCTTATCGCCTACATTTGTAGCCCCATTACGCATATCTTAAGAGGATCAATCCTCTTCAAACATATCCATTGTAAGAATTGTAACATTTTTTATTCAAAAGTGGTTTTGTTTTTTTTAACTATAATGTTTTATTTATTTATGCCTTTTATAAAAGGCAACCGAAAAAATAAGGATAACTTCATATCCAGGACAGACAGAAAAGGGTGCATGTGAAGAGGTAGGCCAAGACCAGAAGGGCATCCCTTGAGTATGAGTTGTTTAATGATTAAAGTGTTCTTTAATCAATTTGTTTGATACATGTTTTCATAAAAAAGATAATTATTTGGACAATAATATCAACTAATAATCATTTGTAAATTAAATTAATACATAACATTTGTACTTAGTGATCCATGTTGTAATGTATCAAGTGAGCTATCTTGTTTTAGGCCAAAGAACCACTCGAAATTCATACGTATTTGCAGGGGGTTGGCAGGTCTAACCTATCATGGACATGAGTACATAAACCTAAACTGAAAAATCAAGTAAGGCATATGAACCAGAACACGACTTGTATATTCGCATGTTGGCCTGAACACGACCTTTTTTGTTCTAAAATATTTGTATTAATACTTTGAAATTAAAATTTTACATCAAAAATTACAAATTTATATAAAACAATTAAGATGTAATTATAATATATTTTGTAAATACCCAGCCAATTCAACTTAATACATACATTTTTAAAAAATAAATTTAATAAAAATCAAATGGGTTCCCGAATCCGACCGCTTTAGCTAAAGAGGTTTGCGGGTTCAACCCAAAAATGATGTAAACCCGTTTATATCAAACCCAAACCCGTAAAAATCGTGTTATGGTCTTATCGAATTTTCGTGTCCTATCAAACATTCACACCCCTGTATTGTTTTAGCGTACCACGACTACCTTTACTTTTAGATTAGTTTATTTTCATAGATAACATATTTCTCTTATTTATTTTTTTATAATTTGTAATGATATATAGACTAAAAGTTGGTCCTATCTACCAAACATGGAACAAATAAATTACAAAGTATATGGTCTTGGTCCCAAATGCATCATTGTGCATGTTAGTGGAAAAGCTTTAATTTTAAAAAATATAATTCCAAATAAATAATTCAAAGATGATTCTTCCCATTTTATACTTTCAAAAACATTCTAGGTAATTATTATTAATATTAAAATTTCCTGTATGGAACCACTTCACAATAAATAATACACGAGAAAGGAAACCTCTTTTTAAGGATGTCATGGCAGGCTATTAAAATTGGACCGGGCAGAGGCTATCAGACCGGTTAAATCGGGAACTGGCTTGTCTAGCGGTTCATGACTCACGAGTGGCAACTAAGGTGCAAACAAGCCGAGCCGACAGAGCCTGATCAAGCTCGTTTTGACTTAAAGAGCTCGAGTTCGGCTCGTTTTGAGTTCTTTAACTAAAACTCGAGCTTGACTTGTGATTTGTGTTCATTCTTTTTATATATTTCTAATTTATTTTATAGATTTAAATAACATGAATTATATGATGATTTTTTTTGTCTCATACTGTTTAGTTTTGTTGGTCGTTCAAAAAAATATGTATATATTGTTTATTACAAAAATATATATTTTTTACATTATATAAAAAGTATTGAAATAATAGGTTCGTTTAGGCTTGCGAGTCATATTGAGCTTGAAAAGTGAAGCTCGGGCTTGTTATCATACAAGATTATTTTATGGCTCGAGCTCAGACTCATTTATAGTTTTTAACGAGTCGATTTCAAGTAGCTCATTAGCTGACTCGACTCGGCTCGTTTACACCTCTACTACATGCTATGATTGTAAAATTATGAATGCCTACGAGTGAAATTGTCATCTTATATATTTTATTATCTGTTATATATCTATAGTGTTTATATAGAGTATTTTATTTATTATAATTTGAGAAGTGTAACGTTTAAAACTTTAAATCATGACGGCGGTTGCTCACACAACGGTCCGAATAAAAATGAAAAAGTACCGGCCATTTGTTTTCAGCCACTAATTCGGTTGTGGGTCCCACTTTTTAAGAAGAAATACTAACACCACGTAAGCATTTATTTTTAAAACCATAAATTATTGAGTAATTACGTTGAAATATTAATCTGTTGTTAGGTCACTTTTTATTTAAATAAATAAATGATTCAACTATGATAAGGAGACAGATAAGCGGACAACAAGTTCTGTTCTTGTTTGATTGATTAAACTAAATAGAAATAAATAGAAATATGGGTGAAATTGGTCGTGGATAAGAGAGCCTTCAACGCTTATGGTGGTGCAAGAATTGTTTGAATGTTTGGAGATACTACCGGAGATGGTTATGAGTAGAATGAAAGGGTGTCGTTGAAAATGAATCTTTTTGGGTGGAAAGTTGAGACGAGCAAGATACCTACATCGGACGCTTTATGTAAACAGAGGGTCCTAAAAGAAATAAGATGGTGTCTGTTGTATGAAGATTCGCTGGAGTCAGTAGAACGCGTCCTATTAGGCTATTATCATGTTATGTGGATTTTGTTATACAACAATTTTTAAGTAGTTGGTTTAGTATTATGCCAGGTTAAGATTTTGAGGTGAAAGATTTACTAAAGGTACATCTTAATATGAGGGCCATTGAAGGCAACCGACGAACAACTCAATTGGTCATTCTCTCACAGCATGCTGGTGCTTATGAAAGGCCATGAATGAAATATCGTTCAACAAAACACGGGCGCCGATCAATATAATCAAGGAAGATATTAAACGGGTCACATGTCTATGGTGATGAGTAGGAGACATGGTGCTTTTTTCCATTTTGAGTAATCACTTTGTAACCATGATGGATATATCGTAATTATGTGTGTTTTTAATGTGTTATCGGGGCTAGCTACTTGATAGTCTTGTGAGCCGTTCAATATTTCAACCATATAAGCATACTATACATAGCATATATTGCTAACCATAAGAATAAGTTGTGATATCCCACATCGGTTAGGGAGAAGAACTAAGGCTTCTTTATAAGAAGGTGACCTTTCTTATCATAATGTGTTTTGGACGCTTAATGGTTGTGGATAAGAGGAGAACTCCACAGTTAAGCGTGCTCAGATGAAAACGTATTACATAATTAAACAATAAAAATTGAATGACTGGTTTAATTTACACCACCCGTTAATTTCAAACCACTAGACCCCATTTTTTCCAAACCGAACATCAATTATACCGACCGACTTTTTTCATTTAAACGTTTTTAATACATTTCATCGGACCCACTACTCAAAACTCAATCATTAAACTTCTAATAATTATTAATTAAAAAAGGAAAACAATTACTCACATATTAAAAGTTTTGAATTAAATATAGTATTGCAACCGAGCCAAGCTATACGTAAGCTACTTAAGTTTGGATTAAAAAAAAAAAAACTCAAAAAAGCCAAAAATTTTTGAGCTCGAATTTTGTATGTGAAGCCTGTTTGGACTCATCATCCCTTAACAAGCTGTATGTATTTTTATGTTTTACGTTCTTCGGACTTCTATGAATTAATTTCACACTGCACAACCAAGCTCGAGTTGAGCGATGGATTGTGTAAAATACTACACGAGCTAGTACCAAGTTTAGGCTCATTTAAGGTTTTTACAAAATGTATAAAAATTATTAAAACGTATATAAATTAATTAATAAATAATAAACGAGCCAAGCCAAGTCGAACCCGAGCTTGAATAAACAACTTATAAGCCAAACTCGAGCTTTAGAAAAAACTTGACCGAGCCGTGTTTTTTAGATTGAGTCTTGTATGCGAAGCCACGTTTGGGCTATTCAACTTTTAGCGAGCCTCATGTACTTTTTTTTGTTTTATCTCCTTCGTACTTCTACAAATTAATTTCACACCGCACAGCCAAACTCGAGCCGAGCTTTGGCTTGTTTAAGGTACTACATGAGTTCATGTCAAGTTTAGACTCATTTAAGGGTATTCACAAAATATATAAAAATAATTTAAAAACATATATAAATCAATTAATAAATAATAAACGAGTTGAGATCCAGCTCAACTAAACATATCACAAGCTGAACTCGAGCTTTAAAGAAAGAGCTTCAACAAGCCAAGTTAGAGCTCAAGCTCTCGTAAATTAAAAGATGTCGAACTCATGCCTAGTCAAGTTCCGGCTCAAACACTTATCCTCTCACCACAAATTTGATCACAACTCAACTTGGCTCATCTATACCAAACTTAAATGTTTAGTTTCCAACTTTCCACTATAAAATGCCACAAACACTTATCCTCTCACCACAAATTTGATCACAAACTCACCTTCTAGAGAGTGAAAGTGAGTGCTTAAACAAATACAAATCAAAAACCACAACAATGGAGGGTAAGGAAGAAGATGTTAAACTTGGAGCCAACAAGTTCTCTGAGAGGCAACCCATAGGTACCTCAGCACAAACTGACAAAGACTACAAGGAGCCACCACCAGCACCCTTGTTTGAGCCTGGTGAGTTGTCATCATGGTCTTTTTACAGAGCTGGGATTGCAGAGTTCATAGCCACTTTCTTGTTCTTGTACATCTCTGTGTTGACTGTTATGGGTGTGGTCAAGTCTCCTACCAAGTGTGGGACTGTTGGGATTCAAGGGATTGCTTGGGCTTTTGGTGGTATGATCTTTGCACTTGTTTACTGCACTGCTGGTATTTCAGGTATATTATTGTTACTATTAATTTATTTTCTTGAAATTACACTCTTTTTTTTTTTGGTTTTCTTGATTTTTTTAGCCTAAGTTTTTATTTTTAGTTAAAATTTTGCCTCAAATGACATGGGTTCTTCAAGATTTATCTTTATGTGAAATGGGTTCCTCAAGATTTGTTATTAAAACCCTTTGTTTTCTTGAAATTATTGTCTAAAAAATGTTTTTTTTTTCTTGAATTTTTAGTCTTAAAAAGTTGCTATTTTTAGTTAATTTTTTTTACATTAAATGACATGGGTTCTTCAAGATTTATCTTAAATGAAATGGGCTCTTCAAGAATGTTATATTTTTGCTGAAAATACTTGTAGTTTTTGTTTGTTTGTTGCTTTTAACCTTTAAAGTTTACATTTTTACCTAAAATCTTGCCTCAAATGACATATGGTTCTTCAAAATTTCCCTTTAAATGAAGTGGGTTCTTTAAGAATCCTTTGTTTTTGCAAAAATATAATTACAGTTTGGTGTAAAACAGAGGGAAAACATGCTGTGATGCTTGCAGTTTTTGTTTTTTTGCTGTTTTTAACCTTAAATTTTGCATTTTTACCTAAAATCTTACCTCAAATGACATGGGTTCTTCAAGATTTACCTTAAAATCAAATGGGTTCTTCAAAAGTCCTATTCTTTTTCTAAAATTCTTTATGTTATCTTGCTGTTTTTAGCCTTAAAGTTTCCATTTTTACCTAAAATCTTGCCTCAAAATTTACCTTTAAATGAAATGGGTTCTTCAAAAATCCCAACTTTTTGCTAAAAATACCAATAATTTGGTGTAAAACAGGAGGGAATATATATATTTTTTGGTTTGTTGCAGTTTTTAACCTTAAAAGTCTCCATTTTTACCTAAAATCTCACCTTAAATGAAATGGGTTCTTCAAAAATCCCATCTTTTTGCTAAACATACTTATAATTTGGTGTAAAACAGGTGGAAAAACATATATTTGCTGTTTTCTTGTTTTTAACCTTAAAGTTTCCATTTTTAACCTCAAAATAGCATGGGGTTCTTCAAGATTTATCTTAAAATGAAATGGGTTCTTAAAAAATCCCATCTTTTTGCTAAAAACACTAATAATTTGGTGTAAAACAGGAGGACACATCAACCCGGCCGTGACATTCGGTTTGCTACTAGCTAGAAAGTTGTCTTTAACCAGGGCACTATTCTACATGGTGATGCAGTGTCTTGGAGCCATATGCGGTGCGGGTGTGGTCAAGGGGTTCCAGGGCCGGCACCAGTACACTGCTTTAGGCGGTGGAGCCAATGTTGTGGCCCATGGTTACACCAAGGGTGATGGTCTTGGTGCTGAGATTGTTGGGACCTTTGTCCTTGTCTACACTGTTTTCTCAGCCACCGATGCCAAAAGAAGTGCCAGAGACTCACATGTTCCTGTATGTGTACTCTTCCTCTTGTCTATTCCATGCTTGTGCATATTAATTGTTAAATGACTAAAGTGCCCATAAAATTATTCAGGATATAAAGTATAGACAGAAAATAAGTTAAGTGATGCTATGTCGGATGATAATAATCCATACCGCCAGCGATGAAGACAATATCTGAAAAGTAGTTTGATTAGCATTAATAAATAATTGACTGCTTTTTATCTGAATCGGAATATTGTAAATTGTTTTGAAACGAAAAAATTAAAGTTAAAGAATGTTATTGATCATTATGAAAGTAAGGATTATTGTAGTTGTTAAATGTCTAAAAACCCAAAAAATTATGTATAGCATAGTTATAATCAATCAAGTCATACCCAGTGGAAAATCCCGCCAATAGCAAAGCTATAATTTGGGTATGGGGAGGGTGGGATGTAGGCACACCGTACCTCTATCCAATAGAATAGAGAACATAGTTATAATATAGATAGAAAATAAGGTTAGATGAACCTTTCTTTAAAATGTAATTTGAATTTTAATAGCTTAAACTACAATGATCTAGCGGTGATAATGAAGAAAATCTCGGTTCAATGGAAAAGTAGTTTCGTCTGTATTAATGAATAACTGAATGATTTTTATCTGAATCAGAATATTGTAAATTGTTTTGAAACGACACAAATGAAAGTTAAGAGTGTTACCGATCATTATGAAAAGTGACCATTGTTATCGGTTGATGGGAATTATTAAAAACTTAATTTTATTTTTTTTTAAATAAATACTAGAAAAAGAGGATATAAATAAATAAAATATGAGGAATGATGGAAGAGTAGTAGGTTTGATGCCTTTGTGTCTTCTTTTGTCTTTGCATACTGCGTATTCAAGTGAAGGTGATTTGCTTCCATGTGCATATATTTCCAAGTGTTTTGATACTTTTTATTTCAAAGTCATATGTTTTTGAACACTTGTATAGTTGTATCTCATGATGGAAGTTGTACCTTTCTTTACAGTTTGTCATGCTAAAAAATAAAAAGTAAAAACTTAATAAAGTTATTGAAAGTTGGAACTAGTGGGTGACTATATCATGCTTTAAAAGTTAAAGTTATGCATGCTATTTACCTTTTGTTTGACCTTGACTTTGACCATATTTGTTGACTTTTGTTGAAATGAACTATGCAGATTTTGGCTCCACTCCCAATTGGATTTGCTGTTTTCTTGGTCCATTTGGCCACCATCCCCATCACCGGAACCGGTATCAACCCGGCAAGAAGTCTCGGCGCAGCCATCATCTACAATAAGGACCATGCTTGGAATGACCATGTGAGTATTCATTTGACTACACTTAAGGACCATTCTAGGGGTGTTCAAGAACCGAAAAAACCACTTTGAAACTGAAGAAGCCAAAGTGAAACAAAATCTGATGGTTTGGTTATATATTTTTATGAAAACCAAAAAAAAAAAACTAACCGAATTTATAGATTTTTTATTTTATAAATAATTAATAAAAAATTTAATTAATATTTAACTCAAATCTTCTAGCCAGTTGTATTTATAATCAATTAGTTATTAGTTATTAGCTTACAAAATGATTTAGGCCAAAATTTATTATTTTTAGGCAAAATAAAATTTTCAAGATCAAATGGCAAAACCGAAAATGGAAAAACCAACCCAAAAACGGACCGTGACATTTAGCTTTCAACATATTAATCAAGATTTAATTTTGATTTCGTCATCAATCCATAAATTGAACTACATTTGTTTTTCGATCTTTTTGCAGTGGATTTTCTGGGTTGGTCCGTTTATTGGTGCTGCACTCGCTGCTTTGTACCACCAGATTGTTATCAGAGCCATTCCGTTCAAGAGCCGATCTTAAATAAAAAAGAACCTTGTATTTCTTTGTTTTGTTGTTTTTCTGCTATGGATTGTTGTTGTCTACCCAAATGTGGATTTAGTGTTTCTTTCTTATTTTGTAGCTTTTGGTTGATGAATGTGTGTAAATTACCCGCATGACCTTTGCCTTGGTGTTGAATACTTGAATCAATGTTAAGTTTAAAAACGGAATGCTTTTTTCTCGAATGTGTTTTTTGGTTTTGGACGCTTTGAGCCTTAAATGACCCTTTACCTGATTATAAAACCGTGTCTTTATATTGTTTCGAGTGGCAGGCGCTATGAACGATCAGTGCCCTGTTTTATGACCTATAAATTTTCCGGTGGTAGTAAAGGTTAAGACGATCATGACTGCAACTAATTACATATTACATTAATAAGTGGTGTTTATATCGATACAAAAGGTAAGCAGGCAACAGGTTCTGCCGCCCGTAACGCTTTTGGATAACAAACAACACTAAGTCGTTTAAAATAGCATTCATATATCGTGGGGATGACCTTTTGGACATGACTAAGCAGCTCTACAGTCTCATGCGCTGGTGCTAGGACCAAAAGTATCAAATGGGTTGTGAAAGCAATTGAACTCGCACCAGGGGCTAGGTTGGATTCAAAGAGATGGCGTTGACGTTTCTATTTCAAGCCATACCCGAAGATCTAGTTCTCCAAACGGCAAGTTTTGTTGTAGCAAAGCCTGTCTCGGATGCACTGAAGCAAGACCATCTCCGAGAAATGCTATAAAAATTTTGTCCAAGACGAGTATAAATTCGTGCCTTAAGTAAATAAATTCGATAACTCATATTAAAAGTAATAAACTATTTTACTATTGTATATGTTTTGGATTTTGCGTCTGACTTATTGGGTATTTTTTAAACAAAACTTTTAATTGGGCCTAATGCAGTTTCGGGCCTTAAGGCGGTCGACCTCCCTGCCTTCCATAGTAGACGACCCTGCATTGAAGACAAGGTTTCTAAGGTTGGGTTCGATGAAGAAGGCTCGCTTTTAAAATTTTAAGAGGGAATTCGAGGGTTTGCCAATGAAAGAAGAGGACTCGGTTGACACCTTTGCGGGAAAACTAAGCGGGCTAGTTACCAAAGCAAGGGGGGTGATTTTTGGACTTAATCGGGTTGTTCACATGTGAAATAGGCTGGTGAAGTAATAGTGTGCAAGGGGTGTTTTAGTCTTTTAGCTAATTGGTAGTTAAGTCTTTAATTTGTTTAAGTGCAGGATTAAGATAACTGCAACAAGTAAAACTTTTATTATGACAACATACAAACCACAAGGACAGTTTACATTTTACGGTCGCTAAATAATTGCGACGAGTAGAATTTATAGTGCCGACGCTTTTAGTGTCCGATCAACCAAATCCGCACTAAAATCCCAAAATTTCTTGACGAACTCCGGATCATTAACAAACCCGCTTGAGCTTGATATATTATTATCCGCCCAATACTCGCCACTAATACCCTTAGCACCCGGGTGCAACGCCAGATAGCATGTAGTAGACGCCCCCTAAACACACAAACCAAACAAACCTTTAGCGACACCATTACAATCGATTTATCGCTACTTAAAGTACAAGCATATTTAGTCAACAAAAACAAACCTGTTCCACATTCTTTAAGAAAAGTCTTACTATGTATCCAAAGACCACTGCACAAAAAAGAAATAATAATAAACTGTCACGAAAAGATGATTTTTAGTGACACATTATGCTACTAAAGTAAGGCTGTTACAGGTCGTGCTTGCGGACCAGCCGGTTCAACCCGAAACAAATCCGAACACTAACCGGGCCCGAATATCATATCAGACACGTGAACCCAAACTCAACACGCATAGTCGCTTGTTGACCCAAACACGAACCGTTTCCGAAAGTTTCACATTTTTTTGTTATTTCACAAAATAATACTTTAAAATCATAGTTTTAAAACAAAAAATATAGAAATTTACATATAATTACATTTTAATTATAAAATCTTATGTCAGTTTTCTATTTAGTTTGAAATTTTGGTATAAAAAACTCAGTCAATTTAATTATTACATAAAACATATTTTAATTTTAAGAAATAAATTAAAGAAATAAATGGGCCAAACGGTTCAACCCACGAACCCGGCGGGTGCAGCCCGAATCTTTTTATACCAAACCCAAAACCGAGATTTTCGTGTCAGATTCGTGTCTTGTTTTCAGGTCATATCAGAATTCCACACCCCTATTCTAAATGTCAAACAAGCTATTACATCGCATCCAAGCCGTGTGGCGTGCAAGATTTGTCGCGATAACTCCCGGGTGGAGTGAATTTACGGTTATATTCACACCATCTTCCTGTAAATTTTATGTAAATACAGATTATTAGTCAAATTGTCAGTATAGATTATTATCTGTCAATCTTTATTTTTTTGAAACCGAAAATAACCTTGAGTCGCCTTGCGAGTTCCTTTGCGTGCAAAGCATTAGCAAGCTTAGATTGCCCATACGCTAGTAAAGGAGTGTAACTGTCATATTAAGAAATTCATACATTTAGCGACGGATTTAAGTCGCGAAAACAAATAGTGGCAACTTAATTTCGCACGCACCTCTTTTCGTCGTTAATTTTATCGAACTTAATCCCTTCTTTATAACTCATCTTATGAAGCTCCGACGACACAATGACTATCCTACCCTGCACTCCCGACTTCTCGGCAGTGTTTTTCATCGTTTCCAATAATCCGTTCGTCAAATGGAAGTGACCGATATGGTTCGTCGCAAATTGTAGCTCTATGTTGTCCTCTGAGAGGCTGAATGGTGGTGCCATCATCCCAGCATTCGCACTATAAACACCAAATCGTCGTGTTTTGGTCAGCGGTCGTCTAGGGGAGTGAATAAACGAGCCGAGTATGGGCTCGTTTGGCTCTAGCGCAGCTCGTTTATTATTTTTAAATTATTTAAGTGTTTATTTAAATATTTTTATAATTATTTACATATATATTTATAATTAAATTTTTTTATATAATATAACTTATTTATTTTTAACATAATTCTCAGCGGTGTAAATGAGCCGAGTCAGCCCAAGCTTGACTAGGCTCAAGCTTGACTCGCTTAACTCATAGAGTGTGTGAGCTCGGGTTCGGATCAAGCTCCATTTCTAAAGCTCAGCTCGGCCCGTGAGCCTTTTTTCAAGCTCGAGCTTAACTCGGGCTCGTTTTGTTTACTACCTCTTAGTTAATTTATATATATATATCTACAATTTATGTATTTTAATTAAAAAGTTTGCATTACATAATATATATTATTTAGTTATATATAACATAATTTAATATAGTACATAAAAATTATATAAGCAAAGCTCGCAAGTTGGCTTGAGCTCGATAAGTACAGCTCGGGTTCTTTTATTAAAAAGCTTATGTTTTGGGCCGAGTTTGTTTAAGCTCGGCTCAATTCAAGCTTTTCTGCGAGTCTATCCTTTATAGCTTGCGAGCAGCTTGGCTCGTTTACACCTCTAATAGTTTTATATATAACAATATTTATCATATAAATATATTGAATAAAAGCTATATTAATTAAAAGCCCGTTTAGGCTCGCGAGCCAGTTCAAGCTCATTTATTAGATGAGCCTAAATAAAAGCTCGGGCTCGAGCTCGTTTAATTATACTTACATGAGGATATTAAGGGGTAAACCCGTCGCTTTAAATTCGGTCACAAATTTATTAACAGACTTGAGTGAAGCAACATCAAGCTCCATAACATCAATTTTGGCATTAGGGATCTCACTGATTAAATCTTGCTTGATTTTGTTACCCGCGGTGGTGTTTCTAACCGCCATAACTACATGTACACCGCGCAACGCCAGTATCCGAGCAGTTTCCAGCCCAATTCCACTTGTCGGGCCTAAAATTGTCGCGTGATGCACAAACGAATTAACACGCAGAACGGAAAACAAAAAGCAAGAACACGGCAATCTAAGGTGGTTTGTAGGCCTATAAATGAACCAAACGTTCATGAACGGCTAGTGAACTGTTTGGTGGGAAGTTCGTTTATTTAGAACGAACATGAACAAATTATTTTTGTTTATTTAATTAAATAAACGAACACGGACACACGTTTTGTTGGTTCATTTATGTTCTGTTTGTTTTCTTTTAAATTGTAATAAATACGTAACTAGTTATATACTTATATTTATAAAAAACATAAAAGGGGCTTGTTTAGCTTGTTTAAATTATATGCATACACACATATACATTGTTATGTTTGGTCAAAAAATATTCATTTGCGTTCGTTTAGGTTTGTTCTATTATGTTCGCTCAAGTTCGTGAACTGTTTGTTTAGGTTTTAAACAAATGAACAGCTCGTTTTCTTAATAAACAAGCATGAACAAAAAAATTATTCAGATATATGTTTATGTTCAGTTAAAGTTAAATGAACAAACACAAGTACACAACCATGACATGTTCGTGTCCGTTCAGTTCGTTTACAGGCCTAGTGGTTCGGTCAAGGTAAACTACGTCTCCGGATCAAACCCAAAAAAAAAAAAAAAAAACCCTAAACCCTAAACGCTAAATACGCAGAAAGCGTAAAAACCTGTAATAACTGCGGTGAGGCCATAAGCTTCAATTCCTCTAGTAACTTCTTCAGCAGTAGATGAAGCAGAAAAACCAGTAGCTCCTTTCCATGAAAGTATCCACATTTTTTAAGTTATTAGTATGGTTGATGATTGGATACTTCGATCAAAAAATATTGTGAGGTTGATGATATATAAACTAACAAGGTCAACTTTGTACACTCTTCCATGAGAAAAGTATCTCTTATGGTTCTATTTTTAAATAGTCATCAACTATCTTTTTATTTCATTTAAATTATTTTTATGAAAAAAAAAATCTGAAATTATTATTATTATTTTTTTTTGAAATATTAAATATATTTACCTGAGTATATATATACTCGACATGATTTTGATTTTAGTTACTTATTTTAAGTCTATACGGTGTATAATATACTGATTATATTCCTAGTTTGTATCAACTTGATTTATATTAAGCATATACAATATATATAATATAATACACCCAACTTATTTTAAGTGTATATCGTATATAGCATATACTCAACAGTCAACACCCAACGGGTAATTACCCGGTAGGTTTTGGGTCGGGTGTGTGACAAGTTTTAATAATCGGATATGAGATTGTGTTCACTTAAACTCGTCTCGTACCGACACATTGTAATCTCCAGTTAAACATTAAAACTTTCATGAACAAATTTTTTTGTTGGTTAACTAGAAAATTAGAAAATATTTGATATTTTTAGTTATATTTATACAATCTTGTTAGCATAACTTTATATATAAAATAAATTTTGAGCATGTACTCTATTATTAGGATCAAATAATTCATTTTATAAAGTACGTACCTGAGTCACCTTTTACTTTTATCACGTGAATTTTTTGTACTATATGAAATTTTTGTTGATAATTTTTAAATAATATAAACCTTTTTGTTTGGGTCATTTTTGCAAATTTTAATCAAGTTTTTAATAGTTTTTTGAAAATAAAATAAAAAGATATGTAAAATATTAAAATAGCAAAAGAAAATATATAATATGAGAAGTGGTATGGGAAAATACCATAAAAAACCAATATACTTTCTGTTTTTTCTCATAAAAGTCCTTCAACATTTTATTGAACAATAAAGTCCCTCTACATGTAAAGTTTGAACAAAAAAATAACATAACTTATAAAAACATATATTTTTACTTATGTGGCAAAATTTGACATGTAAGGGGTGCCCATGGTCCAATTTGATGGGAAATCCTGTGCCAAACCGTTATAACAGCTTTTGATTATCGAAAACCAAAACCGAACTGTTACAATTTAAAACCGAACCATTACAAATTAAAACCGAACCGTTATTAATGGTTTGATTTCACTGTATTTCTCCCAACTAACTGGATTAATGGTTGTAAATCTATAAATTCTTTTGCTATGATATTAAGAAAAAATGGTATATTGACATGCTTGCAAATCTATTAATGTTTCTCATCGATGCTTCGTGCTGTTATAAAAATGGGTTTATTGATTTGTATCCCATTTGCCATATTCACTTAGATCTCATCTGCTATGGATCATGAAGGTTAAATAAATACAACTAACATCCACAAACTAATATTCAATGATAGTTATTAATTAAAATTAGTTCGCAGTGTATGCAAAAAGAGTGAATCATGTGCAAAAGGATAAACCAATTTTGTACTTTTGGTTTGAACGGTTTCATGTTTTAAACCGAACGATGAACAAGAGTGACGTAAGCAAATTTTGTTTATTATTTTTTGTTTTGTACTTTTTGTGATGTGGTTATTGTTATGTTTATTTTGTTTTTTTAATCAATTCTAGTTATAGTTATATGTTTATAGCAAATTATAAGACAAAAAAATCTCAGTTTAAGCAAAATATTATTGGTTTTGCTATAACAATATAAGCCAAAACTTTGAATTAACATCATATATATTACATGTATGCGACACGACCTAAGAAAAAAATATATATATGTTTTTAGAAGTTATGCCACTTTTTTATTAAAATTTAACATGTGGAATGACTTTAACGTGCAAAAAATTATTGAAGAACTTTTGTAAGAAAAAACAAAAAGTATGTTGGTTTTTTGTGATATTTGCCCAAGTGGTATATAAATATATAGTTGAAAATAAATATATTTGTTTGTGACATAAAAGACAAAAATGGTGCAGTTGGGCCAGTAATAGCGACAAAAGGCTGTCGTTGGGAAATTGATGGGCCAAAACAAAGAAAAGCATTAGGGTCAGAATATGTGTACCAAACAACTTTCATCACATATATAATATTATTATAATATTAATATTATTATATATCGAATTTCTTAACTTTTTTTTCTTTAGTTAAATTAGAAAAAGTTTTTTATCGTAAGCTACAGTGAGTGTCGGTACGTACTGGTTCCGTAACAAAGAGATACGGTTTCGGTCAGTTATCTGTATTGTATCAGTATTTGTTTTTATGCTTTCGAACGATATAGAGCATGTGTCTATACAAGTTCGCATAAAATGTTTGAGGGGTAAATTTGAAAAGCGTTAAAATTAAACTATTATTTGTTAAAAGTGAAATAAGTACTTTGTCTTGAAATCTTGATCACCTCTTAACATCTATCAACTTTGTTTATTTAACTTTAACTAGCAATCTTTTATTTTATTTTTTCTTTCGCTTTTTCTAATAAATATATAAAACCACGATTGTTAATTGAGAATAAAAGATAAAATTCACAAGCAACTAACATAACACTTACTATAAAAATGAGTCCATTTGTCACTTAAGGTATTACTCATATTTGCAAATAACCATAAATTTAAACGGGCCGATCTTATAATCACTGAGGCTGGGTCGGCCAAATTCCCATTTGCTTATCATACACACCCAGACCCAGTCTTGCAAAGCACCAATCTTAGGCCCGGTTGAGCCCGGTCCGTTAACCGTAATGACATCTTGATGCAACTAAAGGCGTACAAAAAAAATGATTTGGACTTCCAAACCGGTTTCTAACCCGACCCGATACCACTAACAAAACCGGTTTGACCCAACACGCTTCTGCGTATATCGGTTTTTACTCCTTGCTGAAACCTGTTTTGACCCGACCCGATTTGAAGTAGTTAGAAAAACAAACCAAGCCAGTTTATACCGTTAGATCAAAACCAGCACTGTTGCATATTATTAAAATAAATATCATAATTGAAAAGATATACATATAACCAGTTCTGGGTACTGGCTTGGACCCGAGCCGGTTTCAACCCAACCCAAAACGATTTGTATAAAGTTCAGACATTTTCCTCCATAACCGGTTTATGACACGAACCGGTTTCAACTCAAGCTGGTTTTGACCAAAATTGACCGAACCGATTTGGTTTACAACCCGAATCGGTTTGGGCCCGTAACCCGGTTTTTCCACCTCATGATGCAACTATGATAAAAAAAAATTAAATAAAAAATAAAAGCAACCAAACACATGACAAAAACTAAAAAGAAGTTCCTCATAGATAAACTTTTGTTGTGCACAAAACATGGTTACATTCCTACCCTTACACAACTTTAACCAACTTTTTTCACCAAAATCTTGATTCTAACCTCTAAACATTAACCATCTTCTTCCTGTACCACCAACCATAACAAAAACAAGCTCGCCTGCATAACAAGTATGAGTTGTGTACACTTACTTTCTTTACTTTCAAAGCTATCCATCTGCATAATAATAACTGTACCTATACTTAATAATACCATCCCTTCTTCCACTTCACCTTCCATAAGGGATTATGACCATAAAACAAAAACATTTATATATTATATAGATATTATTTTTATTATTATTATTAATATTATTATTATTATTTTCTTTTACTCGACTAAAACAACGGTCGAACCAGACGAAGTTAACTTCACTCTCTGCGACTCATCACAAGCAAAGTCTGCTTGAAGTCAACATGCGGATACGGTTTCACATGATTACTCAAAAGCTGCTGAGAAACACGGTCGGCTAACACCGACTTCCCACCATATGTTTCCTTTTGGTTCCCTAAAAAGTCATTCTCTGAGGGAACTATCTCTTGGAAAAAGGGAGACCCTTGAGGCATTGCTCGAAACATGTCGGGCTTTGGGTCGAGATAGTGGGGCCCGTTAGCAGGCGGGCAGAAAGACCGGGTTGGAGACCTTGAAGTTAAGGGCAAGCCCGTGAACTCATGAGTGTACGGCTTCGACACCTGAGGGTAATACGGAAGGGGAAGAGCACCACCGCCACATGCTCCGGTTCTAGGTGTTGACGAGCCCGAGATGGCCCGTGGGCTTGATGTTGGAGTTGGGGAGAGTCTTCCACTCATGTTTGGGGACTGTCTTGAATGTAATAGCGGGCTGCCCATGTGAGAAACCGGGCTGGATATGTTACGAGGCACTTGACTTCTAGAGGGAAGAACCAAAACACCTTCAGGAGCATGTGCAATACCCTATAAAGTATAACCGCTAAAAATTAATAAATAATTAAAAAATAAAAATTTCCAAAAATATTAGGTAAAAAACTATACCAGAGATCTCATTGCATTTGTGATCGGGCCCGGGTTAGGTGTCGTCAGTCTTTCGGATGACCCAAAATTTTTAACGAACGGATGATCAAGAAGTTGGGTGGCGGTAGGGCGCTGACATGGGGCCCGCTGCAAGCATCGCAAGATAAAGTCTTTACAGTCATCCGAAAGACGAGCGGGAATTGTAGGAAGCTCCTTGCTGTTTGAAACTTTAAATAAAGCAGCAACCTTTGAAATACACATAAACAAGAAAATGAAATAGTAAGATTAACCAAACCAAGAATATATATTTTTCGGTTTTTACGACGTCTTTTAATGATTTATTTACTGACCCCTTCATACTGACTCCATGGCGGTTTAGTTGTCGCCATTTCAAGTACAGTGCAACCAAGACTCCATATATCCACCGCAAGATTGCAACCTTGTGAACTATGGTTAATAAGCTGAAACAAAGTAACTTAATTTAATATATGTAAACTAAAACCATTTTGATGGAAATTAAAAAAAATACTAATTAACTAACCTCGGGTGCCATCCAGTATGGACTTCCCTTGAATGACAACGCGCATGATGGTGCTGTAATCTGTAATATGCAAAAAGTCAAGAAACCAAAAAGACAGGTGACGATGTTAACATTGTATTTAGCAGATTAAAAGCATGTCTTACGTGTTTCGCCATCCCAAAATCGGCTAATTTGACACGTCCGTTAGGGTCAACAAGTAGGTTTGCTCCTTTAACGTCCCTAAGTAAACATAATAAAAATGTTGTCAAATTAAATATAAAATCTGCAGACTATAACAAGCGTAAGACATCACAAAATTATACTCACCTATGGACCGTTTTTTGAGCATGCAAATAGGCAAGTCCTGATAAGATTTGGTGAGTGTAACTTCGGATTGCGATTTCACCCAACTCCCCGTACTCCTGAAGAAGTTTATGAATAGAACCACCCGAGACATACTCCAAATATATATAAAGCTTGTCATCCACCTGATAAGTTTATAGCAGATCTTTAGAATACTTAAAAATATTATAACAACGAAAACGAATAAATTTAAGAAAATGATTTTTTACAGTCTCGGATCCATAATACTGCACAATGTTTGGATGTCGCAAACGACTCAAAAGTGCAACTTCCTGTCAATATCAAGAATACATGTTTTCAAATCAAGATTGTTTTTTAACGAAAAAAGGCGATATATAATTAAAGGGTGCACTAAAAAGACTTACTTGCCCCAACTGTTGGGCACTTTCTTTAGACTTTGAATCATCGGAGCATAAAGTCACCTCTTTCATTGCACACATCTCTCCACTTTCACTATAATTCATATATGAAACAAGTCAAAACAGTCAAAAAATCAAATAAGTCAAACAATGAATGGAAATAGTCAAATACAATAAGTTAATCACGAACCTGTTGAAACCAAGATAAACATGGCCAAATGAGCCACTACCAAGCAACCGACCCTTCTTCCAACGAGGACCATTGCTACCCAAAACTTCGGCTCGGTTCGGACTTCTTGGAACCGTTGGTGTGGTCCCGGTTGAATACGAGGGTGAATACGGGCCAGGGTTGGCCATGTGTACCGGAGGAAGAGGTAGCCGATGGGTTTGTTGTTTCCCATTAATGGCATCATCGGACCAGTTTACAGGCGAGTCCATGTTTGACCCACCGGCCCGTGGATGCAATGGCGTGACGGACCCACTTTGTGTTCTCGAGCTGGGACCCGCGCTGGTCATCTTAGGACTAGGTGCGGGTGAGCATTCAGGGCTACATCTACTGGGTTGCCACAATATCTGGCCCGTCATGTCTCCACCAACTGAATTATGACTTGAGTTGTGACCCGACCCGGGACTAGAACATTGACCTGATCCAAGAAAGCCCGCATCAGTATAGGGCCTACCAGCACAGAAGCCGGATGTCAGGGTCGGATCGGGCCCGTATGCCCTCATTGGGCTTCTAGATGGGCTGGACTTGGAACTGTCGGGTGCACTATAGAAAGCACCAGATTGAGATTGAGGTATCTGTAATTTCGCCATTTGGTGACCAAAAGGGCGCCGCTTTTGTGGTGGTGGGCCTGGTTGAGGGTTCACACTTGCTTTCACTGGCTTCATTTTCTCCCTTTTCCTTTGAGCTACATTAGTCACACGGCTAAAGATAAAAAGAAAAAAAGTGTTATTTACAAAAATAAAATAAAAATTATGACTTTACATAAATTAACAAACTTTGAATTAAAGAAAACTATTAGAGCATTACTGAAATAAATCTTGAAAATTATTGCACAAAAAAATACATAAAAAATCTTGAAAAGGATTAAAGAACAAATATTAAAAGTTAAAAACTGACCTTGACGGACTGTTTGTAGAAGTTTTAATCCCGGCTTCATGATCAGATGCTTGAGGACTTATACGCCGGGAATCAGCAGGGTCAACTTCATAACAATCACAATCACTATCACTATCATATGAATAGGTTGCCAAATTGCCTTCACCGCCTGCTTGACCAAGGGCATTTTGGGAATGATTAGGTGTAGGAAGCTGAAAAAACAACAACGGCGATGACCCTCTGGCAACTCTCGGGCTTCTTGAAGCCCGTTTTCCTGAGTCGACCAGAACAGCATCCGATAACTTTTCTGGAGGCGGTAGTGGATAATCTGCAAAACTTTGAGACCGGGCCGCTAGGGTTGTTGGAGTCGAAGCCCGGGAATTAGATCCCTTTTCAGAATAAATTTCACAATGTTTTCTTGATGAGACTTGTTTAGAATCAGGGCTTATTAGCTTTCGTTGAATCGAGCTGAAAATACCGCCACCGTTTGCTTTCTTTTTCGGTTCCTTTGACGAAGACTTGCTCCACCATGGAGACATGATTGTTGAAATTCGATTAGCAGATCAAATTTTTGATTTGAAGCGAAATCGGTTCTGCAATTTCTAGGTTACAAGTGAGAATTGGGAACAATTTTCTTTGAAAAATACCCCAAACATTACAATGGCTATATAGAGCAATGTTAGCGGCTGCTTCCGTAATCATGAAATAAATAGTACTTACTTGAATTACAGGTGCACCGATGGCTGCATTTAATAATTATACATTAAATTCGAGAACATAACCATATAGAGTTGCAAATCGTAACTATATTCGAATCATATCATATACTCAACATACAAAGCACCTAATGATAAAAGTCAAACTAAAGACGCGCGTGGTTTTCAAATTCGAAGTTTGAAAACCAAGTGCGATTCAAATTATTACTTCTACTTAATTCACTATATGATATTAGCATGATTATAGTATCAAGTGTGATTCTTGGAGATTTTTGTATATACATTTTTTTGGTATAATCAATAATGCTTATATATCACATAAAAGGTAGCGTTTACATCGAAACATAAGGTAAAGGGGCAACAAGCTCTACCGCTACCCCTTTATGTTCAAGAGTTTATTTTTTTAATTCGCACAAGTCATACGAGCGCTTAAAACCAAATGGCAAGCCCATATCTCACCATTTGATCCTAAATCCTCATGTACTAGAAAATTCTTAAGAGTGACGACATATTAGGATACACGTGTATCGCCTGCATGTTGTCCCGTATATCATTTCTTCTTTTTTTTTTCTTATTTCCTGTAGACAATCTTTTCCCTATTCAGTGATCTATTTGGTCCCTCAACTCAAGAAACACGTACACAAATAAAACTTTAAAAAAAAATTATTATGAGGAATCAAGATACACAAGTTGTTTGATGGCCTGATTTATAGAAAGAAAATAAAAATGAAAACTTTCATGAGATTCTTTACAAAAACAAAAAATCGTTCTTTTCTTTCTATAAGCAAGGAACGGATATTAATCATTAAATCCTTTGTATGTGACTCCATTAGCATCCGAATCTTCAAAACAACTAATAAAACCATTTTCCCTATTAAATTTTGCATAAAAGATATTAATCATTAAATCCTTTGTATGTGACTCCATTAACATCCGAATCTTCGAAACAGCTAATAAACCATTTGCTCCATTAAATTTTGTATAAAAGATAAAATCTTCAATACACTTAATTCTGTATGAAAAACTTGTTTATCAACTTAACATGTTAGCCGAACTACCATTTTAAAAACAACTGCCACTTTTCTATTTAGCCTGATATATACAACATATACTGACCAACTAAAAGCACACCAACGTTATATAAGCATACCTAAAATTTAAAACTGAGCAAAAAAAAGATGCATTCTGTGGTTTTAAAGAAAACACAACATCAGCTCATTTATTATATTAATTAGATACTTTTTGAAAACATACTATGTCCTAATCCTGTGGCTATCCTCTAATGCCAACATTATGATTAAAAAAGAGTGTTTACCTATAAATTAGGTGAATCATAGAAAATGAAGTATGACCTGTGTTGTTTCCAGAAAATTAAAAGCGTTTAAACTGTAACCGTCAAAAAGAATACTTTTTCACTTCAAAAGATTAAAAACAAACAGTTGACTTGTGAAAAAATAGCCCGCACGTGCACGAAGGTTAATTACTGAAATCAATGTTTTAGTTTACTGAAATCAATGTTTTAGCCCTGCTTGTGGTGCGCACATATGATGTATATATGTGTGAACCCTCGGGTGGGCAAAAGTGAAATTGCACTAATTTTGACGTTATTTTACTAATCTCGTGAAAATAACGTTAAAAGTGACGGACGGTTAATCAGGCATCATGTAGTGGCGTTGATAGCCGAAAGACAAGGGTACATGCACCGATCAGCCGGTGTCCCGATGATTGAGTGCTATGTGCCTTATGTCCAAGGCTTGATGCAAAACTACTATCGAGCCGGGGGTCTCACCGAAAGCAGCCTCTCTATCCTTATAGGGTAGAGGTAAGGCTGTCTACATCTTACCCTCCTCAGACCCTACCATAGCTTTGCTATTGGTGGGATATACTGAGTACGATGATGATGATGATGATCATGATCTTGATTCTTAACTCATACCGCCAAAACCTAACATCTTCAACTTCCATTTGATTGATGTCTACTACCAACCCTAATTTCTCAAATTAATATTTTAGTCACCAATCATTAGTTCAAGTAAACACACGCTCGCAAAGCATATCAAATTCAACGGTTAAGATTTCACTTTAATCATCAAATCAAGCGAAATATAAAAACCTAATCTCACCTATATTTAACATCTTTTCAAGATTACACATCAAGCATATGTGTTGCACCTTACCATAAATTGTTCATGACCAAAATTTGCATAATAATCAAACCCCTTAAATCCCTCTAACATATACCGAAATAAAAAATCAGAACTTCTGATAGATCTAATTCTCAAGCACCTATCATCTAAAACACGCATTCAAGACATTATAAAAACAACAAACACCATCAAAACCATTAATTCTTGTAATCTTGCACAAACCACATGCAATAAACCATCATCAAGAATCAAAATTATCAAAATTCAACGCATACCCACAACCAATTTCCCAAAAGGGTATCCGAAAAATAACATTTTTTGTTGAAACTCACCGAAAAATTTACACACACAAAACAACCTAAAACTGAAATAAACCCTAAATCTGCAACTGATTCATCAAACAATCATCATCTAAAACACACATTTACACTATAAAACAATCAAACACCACCAACATATTCCCACTAATTACAACCCACATGCACAAAACCCATCATCAAGAACCAAAATCATCAAAATTTAAAACACGCCCACATCCAATCACCCAAAAGGGTATCCGAAAAACAACATTTTTTGTTAAAATTCACCCGAAAATTCAACACCCAAAACTGAAATAAACCCTAAATCTGCAACTGAATCATCAAACAATCATCATCTAAAACACACATTCTCACCATCATTAAACCAATCAAAACCATCAATTCTTGCAATCTTGCACACACACACCAGCATATTCCCACTAATTACAACCTACATGCACAAAACCCATCATCAAAAATCAAAATTATCACAATCCAACAAACACCCACAACCAATTTCCCAAAAGGGTATCCGAAAAACAACATTTTTGTTCAAATTCACCTGAAAATTGTAACACCCAAAACTGAAATAAACCCTAAATCTGCAACAGATTACCAAACCATTTGTGGGTTTTGACAGTTATGTGATCCTTTGTACATCAAACCATTAAAAACCCAAAATTTATATGTTAAATCAAAAGAAACACTCACCGGAGCAAGAATTGCAGAAACCGGCGGGAAGTTTACAGCTTTTTTACAGACAGAGAAGTGTGTCAGTTACCGAAGAGACGCTGAAGAAAATAAGAAGAGAGGATATAGAGAGAGAGAAGCAAGAGAGAATATACATACATATACACATATACATACACAGTGTGAATTGGGATTTTGTAGGGGTTATTATATTTCCATTTATTAACTACAGTCAACTCCATTGTAGTTTAGTTTAATTACAATTTGCTACCTCTTATGTTTTCATCATGTGTATGTATGTTACACAGGTTATAAGGGTCTGGTTAATCGGGTTTTGAGGTCGAGTTGAGTCGAACAAAACATGTAAGATAAGGTTTTTCTTACTGACTGATATTATCTGGTTTGAATGTGTTTTTAGTGCATTAGTGAAAAATGAAAACTTTCTATGATATCACATGTCGGAGATTTCTTTAACTACAGTGAACCCTACAATGGTTTTCAATTATCATATATATATATATATATATATATATATATATATATGTCATATGGGTTGGGTTGAAATGGTCGGGTAATGTGATAGAAGTGATTTTATGAGTATTGAAATTAAATGAGTTAGATTGAGTTGAACTGAACGTGTAACGTAAGGTTTCTTGTACTGACTGGAAGTAGTTTACGAATGTGTTTTTGGTTGCATGAGTGAAAACTTTCTATGATATCACCCGTCGAAGATTTTTTAAACTACAGTCTGCAATCAACCCCACTGTAGTTTTCATATATGTATGTCATACGGTTTGGGTTGAAATGGTCGGATAATATGATAGAAGTAATTTGACAAGTTTTAAAACTTGACGAGTTAGATTGAGTTGAACAAGAAATGTAAAATAAGGTTTCTGATACTAACTAGTATTGTTGGTTTTGTTATAAGGAGGTTACGAATGTGTTTTTTTGTTGCATGAGTGGAACTTCCTATGACAGCCTCTCGAAGATTGTTCACGCTAAATCACGCTTAAATGTGAAGTTATTATCTCGTATGCATTCAATGCGACAAACGAATGCATTTGTGATACATGAGGCGAAAATTTCTTATGCTCAAACATTTATCGTGTAGATAAGTCAGAATATAACGATGTGAGATTTGTGTAAGGTGTCATAAACAGAATATGAGTGGCTTTGGTGTAGTTTGTAATATTCAGTCTGCTATACCAAGCTACCAACATATATTGTTCGTCTTGCTTGTGAAGTGATTACAAGTATGTTTAATTTTTTGTTGTTGTCTAGGTAGAAACTTCTTAAGTGATCACCTCATCGTTGATTACTTACACTCAAACTATATCATCTTATCTACAATCAATGTACTAAAATGTGTTAGTAGTGATTGAGCATGAGAACTTTTATTGTTTAATATCGTTCATGTGTATAGAATACAAGTATATAACATAATGACGTGGAAATCATCTAAAGCGTCACGCAGTTACTATAAACAATACCTAACTCGATTAACCTGCTTATAGTAAGCAGAGTAAACTACGGTTTTTTACCCCATGTCTTGTTCAAATTTCAAATTCCGGTCCAATAGGTTTTAATTCATATATTCAATCCCTATTCTGTCATCTCATTACAATTAACTCCACTTAACTAACATCGTGTTAATTGTAACAAAAATGAAAGACTGAGTGCTAAAAATACGAATTTTAAACTATTGGACTAAAATAACAAATTTAAACAAATCAGTCATAAAAACCTGATTAAAAGTGTAAACATGAAGATTGAGCTTGTTGTATTGATACCAATATAAAATATGTCATCTAGAAACAAACTTTACGTTATAATACTATGTGGGAAAAAGGTAATATTGTATTATTGTACATAATTAGCCAAGTATGCAATTGAATTAAAGGTATAAAGTCACAACTTTTTCACACTGAACAATATGTAGTTTCAACTTTTGATAGTAACAAACATATACTATATACTAATCCAATTCCCAAAGAGATTAATGTAAATCCACAACTTGAACGTGTTTATACATCAAAGTGTTAAATTCAATTGTTTCATATGATCTATTGTTAAATCGGGTTTTTTTTTCATGTTCTAAGTTCATAAACGTTATGCTCATTTTAATTCGACAAACTTGTAGTAAATAGTTAGATAGGAATATCGCGTTTGTTTTTTTCAAATGTGTCAAGTGTCGAACAAGTTTGTAACGTACATAATATTTATAAATTATTTTATATTTTTGAATAAAATGACAAAAATTAAAAAAAACTACACTAAAGAAAATCACCTCTTTAAGAAAATTAAAAATAAACTATTCAATAAATTTTTTTCTATAATATATATAAACCAAAACCCTAAAATCCTACATGTCGCGATGTGGTCACTCCCCCCCTTTTTTGAAAGCAACCAGATTGCTTGATTTTTAAATGGAGGTCTCTCATTGATTTAACCCAAATTCATGGGTATGGGTTTTACCAAAACCACATAGCTCTTAAACGGGTTATAACATCTCATTAAATTAAAAATTAATCTTACCAATTATTTGAAATGAAAATATCTAGATGGTGTTTCTTGGTTAATCATCAGACTTTAAGTCTGTTTCAGTTTAGCAGATTCGTGTCAGCAGACTCGTGATCTGATCAGCAAACTTTTAAGTTTAATTTATTTCAGTAGACTCTTAGTCTGATCAGCAATCTTTTGTGTTTGATTTAATTCAGCAGACTCTTGGTCTGATCAGCAGACTTTAAATCTGATTCGGTTCAGCAGACTCTTAGGTTTTACTTAACCTTAATAGAGTTTTATAGTCGTTTTATATTTTGTATTTACATGTGAAGTTTAATACGTCTTGGCCTAATAAAGATAGTTCATCCAACTGGATGAACCTGTCAGATAATAAATCAAATCAGCATGTTATCAGTTTTGAATGTTAGCTTTGATTTCAGTCACTTGATTGTCTTTTCTTTTAGAGATACTGAATATAAGCATTTTTGTATATTGATAAGATTTGTATGCTAATATTTTATTTATAACTTAGGGAATTAAAAACCCTTTCTCGGTTTACAAAACTTCTTGTTTCAGAAAAAGTTACAGTTTAATGTATGGAAATTAACTATTCTATCTGACATTCCCTTGCTCTTGTATTTGATTATTGTCAGATATTTTGATTTCTTCTGACATTAGTGTTAGTCTTAATTAGCTTTTCTTTTCGGGCAATTTGTTTTGAAGTGGCCCATTTCCCCACATATAAAACAAACTCCTGATTTCTTCCTGCATTCTTGCATTGTGTGTCCTTCCCTGTTGCAGTATGCACACTTATCTGTCTTCACTTATCTGTCTTCTCTTTGACATTTTCCAAAATGTTTTATTCCACAAGTTTTACAAGTGGATTTTGAAGTATTTCCTTCTTTCTCTATCATCTCGAAATCTTTCAGTTTCTTGATTTCTTTTTCTTCTTTCTTTTCTTCTTCTTGATTTCTTATCATGCTATTAATCAAGTATCCGGCTACTTCCATGGCCGACTCAATTGTTTGCGGCATATTAGCTCTTACCAAGTCTCTTATTTCTCTTGGTAATCCGTATATATAACGAGTTATCTTATTATATTATGGGGTAACCAGATGTGGGACTAGTCGGCAATATTCAAGGAATTTAGTATTGTATTCCCTGAGATTTGTTCCAACAACCTTGTGATTCCACAACTGAGTTTGAATTCGATCCATCTCATGAAGTGGACAATATTTCTTTATAACGAGATCTTTAAAAATTCTTCCCAGCTTAGATTGTACATTGTTTTTCTTCCCTTATTCCAGATCAGGGTATTCCACAATTCAAGAGCTTCTCCCTTGAACATTTGAGAAGAATATTGGATAGCTTCTTCGTTTGTACATTTACTAATGTAGACAATTGCTTATTGTTCCTCAAGCCATCTTAAAGCGGCTATAGCATCCTTATCTCCATAAAATTCCTTAGGTTTATAAGCTTGGAAATTCTTAAAGTTGCATCCTTTTTGATGCTTCAACTTCTTTCGAGGTTTGTCCCTTGAGTTATTGTTAGATGCAGAGCTATCATAAGCTTCTTTCTTGAATGAATGAACAGATTTACTTTTACTTTCCTTATTCGATTGGCCTTGGTTGATTGAATTATCCTTGATAGCTTTATATATCATTTTCTAGATTTCATCTTTATACTGGGAGGGAAGTTCCTTGTTTTTATTGTTAATATTCTCTCCGCTTCCAACTTTATTGGAAGGACTGTTCTGAGAGTTTGCACTTTCTTCTCTTGACATGCTACAATAAAATTTTAAAGATAAGTTCAACATTCGAGGAATTTAAAACCTATCCTTTATTTATATTATTGTAGTTTACAGAAGTGCACAACATTATTATTAGTTATACTTGTTACAACTACTACTGTTCTTATTATTTATTTCTTCCAACGTACAATCAATTTCTTGATTTTGCTGTCCTTTTTGGTATTCCCAGTTGTTTCCTTTCCTTTTTCTTTTTCCTTCTCCTTCTCTTCTTCCATCTCTATATCGTTGAGCATTGCTTCGGCTATTCTTGTAACATCGACTTCATAGCATGTTGAGTCATCTCTGATATATAGTCCTTCATAATCTATGCTCCGGCGTTCATTTTGAGGATGGGCAAAGTAAGGATCTTGGTTCGTCGGATAATTGAAATATTTCTGTCCCTGAGGATTTTCTTCCTGATCAGTCATTATCCCTTTTCCCTTTAACTTTATTGATCTTTGAGACCCACTTGATCCACTTGATCTTGTTTCCTGCACATCTTGTCTTCGCATGATATGGGCTAGTGGGATGTTGGAATCAAATGAATCTGAAATTTCCTCCATTGAGGTCTGATATGAGTTTTCATTACTAGATACAGGGATCGGAAGTAAAGCTGTCCCTATAGGCCCTTTTCCTTTACCTGACCGAGGTTGATGTGATCCTTGGCTGGATTAACGATCAGACATCTGTACGATGTTAGATTGGAAATAGGATCGCGTTCCTATCTTATCCGTAACAGTTTATTTTTTAGTGATTGTATTTTAGATACTTTTAGTTAAGTACCTATTTTGTTTGAATCAGTACTCGTGTAGGATTAAATCCTATCCATATCATATTTAATCATTCAGTGATTATATCAGTTGATATTCTCATTTGAATACCAATGTTTTTCTATATAATCTTATTTCTGATCAAAGCCTAGGTATATTTAAATACCTAATTCGCTAAAACCGATGGCTCTGATACCAACCTGTCACACCCCGACTTAGGGCCTAGGTGCGACGCCCGTTAGTTTGTATCTGTTTTGAAAATATATCAGAGTTGCGGGTTATTAGCGGAAGTCTTTAAAAATATAATATTTATTTATAAAATGTCGGGCCAGAATACCCGTTATAAAAGGTTGGGGCGTATTCACCTTGTATGATTGTAAATCAGTTTCTGACACTGATTCCTGTATATTGATCAGTTTCTGCTACTGATCCCTGTCTGTAAATCAGTTTCTGTTACTGATTCCTGTTTCTGTTTTCAGCTTTCAGATTGATTGATTGGCTATTATCTCGGACCTATAGTACGAGAATAACATTTGTATAAACATCTAGATCTACGATCTAGCTTCAGACCTCGTAGTCTGTTTTGTATAGCTGTAACCTTGATAACTTATTTGTTTGTACAAAACACGTGGACATTTAGTCCCTTTGTTTATTTATATATCAGGTTTCTTCTTCAGGAAGAAACATTTATACCAGGTTTCTTCTTCAAGAAGAAACATTACTTTGTCTATAACCCGTGAATAAATAGTATATTTCTTAATTATTAAGAAATATTATTTTTAATTATACCTTTTGTATATAAATGATTACGTTTCTTAATTAACTATAACCCTTGCTTATGAAAAGTTATATTATGTTTATCAGTAATCAAGGTTCGGGCTATACCCCCGACTATGGTCTAAGTGTAACACCCACAAAATTTGGTTCAAATTTGACAAAATTTAAAAGTGAAGGATCAAAAATATTCATAAGATAAGTAATGGAAAAAATAAAGTAAAGAAATGAATGCATGTTTATGTTAAGGAAAATAAGTATGGAAACTCCATCCCACATGGAAAGTAGGAAAGAAATGAAAGCACTTTATAAGGAAGGAGTTTTCCATGGTAATGTTCTTATGTGGCTAACCACTCTTACTAGTCCTAGCGGAGGGTGCGAAGCATCCGACGTGCACGCGCACGGGCACGGGCTCGGGTGAAGGGCGATGGGCGCAATGTGGCGCTTTGATGGCGCACTAAGACCATGGACTAAAAATGAAACTTTAGCACCTTCGCGATACGCGAAGATGACAATAAAGGCAACTTTGCGATACGCGAAGATGCAGTGACACATGGCAAGCCTACGCGATGACTCACCTAAGCTAGTGCACCTTCGCGATACGCGAAGCAGCTTCGCGATACGCGAAGATGCACAGAGTCAGGCTATAAATAGGCAGCCATGGGGATGAAGTCTCTATCACATCGCACCCACTTTACCTCGGTTTTCGTGCCCAAATCCCTACAATTCCGATATGCTCGTTGTCTAGAAGTACATATGTAACACCTCGAAAATACCCCATCTAGTTTGGGGCCAAAAATGTTAAAATTAGAAGTTAAAGGGGCTAAAATGCCAACTCTGGAAGTAGAGGGACTAAAAATAGACTTTCTGAAACTTTTGCAAGTTCGCGTATCGTGAAGATGCAAAGAAGGAACATCTACACGTATCGCGAAGATGCAGGCACACATTTCAATGTTATCCAGTGACGTGGTGACACGTAGCAGCCTAGGGTTGACATGCAGAATTGCAACGCCGACTTAAGCAACTTCGCGTATCGCGAAGATGCTCAGGCAAACATCTTCGCGTATCGCGAAGATGCACAAAAACGGGTATAAATAGGGCAGCCACGAGCTCAGTCGTTTTCATCCCATTTTCACACTTTTCTCACACACATAACCTAGGGAGTCGTGCCAAGAGAGTTCTGGTGATTCCGAGGCTGTTCTAGCAAATAATCGGGTGTTGTTACGCTGCCGAACGAGCTGCTAATCTTGAAAACGAAGTGCGAGTCGAAGTGCTGCTGATTTCTTAAGTTCTTAAGTTCCATCGAGCCGATTAAGGTAGGATTAAGGTTAAGTTACTTTACTAGTTACTTTAAATACATAAAATATAGCTTAGTTATGGATATAGTCGGTAAACTGTATTATTTTCCAAGTAATGTTTTATAAAGCAAAGACGTTGCTTCCACGTGAAGTAATGTTATCAAAACTATTATTTTGACGGACATGTAGTAACTGGAAGGGGGATATCATTAGTGGACTCTTCTTGCCTAAGGAAAGCAATTCGTACAGATCCTAATCAACCGCGGGACCCGTTTGCTTACCTGGAGAAGTTTACCAACGTGATATTCCTTATTAGGCCAAAGCGTGCTATTCCAAACATCATATGTAAATCTAAAGTATTTTCATAAAATGACTATAACTCTAGGTCAGACCTAAGAATCTGCTGATCAGACCTCGAGTCTGTTGAACTGAAACAGACTTAAAGTCTGCTGGATATTATCAACTAGATACTTATACAAACCTATTATGAATATAGGTAAATAAGCATACTGAGGAAAGAAGTTCTGATATCACCGAACCGATAATATAAGGTGAATACGTTAAACCTTTTACAGTCAGATAAACGGGTTATTTATCTTAAACAGTCAGTCAAATATGAGATTACGTGATCTCTACATTTTAACTGATTACGTGATCCCTAAGTTACAAGGTAGATAATAAAAGCAACTCAGACCGAGTATACATGTGTCTGGATCCAAACATATCTGTTAACCTATCAATCAAGGCTACGTGGCCGCAGGCTAACAGACATAACGAAAGTTCTCCAATAAGCAACAGTTGTTGGAGAACCATAATTGTGTGTGTATGGCAGTGGCACAAGTTCCCAGAAATAAGAGACGTTTCTGCTGAGATTGTTCCAAAACTATCTTGTCAGTCAAATGTTTTCAGAGTCAACGATTCACCAGCATATCGCTGACGTATTTTTCCCCTCATTATAGGAAAGCAAGTATAGCACAGATAGCAAGACACTAGAGTCACTCTTGGAGATAGATGCTCGCAGATGGAGATGTCTTAGTTTTTAAATAAATAAAATATCGTAAACAAGAATAAACGGGGGTTTGTAAACCCAAAATACTTGGATAGTTATTATCCAAGAGATTTTAAAATAAATTAATATTTTATCAAAGACTTCCGCTAATAACCCGCAACTCTGATATATTTTCAAAACAGGTACCAACTACGGGTGTCACGCCTGGGCCCTAAGTCGGGGTGTGACAACGTACAAGTAGGAGTGCTGTTCACGAGAAGTTTAAGTATTCCGTATAGATAAGCCATAACAGGTAGGGATTCTGCCCGATTATTTTATTATATATGGCTTAGACCCTAGTCGGGGGTATAGTCTATACCTTGATCAAATAATAAGTGAAATGTAACTCTCATAAGATAAGGTTATGAATAAAATATTATTCTTTATTATAAAGATATATCTTATGGATAAAAAATGGAATATATATACGTTTCTTCATAATAAAGAAACGTAGTATATAAATGTTTTATAAAATGAAATGAATATCAAGGTAAAGGTTATGCAAATAGACTTAAGGGCTATAGCTAGATTTTAGATCTAGTTATTTATAAGATGTTGTTCTCGTACTATAGGTCCGAGATAAAGATCAGGCAATTATCAGTGAGACACATTAATTATAAGGTGAATACGTCCAAACCTTTTTATAGTGTGAAATGTTTTATGATGTGAATACATCTATGTACTGTCTTTTTGAAAAGATATTTACTCTTATAAACTATGGACTGTTATCCATATGTAAAGAGTTATGAAATTATTTGCATGAGGGTTGGTTCAAATCCTCTAAAACGTTTTGATACAAGGTAGTACTAAACACTCAGACTAAAATACACATGTGTCTGGATTCATTCATATATGATTTGTAGTGGGCCACTACAAACATACTGACCATGAGGCAAGTGACTGTCTCTAGGGCAAGTAAAGTCCGATTATGTGGTCTATTGGTATTTTTAGTTCCGATGAGATGGGATGAGGCCCACTGACTCGTCGAACACTATTGGTGTTGTATCATAATGAAGGTGATTTTGTATATGATTATATTATGATGAATTATGAAAATCTTTTTATTGAGTCAGCGTTATTCACCAGCACATAGTTGACGTATTTTTCCCCCATATTTCAGGGAAACAGTAAAGGTAGATCAGACAAGCAAGACATATTAGAAAATTGGGGACATAGTCATTAGAGGTGATCTGATGGCTCATATGTTTTAATTAAAATATTGTGAAGAATCATATTTTAAAATGACAGGTATTTGAAATATCAAAACGGGTATCAAATTCCCGATATTTCATTATAATAATATTTTATGACTTCCGCTAAAAGATTTTTAACTCTGATATATTTGCAAAATAGGTACCAACTATTGGTCATACGCCTAGGCCCTAGGTCGGGGTGTGACACTAAGCTATTATAATAATAAAATAATAACTTAATCAGAACCACTACATCGTACAGGTTATTTGGAGTTAAGTACTTATGATTGATCGAGCGGCACTTCTACTCTATATCGCGTATTATCGCTTAAACCGTCAGAGCTTCAGAGCTTGGCACGCTTCACGAGGTCGGTACCCCTTCAAGGTTGGCACGCTTTTCGAGGTCGGCACGCAAAACGATGCAAAATGTGTGAAAAGTGAAGTGGTTGGTGTGAGTTGGAATGTGTCGAACACCCCTCTATTTATAGTTGAAATCGTGCAACTTCGCGTATCGCGGAGGTGCACTAGCTTCGCTGAGTCACCAGGTGATGCCACGTGTCACTAGGTGCTGCCACGTGTCTCCACGTGTCAGCATGCAGAAATGCCACTTCGCGTATCGCGAAGATGCCTGGTCTTGCTTCTTCGCGTATCACGAAGATGCTTCATGGTCGGTTCAGGTCTTTTGTCTTTCGCGTATCGCGAAGATGCAAGTTTTCATATTTTCATTTCCAGTCCTTGTACTATCCAAAAATACTAAAGCGGCCATCGGCGATGCGAGTGTGCAAAGTGCAAAGTGCGCCATCAAAACGCTACATTACGCCCATCGCCCGAGTCCGTGTCTGTGTCCAAGTCCGAGCGCGTGTGCGTGCGCGTCGGGTGCTTCGCACTTTCCGCTAGGACTATGGAGAGTGGTTAGTTACATTAAAACGTTTCTATGGAAACTTGCTTCCTTATAAAAAGCTTTCATTTCTTTGTTTGTTTCCATGTGGGATGAAAATTCCATTACTTATTTATATCCATGGGGAATGCTTCCCTTTTCATCCACCTTTCCATGTGGGATGGATTTTCCTACTTCCTTAAACATAAGATGCTTAATTTTTCCTTATCTCATTTTCCCATTACTTGATTTTGAGATTATTTTAATCCTTCAACTTTCAAAGTTGACAACTTTAGTCCAAAATAAATATGGGTTTTTCCTAGATGTTACATCCTCCCCACCTTGGAATGAATCTCGTCCTCGAGATTCGCTTGTCTTAGGTTTGGATGTTTTTACTCTGTTAATCAGTGATTAGATTCTATCTAATCTGATTCTTGCGTTTAACTGTCATTGTAGAACCATGAAAATTTTCGGACCTGTTGCTAACTTTACATCTCGATTGATGTAATCAGTCAATAGTTCAGAATATCATAAGTAATTGTAAATTGCTAAACACGTGGTCAGTTGTGTCTAATTATTTACTTTACCTTTTCTATTCTAAACGTTTACCAATGTTAGCTTTATTGCTTCTTGGATTCGATCTGTCGAATCAATCCGTCTCTTGATTCTTATCATTTGTTTTTCTTACGTCATAACAGTACCTTTGTACTTTTGAGAAATCATATCTGATATGCTATACAATCATGTCTCTTAAACTTTCTCAAGTTCCTTTGACTTTTTGATCAATCTTTATTGATCATTCCTTTAACAGCATTTCCCAGAGATTTCTTTTCAATGATATGCTATCTTTGCATATTTTGATATCTCGTAACATCAGTGGCATTCATAATCTTGTTCCCTCGGTATGCTATTAACCTAATAGGCTTGCATAAATATCTAGATGGTGTTTCTTGGTTAATCATCAGATTTTAAGTCTGTTTGAGTTTAGCAGATTCATGTCAGCAGACTCGTGATCTGATCAGCAAACTTTTAAGTTTAATTTATTTCAGTAGACTCTTAGTCTGATCAGCAATCTTTTGTGTTTGATTTAATTCAGCAGACTCTTGGTCTGATCAGCAGACTTTAAGTCTGATTCGGTTCAGCAGACTCTTAGGTTTCACTTAACCCGTGAATGAATAGTATATTTCTTAATTATTACGAAATACTATTTTTAATTATATATACCATTTGTATATAAATGATTACGTTTCTTAATTAACTATAACCCTTGCTTATGAAAAGTTATATTATGCTTATCAGTAATCAAGGTTCGGGTTATACCCCGACTATGGTCTAAGCTATTATAATAATAAAATAATAACTTAATCAGAACCCCTACCTCGTACGGGTTATTTGGAGTTAAATGCTTATGATTGATCGAGCGGCACTTCTACTCTATATCGCGTATTATCGCTTAAACCGTCAGAGCTTCGGAGCTTGGCACGCTTCACGAGGTCGGTACCCCTTCGAGGTTGGCACGCTACATTACGCCCATCGCCCGAGTCCGTGTCCGTGTCCGTGTCCGAGTCCGACCACGTGCACATCGGGTGCTTCGCACCCTCCGCTAGGACAATGGAGAATGGTTAGTTACATTAAAACTTTTTTATGGAAACTTGCTTCCTTATAAAGAGCTTCCATTTCTTTGTTTGTTTTCATGTGGGATGAAAATTCCATTAATTATTTATGTGACATTTGTCAATTTCGGGTTATTTTATACTTGTATTCTTAATGTAAACCCGACCCGTTTTGTATCCCGAACCTTTCGATATTATCAAAATGATGAATTGTATGTTAAATATTTGTTTTATAGTTGTTGGATCAAAAAAATACACCCTTTTCAGTTCTTAAAATTCCCCGAAAACACTCAAAACAAACTCCAGGGACTAAAACTACCAAAATGGAGACTTGAAGGACCCATTTGTAATTTGTGCTTTCTTGGGTCTATAACCAACCCATTTTCATGAAACACCCTTTATGAAAGACCCATTCAACTTACCCTATATATACACGCCCATCTTCTTCATTTGTGCTTGCTCATTTCTTCATTTCTCTCTCAAATTCTTGAATTCTAAAGTTGTTCTTCATAAGCTAATCTTTCATTTTAACTAACTTCTCAATACTTAAAGCTTGATGTTACAACATATATATAATATACACTCCTTGTTTACCTTCGGTCTTTCATTTCTCCGGTCTCGGCCGGTTGAAATGTCGGACTAGTAAGGCAAGGTTACATGGAGGACTTTGTAGTCCTTGTTTATATATTTAACAAATCTAACCATATAACTTGTTATACTTGCTTAAATTCTACATATTTTAGTTTATTTTTCATATTTGTCAAGTTCCATGGTGTTGGATATGTGGTGACTAGCCTCGGTTTCATCCCGAGTTGAGAACCGAACCAAAAACCGAACTTTTGTTTAAAAGCATTATTGTTAACTTTTTGAATGTAAAACTTGAGTATTATTATTTATAAGTTATTTTACAAGTTCCATGGTAATCGGGTATGTGGTAACCATCCTCGGTCTTATTCCGAGTCAAGGACCGAACCAAAAAACAAACTTTTGTTTAAAAGCTTTATTGTTAACTTTTTGAATGTAAAACTTGAGTATTATTATTTATAAGTTATTTTACAAGTTCTATGGTAATTGGGTATGTGGTAACCATCCTCGGTCTTATTCCGAGTCAAGGACCGAACCAAAAACCGAACTAAACTGAGTTCACTCGCTTAAGACACACAAGTGTGTTTTTAGCCACCAAAACTCATATTTTTCTTCAAGATTATATTTTAAATCAATTTTAGTTAGTTTCTAAACATACTTGGCTTGTCGGTAACCAACTTGATCTTATAACAAGTTCGAACCGATAAGGTCGTATACTCGCTTAACGAACGTTAAGGTTCTTCACAATAGAACTACATACTTGGTTAAGTCTATTTTGATTTTATTGAGTTATCTCATAACATTTATTATTTGGGGAAGTTAACTGTGAGCTTGGTCAATTATCAAGTCTCGAATCGACAAACCCGAACACTCGTTTAAACCTCGTTTTGGTATTATTATAACCAAGGGTTTTGCAATATCGCATTTTAACCCACATTATTACTTAACATAGGTTGAGTAAAAAAAGAAAAAACACTAATGAATAGAATACCGAGACCCGGTTTCGAGTAAACTTATTTTACAAAACTCGTTTCTTTAATTTCTCAAATATTTACATTTTAAATCCTAAACTTTATTTATTTACTTTATTTGTCATGTATTTTATTTTAAACCCTTCCAAGACTACCTACTAACACAAGACCCGTTTAATATAGGTCTTGCTCGTTAAACCGATCTCTCCGATTATTCACGACACTATCTTTCAAGTTACTTGTTAATGTGAGTACTTTCTCATCCCCCGTTTTCCATCTTTCATTTTGGGGGTGGCATTGCATACTTATTCAAATTCAAATGATTTATACTTGAGTCTTAAACCATAACACGTATTGTATATATTTACTTAAATAAATGCTCGATTTGGTGTTATATGTTTTACATGATTATGTGCAAATTCTTGAATGCTAAGGCGGGTAGCCTCTTGAATGCTAAGGCGGGTAGCCTCATCAAAGTATGATCATACGTTAATTCCGAGTATATATGGTATCCCCATATAGATAGGTGTCGTCAATGTATTCTTATGGATGATTTCATTATTGTCGTCAATGTATTCTTATTGACGGTTTTATTATCTAAATTGTTGCTATTATTTATTGTTTTCATATACTAGTTGTGGATTTCATACTATATACTTATTGTCCAAAACTATGAAAATTGCTCACCAACCTTCGTGTTGACAAACTCTATTTTATGTAATGTTACAGGTTTGATGTTAGCTTGATTGGATTACTATAAGAAACTTATTATCTTGGCTTTAGGATATTAGAAAATAAAAGAACAAGTTATTTGTTTATCTATCTATTTGGCATTTTGTATGAACAATTGTTGTGTTATTTATGATGATATGGATTTAAATGAGTTGTTTAAATATTGTAACTTTATAGTGTCATTGTGCAATGAGCAATCATGTCGCGCCTCGATGTTTCCGCCTTCATTGATCGGGGTGTGACATTCCGTATGAAAACCCAATTCGTACCCGTAAACCTATTTGATACCATTAGAGGAATAGGATTCCTACCAGTCAACCTATTTGATAGTGTTAGATAAATAGTTTAAATGATTGGAGTTGGTTTTACATGATTCCTACATTGGTTTAAAAGTAAATATGTTGCTTCACATAAACCGATCATAACCCATGATCACGAACATATGACCAAAAGACTCTTCTTTAATGTGTAGAATAACATAAAGGGATCCATTTGAACCATACTCATAATCCCACACTCCCCATCAACGTAAAGTGTGCCATCAAGAGTTATGCACATGGTAATTGTTTCATCAAGAGATAAACATCAACTTACCTCAACTTTGACAACGTTGCTCAATTAAAACTTGGCCGCATACTGTCAACAGCCTTCACCATGTCCTTTCTTATGATGAATCCCTTGATACTATTTAAAGCACACCAAGAAATGAAAACAATAAAATTGAATCCCTTGATACTGTTTCATCATTTCTTATGATGAAAAGGTGGATTTCAATATAATCTAGACCGGTACCGGTCGAAGTCCCGGTCCCGAAAATCATAAATGTTTGGTACCGGTACTGATAACAATATTGAAGGTAAATTTAGGAAATACCAGTACCGTACCGGTACCGATACTGAAACTCAAAACTTTGGTACCGATATCATCCCTAGTATAATCCTTCAAAATTACAAAGTTAAAGAACTACATAGCTTTTATTAAATAGCTTACAGCATTCTTTTTTTCAATTTGAGTTTTGTCAGCTTTCATTTCTTCAAGGGTAGCACATATAGTGGTTATATTTCCGCAAAGTAGAAAACAATATCGCAATCAAACATAAATAATCTTAACAGATAAATTGCAGAGGGTCTTAGAAGTTCTTTTCCAAGTGATAGTTGCGACTTTATTATATGTATGCTACTTACTATATTGACCCTGTATATGCATTTACCTTGTTATTGAGAATGCAATCGATTGATTTGACACTTAATACTCCCAAGACTAAAACACTTAACAAAAATATTTCTAATTTTACAAAATGCAACGTTATCTGATGAAATGGAGTCTAGAAGTTTGTTCGTTCAGAGTTGAGAATTAGAGATGGGGTTGACATTCGACGGCCTGATGGAAGAAGGCAGTGAAATCAATAACTAATCCGATCAAATAATCGATTTCAAAGCCTAAAAGGTCAGCTTCAAGAGACGAAAAGAAAATGAGATGATGAAATACAACTTTCTAGAAATTGGAATAAAAAAAACAGACTTCATTACGGCTCCCTTGGTGTTGGCCGGAGAAGAAGGATGAAGGCGGTGGTGCTAGCCGGAGGTGGCTTTGGTGATGAAGACAAAAAGAAAAGTGGTTGCAGGATTGATCAAAACGTGGCTTTAAACCCTAACAGATACGTGTACTTAAAAGCTGTTTCAAGTGCTTGTACTACATGTTTTTTAAGTGACACGAAATTGCTACAGTAACAGATGTGAGTATAGCACCGAATGCCTTTTAATATACTCAACTTTTGACTTTTCTTTCTAATGATGTGGCCGGTCTGGAGTCAACGTAGATTCATGGGTTGATCTATTTGTTAATTTTAATTTTTAAGATATATTTCACGTAAAAATATACTGTTACACTATTTAGTGTTTACACAAACTGTTTCAACATTTTATAGGGCCGGCTCTGACATAGGGTAACGACCGGCCGGGGCACTTAATTTTCGGAGGTACAATTTTTTTTTATCTATATAATTTTATGAAAAAAAATATGCGTATTTAATGTTTTACTCTAATTATACAATAAGTAGTTTGGTCTAATGACAAAAGGGTATAACTACCAATCAAAAGATTGTAGGCTATAGTTTCACTTGAGACATTTTAAGCTTATTTTTATACAAAAAAGTTTATCAAGTAAGATCATTTAAAAATTTAATTGTTTAAACCAAACAAAAAACCATTTACATAAGACCTAAATTTTTTTTTGCTTGTATTATTTCGTTATTTGTTAGGGTTTACGGCCTTTTTATTTCGGCTCGACCAAAACATATAAATTCTTGAAGACGGCCCTGACATTTTATGTCATATATTAAATTATCAAAGAGAAAATATATTTGTGAAGTTTCATTGTTTGAATAAAAAAAGTATAGATTATGTTCCATACTTTCATGTAAACTTGTAATTTTAGATAAGTGATACATTTAAACTTAAAAAATTTTTCATGTTATAGTGATATATGAACCGTATTCATATGTTTTGATTTGATTCTAAGTGATCTTTCTATTAGTGTATTTTATATACGCTAATTAATATTAACTAGTAATCGTACCTGCGCGTTGCGGCGGACCAAGTTGCTACCATATGCCTTGCTAAGTTAGAAGGTTGTGTTTTACATGCATAGTTTCATGAGTACAAAAGATACAACTTACTAAAGATTAAATAAGTTTTGTTACAATAAAAGAAATTTTGAAATAAAACAGTAACAACTGCAATGTTTGTGAAACATTGGTGACACATTGCAAAAAAAGTAAAATTTCATTAGACTCTGAGCTGTGTAAGCATGTAATATTGTATAGTTACTTGCTCAATGTGATGAGGAAGCTAGCAACAGATTTGACCTATTGCAAAAGTCAAAGAAATTACTCTTCTAATATTAACAACTAATAAACACACGAACCATCAATAATATTTAAAAGATTAGGCATGACAGAATAGGAACCACATATGGGTTGACCTGCTGTTTTATTGGCTTTTTTACTGTCTTCGATCACCACCTGAATGTCAAACATAATATATTATCAATAGTGTTACACCATATCCAATGAACTACATGAAAATTACTTACTCTTGGCTCTAGTGGTAGTGTAGTATGCCCCTAAACATTAGCCCAAAATCCAAGTCAGCCCGTTAATGAGTAAAAATTAAAAAAAAATGTCAATGCATAAAGAAATTCACATGTATCATCTCTATAGGTTCCATTACATTCATGTTCATATTTCATGCATAAAGAAACCATCAATCAGGTGGGGAAAGTAGGAATGAGCATGCTAAAATTCAAAAGAGGAAAAAATTACTGAAACCCTAAACAAACAGGGCTATATCAAATAAAGAAAAATGTTTGTAGTATGAACACCTAAAAATCATCATAACAATTTTCAATACATATAAATAACATTTCAGAAATATGAATTAAAAGTTACAGTCATATGCATGAAGTAGAACGCCTGGAATTAGAAATTACAAACAAATGTAATTGATTCTTTAAAACCCTAGCTAACTCACTTACGGTTCCTGACACCCTCTGCTCGATACATTTTATGGTAAGAAGGTTGTGGATAACAAATCGGTAAAGACGAAGATAGGCGATGTGTTAGGTATTAAATAGTAGAGGGACTAAGTGTAAATGACTAATAGTTTAGGGTTATATCCGTAATATGTTCATATACATATGCGGGAGCCATTGAAGGGAAGAGTATCGATGAATTGATTTGGTTTTCCTCTCTCTGTTCTTCTTCCTTTCTCTTTATCGATCTTAATCTGTTGATTACTCGTTTGTATCGTAACACGATGATTTAGGTATTTGCTCTGGTTGGAAAGAAGCAACCACACACACTCTCTCTAACAGAAAGGACGCCACGTAGAGGTATACGTGTTTAGATCCTGAGGCAAAATCATGCATCAATTTGTTGTACATAATGCTTCAGAAAAAGTACTATCGAGGTACAGTAGATTTTGTGAGTAGAGCACAAGTTGCCTTTTAAATATATATATAATTATGTGGGTAAAGTTAAAACGTGAAGGGAGACAAAAATAAGGAGTGCGAGAAGGATTTGCGATCACACAAAACCCCTAAAAAAATTCAAAAAAAAAAATAATATGAAAATCATAACTCAATATATAAATAAAAATGAAAAAAAATTAAAAAACCAAAATGTTCCACCTTCATTCTCGTTAATAAAAACCATGAAAAGACACAATGCCGAGAAAAAAGACACAATACCGAAAATGAACAAACAACATAACGATAAACAAATAAAGACACAATAGATTCGCAAAATATAGCACACGCAAAACAAAATATGACGCAATGTTGAGTAATATAACACAGCATCAAGTAAAAAAACACAATATCAAGAAAAAAAGACACAATCAGTGACGAAAATAAACACAAAACACAATAATAAACAAAAAGACACAATGATCATTTTCACTCAACATTGTTTTTTTTAGAACGAGAAAGATGGTAAAAACAATTTTGTGTTCATACATTTTTCGTTTTTGTATTAAAATTTGAGTTATGATTTTTTTTATTAATTTTTCATTTTATCCATCGTTGTAGAATAAATTGACCCTAATTATGTTACCAATAAATCGGTATAAAATATTTTACTTTCCTTTGTTTGTGTATTTCATAGGCTACAAAAATCTTTTACTACAACGGTATTTTAATGATTTTAATCCAATAAAAAATATTTAGTATACCTGACTGGTGGGTACGGAGTGAATTTCAGTTTCTCCGAGAAATCATACTCAGACTCATCAGAACCGGTTCCATCTTTACCTGGACCTAATCCGGCCACAACCAGCCAAAACCGGTAAAAAAGATGACTACGCCTGGAATCGAAACATCCCACCCGGTTATTGACTTTGTTGACAAACCCAAAATCGGTTCCTGCCTCATTTGAAAAAACCCGGGTTACCCACCAGTCACCTCTATAGTGGCCTAGTGTGGCCTATTGGGTCATCAGATCAGTCGATGCAAATAGAAAAGATTTGCAATCAATTTTCAATATCAATGGGCTGGATGCTTTAAAGCAATAGGTGGGCTGCAGACTGCAGTTCAATCTTATTCGGCTAGCCCACAGAAAAAAAGTAAAAGGGAATTGAAAGGTTCATTGGTAGGCAGCTTCTGGAGGTTTCGAAGCAGGTCCGACTCGGTTCAGTTTCGGTCAATGAAATTCAATATCGGTTTTTGTTCAAGCCAATAGCTTAGGGGAAAGGACCAATTCGGTTTGAAACTTGTTTTATTTGGTTTTGCCTGGTTTCAGCAGACAAGTATACATATCCGTTACAAACCGCCAGTTCATTTTGGTTTGTAACCGGTTTCATCTAAATAGTTTAAAATCAACTTTGGTTCGCTTTACTGGCCGTTTCAGCCTGGGAACCGATTCATAAATAATAAGGCAGGTAATAAAGAGAAAAGAAAATCCATAGCCCACGTAATTTGTGCATAATGTTACTTAATTATATGAACATAACATATATTGATAACTGCGTTTAAACATTTGGGCGGGTGTTAAATGTTAATCATATGCATATTGTTCGTATTCGGTTTAGTGCGATTAGTTCTTATGCAAACTCAACAATCACCAAATCGTGACTCTACCACCCTAGCCAGTTTAGTTAAGGATCAGGTTTTTGTGTGTAAGTAACAAAACGTAATTGATTAAACACCGCATTCACCAATTAAGTCGTGCCACTAAGTAATCAAACATAAAACCTAAAGTGATTGCTTCTTTCTCATATTTGTAACTATTCCCGACTCTCTTTTACTTATAATTTAACAAGACAAATGATACTAATCACATGTTATTCGTAGATACAGTATCAACCACAGTATCAATTATCGAACTTATGCTAACTATCCAAGTTATTTAAATCTTTGTATCACTTAAGTTTAACTCTTGGACACGTGTCATATAACACCTGGTCATTGAGTGTGGGTTGGTGAAGAAACACTAAGTGACCCCGGCAGATTACGGATAATCTGGGGGTTAAGTAGATGTTTCCCACGAGGGTTAGGTCCGGCAAAGATGGTTGTTCTTCTGATGACCTGCAAAACAGACACCGTGAGCTCGTCACTGAGAAGGGGGGGGGGGTACCTCCTTGTGACCACCCTCCGGCGTGAGAATCAGACTACATTGCTCTTGAATATAAGTGTATATTAAGAGAAATGACTAGAGCAGATATCAGATAATATATGAAGATATAAGATGATAATAAGATGATGATACCGTTCCAAGGTGTTAGAGTATTTACAGCCGAAGGTAGGTGTCCAAGAAGGTACAGCCTGCTGTATTATATTCCTTTTCTACCAACTGTGGGCTACGCACGTGCCGTGCTGGTGGTTGGTGGGTAGGCAGCGGTTGATAGTGACATGACCGGCTGTGTACTATTCATTTTCCACCAACTGCAGGCTATGTACGTGCCACGACAAGGGTTGGTGAGTAGGCAGCGGCTGATAGTGACATTAAGTACTAGAGCGTGCTGCTCGTCGTACTGTTGCCAGTGAGCTGTCGCAGCTTTGGTCAGATCTTTTGTTCATACCTTGGCAGGTATAGTACAAAAGGTCCTCCAGTAGCGTACGGACTGGCTCATTTGGGCGGGAGAATTCCCGGCTTTGGGCGGGAGTATTCCCGGCTTGCTCATTCCCTCTTCAGGTGACATTACTGAATTATTTGAGAGTTAGTGCCTTGTGCATGTAGCCTTGCTGTTAGTGCGGGTAGCCTTCCCTGATGGCTAGTATCCGCAGCTGCGGGAACAGGCGGAGTACGTCACCATTGGGAGGCTTTTCCTGCGGGAACAGCTTGCGTACTGCGCGTAAGGACGTCATCTCTCTGAGCATGGTTGGTCCTGCGGATCCAGTTGGTCTTTGCGCAGACGTGCCTCTTTAAGGTGAGTCTTGCGAGTTCAACTGCGCAGACGTCCCTCTTCGAGGTGAGTCTTGCGGGTCCAACTGCGCAGACGTCCCTGTTCAAGGTGAGTCTTGCGGGTCCAACTAGGCTCTGCTGGGACCTACCTCTTCAGTTGGACATGTCTTTTAGCTTTTGGATTTTAATGTAAAACTCTTTTTGTATGTTGTAGTTCATGTTTTGGACCATGGTTTAATCCTTGGTTCACTGTCCCATAAACAAAGCAAAAAGAATCCAAATTGACTAATTTGGCTTCATATGTATTTAAATAATAATAATTCAAACAATATGTCAATCAAATCCATGTACCAAATTTGACATTTCTTGTTTGATACAAGATTGGCGCCAAAAAATGGAGGGAAAATAAAAAAAAGGAAAGAAAATAGACAAGTGTTGCAATATTAATAAAAAAGTGAAGAATTTGCAAAAGCAAAGATAGGGTTTAGGGGTAGGCCCACACTCCACCATAAATATCTCTTAAGTGGGCCCTTTGTTTTCTAACACCTTCAACTTTCTTAAGTTAACTATTTAGTCCTTGTATTTATATTTGTTTTTGGATTCTTAAAAGACGACACGTGAGTGAACGAAAGTTTCGTCGCTACATCTTTATAGATACGTTTTAATAGGTTATCAGAGGAGCTTAGATTTGAACTCACGGCATATGTGCTATAACATATATGTTTCAACGAATAAGACAAAAAATTTTAAGCTATCGACATCAACACTATGAGTACAGTTAAATAAATATGTTACACTTAAATGAAGTTAAGTAATATAGAAGTTTCATTTACTTATTTTCTTATTTTGTAGTCAGGCTACTACACATAGTGTACAACTAGTAGGGTTGTAAACGAATTGAACCAAACGAGACATTGTCCGTGTTCGTCCGTTAACCTTTTGTCAGACAAACGGACGATTCACAAACACTCTAATGAACAAAAATTTGTGTTTGTGCCCGTCCATTAAGAAATTGAGTTTGTTCGTATCCATTTGTGTCCGTTCGTAAATATTGTAAACAAACATTAACGGACATAATGGGCTAACAAACACTAACAGGCACTAATGAACATTAATCGACAAACATACATAAACGAATCTAATGAACATACGAACATAAACGATTACATATTAATTTCAAAAGTATAATCATTGTCGGACGTTCACGAACGCTATTGAACACGACCACTGTCCGTGTTTGTCCGTTAAGCTTACCGAACGAAATTTTTTTGTTCATGTTCGGTCCATTTATTAAACGGACAAACATAAACAAACTTCTTGCCAAACCGATAGGTTAAAGTTGTTACATTGAGCAAAGAAATCAATATAGGATTGCCTCCACAATACCAGACACTTCTTGGCTTCACTTGACAAAATAATATATAGAGAGAGAAACACACACAATGTATATACGTATATCTATCTATCTATCTATCTATAGACAGAGAGTGATGGGTAATGTAAGTTGCCCGGATAAGATCCGACAGCTGTGTGTATCTTTACTCCAACTGACACGTGTGTGTCTCTATAATTTGTACATACTTTAAACGGCTCACTCTCTTGGCTTAGAGCATCCTTATCCATAAACCAATTCAAACGTCCACCTTATCGTCACATCATATTCTAAATTTTTATAAAAAAAAACTCTATTTTTCCTCCACTCATAAACCAATCTAAATCTCATTAAAATATAATAAATATGTATATATATGTATATATATATGATTTGTGTGTAGTGTTTGTGGTGGGGCCACGACAAACCCCCCTCCCAAACATTTGAGAATGCAAACCAAACATAACACAAACGTTTGTCTCCACCCATAAACCGGTTCAAACGTCATGTCATGTCAACAAAACCCAATGGGTGGAGATGCTCTTAGCTTGGCTTGTGATACACCTACTATATATATATACTTACTATATATATACACTTCAATCCACAATTTTTTAAATTTTATTTTTAAGTTTTTAGATTTTAACTTTTGAATGAGTTAAGGGTATTTAAAATTTTTGGACGTAATTCCTTCTCGAACACAAGATGATGTTGGGTTGGATCAAGTGGGTCGGTTTCAAGTTATAGAAAACTGGTTAATTGGTTAAATCAGTTAAAGATAAATTAAATGAGCTGTATTTAAATTATGATGGCGAATTGGATTAGTAGACAAACATGTGGATTTACTTATTATTTAATTAAGAGTACCGATGGTTTATATAGCATAACCAAAGTCGTGAATCATGATTATGGTTAGATGAGTTTTATAATTAGTTTTACAGTTATAGTTTTCTTGTTATAAGATTAAGAGTAATTTGATCCAATTTCATCGTTTTTGTTTTGGTGAGTTACATCAATTCGTTCTTAATATATAGTGTTGCCTTTTTTTGTTAACATGTATAAACTTTAATCCATAGTTGGCCTACCCGACTTTATATCCATCTAAACGGCTTCTTCCTTTCTCCTTCCTTCCCACAATTAGCAAACATCTCAAGATGCTGGTGGCATAGCAAAAGTATCTTAAACATCCAAAGGATCTGGATTTAGTACAGGAAATATGTTTAAAAAAACGAATGTACATGGTGTTGTAGTAACTTGTAATACAGTGAATGGTGATTTTGTTTAATAGAACCAATTCTTACTAAATATTGTAAGATCCACATTTATATATATTGTTTTAGCAGCGTTATATGATATGTAACGCGTAACATGCTTTTTTCTCTCTATTCCATTATACATGAATAACATGCTACAAGTGTTTACGCAATATTCGTATTTCTCAAGTAAAAATACTTTAATTAAAACACCTTATTTTAAATAGTCACTACAACACCCTTTCATGTCTAAGGTGCTGTTTGTTTTTTAAGACAAAAACTGTCTGCAATCTGATTTCATGTCTGCAACTGAATATGTGGTCTGAAGGTCTGCAATCTGAAAATATAATATTGTTTGTTTTATAAACTGGGTATCGTCTGCATAAGCTAAAAATTAGTTATCTATCATACATATCACAGTAGATAGAAATCATTTAACGTCTGTAGACTAGTAAAAGAGTTTGGTGGTGGGCAGTGGGCGGTGGTGGTGGCGGACGATGGGTGGTGGTGGTGATGGACGATGATGTTGGTGGGTGGTGGACGGTGTTGGTGGCGGATGGTAGGTGGTGTGGTGGCGGACGGTGGGTGGTGGTGGTGATGGACGGTGATGGTGGTAGGTGGTCGACGGTGTTGGTGGCGGATGGTAGGTGGTGGTGGACGGTGGGTGGTGGTAGTGGACGATGGTTGTGGCCGACGGGTGGGTGGTGGTGGCTGGTGGTGATGAACGGTGGTGGTGGGTGGTGGATGGTGTTGGTGGCGGATGGTAGGTGGTGGTGGTGGGTGGTGATGGCGGACGGTGGGTGGTGGTGGTGGCGGACGTTGGGTGGTGGTAGTGGATGATGGTTGTGGCCGACGGGTGGGTGGTGGTGGTGGTGGTGGTGGTGATGGACGATGGTGGTGGATGGTGGTGGTGGTGGTAGTGGGCGGTGGGTGGTGGCGGCGGACGGTGGGTGGTAGTGGTGGGTGGTGGTGGTGGTGGCGGCGCATGATGGGTGGTGGTGGTGTTGGACATTGGGTGTTGGTAGATGTTAAGAAGTGTGAAGATGTGTGAACACGTTGAACAATAGCTTCTTTATTAAGACCATAAAAGCAGTTTGCAGATCTTATTTAAAAAAAAAACAAACAGTGTTCAGAAGCTTATGTCTGCGCGCCCGTAGACATAAGCCTCCTGCAGATGTTTTAAGCAAAACAAACACAACCTAAATCTCAGGTATTAAAATTTAGAACAACATGTTTATAAATTTATATCTTATAAACTTTACTCACTTTCTATAGTTATATTGTAAAAAATAGATTGACTTCTTATATAAAAACCTTAGGATATTATTTATGGATTACTCTATCATTCAATTTTTTATAAAGCCCCCCACTTAATTCATTATAACTTCATTATCCACGTATCCACCGTTCCGTTTATTTATATTATTTAAAAACAAAAAGAAACAGAAAAAGAAAAAAAAAACATGATTGGGGAAATAATGAGCTGTGTGAGCATGCTTATTTGAACCCTGTCATGCATGAAGTGAGAGATAAGGGTGTGGTATTTGCGTGAGGCCAGGCGAGCCACATCAACATCATGCGCCATCACCTACAAACCATTCCCATTAGTCTTAGAGGATCCAACAGTGTTGTTTGTCCTTAGAGCATACCATTAAATAATTCATTACGTGAGAATGAAAAAAGAGCTTTTTGGTTGCTCAAGAGAATGAAATCATCCATAACATATCGAATCTCATTCTATCAAAACCATTCATTCCCGCCTCCCTTCTTTTTTTTCATTCAATTCCTCATTCACCTTATTTTTTCAACAACACCACCACCTAATAACCACCACCACCACCATCGGCACCACCGCCAACTCCGCTGACACCACCGCTGACGCCACCACCATTTTCGTCGCCGGAGCTACCACTGTCGCCATTGTAGAGTTTAAAATAGGAATGTTTTTATTATTTCTATTTCAATTCTATAATTTTTTTTGGATACAAAACAATAAAAATTAATAATTGATTTCATTTCTATAGGTTAAACAAACAAGACAAAGGAATGGTGTGATTATTTCATTCTTTTGTCAATTCCATTCTGTCTCTCATTCAATTCCGGCTTTATTCCATTACCTCTAACCAAACATACCCTAAGTCTTTTGTCCATCAACTATCATTTGGCCTCCATATAAAAGGGTCAATTCCTTAATTCTTGTTTGGAATTTAATACCAAAACATATGCTTTTTATAATAGTTGATTTGATATGCACATTTATAACTTGTATATTTGAATAATAGCCAAATACTTCAATTTATACTCGAGAAAAAAATATAAATCAACCTCCATATTGTCATGTCTAACTTTAACTTTTATAGCGTGACTGCACAAACACGTGTGGATTCTATATACATAAATTATATTAAAAAAACTATGTTATATTTAAAAGGTAATTATGCGGTTGGAAGTTTGAGTTTTATATTTTATTTTTTGTAACACTCTTAAGTATTAACATTAACGATCGTTAAAACTTGAATGAAAAGCCTCTCACAAGCCTAATACGTGAGGGCATTTCGTCACTTTTAAATTAAATCAACGAAACAACATTTTCTCGTTTTCAAAACTGCAACTAGAAGACGTGGTGGAATCCAACTCATGCAGTCTACTCGGTGGGGAGATTTGGGGGGGGGGGGTGCTAGGGTTGCTTGTGTGAGCTCGGGTGGGGCTAGCTGGGTGCGCCACCAACCCTTATTTAACACATCCACCAATCAGCACTTGACACCTATAATTTTTGGACACCAAGTATACGATACGACGACTATATAGTAATATAGACCATTGAAAACGTGTGAAGTAAGCATATTTGGACTTATTATACCAGCGCGCTTTAATCTTTTGGAGTATTTCGCCAACAACCCTTTTGTAAGACCTTTTTTGTTTTGTCACTTTTTATAATATTTATATAACTATTTTGTATTTGAATGTATAGTTGAAAGCAACCTTTTTATTCTTATTGATAACTTTAGCTACTTGTGTAATTTACTTGGTGGTGTTGTTTGTAGTTATATCAAGTGAAATGGTAAATACTTTAGATTCAGGTTAATTTTTTTTAAACAACCAAAAGATGCAAATATAAACATAATTGATAGAAAAAAATTGAAACCCCAATACGATCATTTATTTTCTTTTTGTTTGAACTACAAACACTAGTTAAACCGCTAAAAAGTTTTCAGAATGGTTTCATATCGTGAAACATAATCCACCTGAAGATACGTCACCCAAGCTTAAAACCAGGTATATAGCATTTGGTCGGTCAGGTAGGGTTAAGCACGGTTTGGTTATCAGGAAAAACCGAAACCGAAACCGAAGCCATCAGTTTTTTGAATATACAAACCGTTCGGTTTCGTTTTTTCAATTTCCGGTTCGGTTATAGTCGGCTTTTTTTCCAATTCCATGTAGACATCGCAAAAATAATTTAAAAGTGAAAATAATGATTTTGATCTTGTAAGAGCGTATTATACGCCACATTTTGAATTCAAAAAACAAAAATAGACGCGTGTTACGTTGAACGACACGAATAAAATATTACTACATTAGTAGAGTATTAAAATTCAACAAAACTCTTAATAAAAAAAAATACTAAAAGTTTAGTCTCAATATTCATTCATCATCTTCATAATGCTGATCACCATTAATCAATTCGGTTTAGGTTTTAAAAAATCAAAAACCGAGCCGAAACCCAAAATTCGGGTTTTCAAAAAAACAAAAAATTAAACGTCGATTAATAATTCGGTTCGCTTTTTCCAGTTAATTCGGTTTTGGTTCAGTTAATTCAGTTTTTTTCTCACCTCTGCCGAGCCAAGCCAAGCCGAACCGAGGTGCAAGAAGTAAACCGCCCCCCACAAATCGCCCGAATATTATTATTTTCATAAACAACACAGGCGACAATGATATCTCCCCCCAGCCCCCCCCCCCACCCACCACAAATCGCTTGAATATCGCCTGTGGGGCGGTGTTCAAACAAAAAATCGCCCAAAAATCTTCAATTTTATCGTCCACTGCACCTTGTCTAAGTTGGAAACTACCTCCAACAAATTCAAATTTTCCAACCGATAAAAAGACAAAACCCGAGCGAAGAAGTAAACCGGTAATAGCCGGTAAGAGCAAGCAAGAAAGAAGATTGTGTGTGTGATTGACCGTACCGAGAGAGAGAGAGAGAGAGAGAGAGAGAGAGAGAGTGCGTGTGTCTTATTCATTTGCAGGTCGTTTCAATGGCAGTTGGTAAGCATTTACTGTGTGTGTCTTCACTCTCTCTCTCTCTCTCTCTCTCTCATCTTATTATTATTATTATTGCTCTGCTCTGTATATCCCAGCATCATCAAGAATCTTGATTTCTTCAATAATTTGATTAATTTCCAATCAAATACTTCATAAATTCCACCACATAATCTCATCTTCTTCATCCCTTCCAACCTTTACTCTGCTCTGCAATTTTCAGGTAAATTTGATTAGTTTTCATTCAGATTATTATTGCTCTGTTTTTTAAGATGGTGTTTCAAGATTTCTGATAATTAAATATAAAGTTTTGTTTTTTTAGAGAAAATTTTCTAATACATTTAAATAATTTGAATTTACATTCTGGTGCAATTTTGAGGTAAATTTGATTAATTTTTATTGAGATTGAAACTACTCTGTTTTGAAGATGCTGTTTCAAGATTTTTGATAATTAATTATAAAGTTTTGTTTTTTTAGTGAAAATTTTTTAATACATTGAAATAATTTGAATGTATTGTTACTGATTATTACCCTTGATTTTGGTGCAATTTTTGAATAATTTTCATTGAGATTACTCTGTTTGAAAGATGGTGTTTAGTTTTACAACTTTCTGATTATTAAATATAATTTAAAAAAAATTGTTTTAATGCATTTAAATATGCAATTTTGAGGTAAATTTGTATAATTTTCATTGAAATTACTCTGTTTTAAAGGTTTCTGATCATTAAATATTCATTTTTATTTTTTAGAGAATTTTTTAATAGATTTAAACAATATGAATCTGCTACAATTTTGAGGTAAATTTGAATACTTTTCATTGAAATTACTCTGTTTTGAAGGTTTCTGAATATTAGATGATAAACTTTTTATTTTTTATAAGAAAAGTTATTTTATTGCGTTTAAACAATTTGAATCTGCTGCAATTTTGAGGTAAATTTGAATAATTTTTCATTGAATTTAGTCAAATTACTCTGTTTTTAAGGTTTCTGGATATTAAATATAATATTTTTTTATAGAAAAATTATTTGAATACGTATAAACAATTTGAATCTAGTGTCACTGATCAAAGTGGGAAAATTGAGATTCAAAATGCAATTCAAAATATAATCATATAATTATATTATATTATACATGCATTGGTTTGATTCATTTATTATGTGCAAACTGAATCCGTGAAGGTTAGAAAGAAGGAGATCCAATGACTTTGTGGGTCATTTTGCATTCAACATTCTATGTAAAGTTTCGTGTCAGAATTTAAAGATTCATTTTTTTTTTACTTTTAAAAAAAAAACCACTTAGATAAGAACAATCTTTTTCTCTCTCCTCTTTCTCTCTCATTATTTCAAAAAAAGAGTCTCAATTCTTTGTGGGTATGCCTTCAATCTTTTATTCACATATGAAGTTATATCAAGAAATTTGAAATTCAACATAAAGTTTAAATCTTGAGCTCATAATTGTAGTCTTTTTTGTTTCTTTGATCAAGATTTTGTTTCAGTTATATCAACAAGTGTAAAATTTAGCATAAAGTTAGAAGCTTGAGGCTTGAGCTGATAAATTATAGTCTTTTTTGTTTCTTTGATCAAGATTTTTTTTCAGTTATAGCAACAAGTGCAAAATTTAGCATAAAGCTAGAAACTTGAGCTGATAACTGTAGTCTTTTTTGTTTCTTGATTAAGATTTTGTGTCAATTCCATATTTAATTATATCAAGAAGTGTAAAATTTAGCATAAAGTTAGAAGCTTGAGCTGATAATTGTAATCATTTTTTGTTTCTTGATCAAGATTTTGTTTCAATTCCATATTCAATTATATCAAGAATTGTAATATTCATCCAAAAGTTAGAAACTTGAGCTGATAATTGTAAATTTGTATATTTTTTTAATTTCTTTGATCAAGATTTTGTTTCAGTCCTATATGAAATTATATCAAGTGTAAATTCAACCAAAAGTTGAAAGCTTGAGCTGAAAATTGTAATTTTTTTTTTAATTTCTTAAAGATTTTGTTTCAATCCTATATGTAATTATATCAAGAAGTGTAAAATTCAACCAAAAGTTAAGAGACTTCAGCTGATAATTGTAATCTTTTTTTATTTCTTTGATCAAGATTTTTCTTATTTTTTTTCGGGTAGATTCAGGTTCTTGCTCCATGTTATGGATTAGATAAGATTAACCGGATAAAGATTGAGATAAAGATTCTCACAAGTTTTGAATATTAAGAGGAATGCTAGAACCCGAGTTATATTCTTCTAGAGTGTTCTCCCCTTTTCGTGACGAAAGTGGGGACGAAGAGCTTTCTGTTCTTCCTAGGCATACAAAAGTAATTGTGACGGGCAATAACCGAACAAAGTCGGTCTTGGTGGGTCTTCAAGGTGTTGTGAAGAAGGCTGTTGGTCTTGGTGGTTGGCATTGGCTGGTATGGTATTTCCTTATTCTTTCTTTTGCTTTTGTTTCAAATTCATACACTTTTTGTTACTTTGAATCTTTTGGTCACACTAATTAAGGAGAAAAAGAAGGAATAGCATGCCAAAATGATTAAATTTTTACATCATGGGTCCATCCTTGTTTTAATAATTTGATCAGTGATAGTAGATGTAATCAAATGTAGTATCATGAAAGTTATTTTATTTTTATTATTTTTTTTGAAATTTTGGCTGCATGTTTCATTTTCTATAATAAGGTGATCTTTCTTGTTCTGGTTTCAAGTTAAAATGACATTTTTGCCCACTGTTTGTATTCACAAGAAAACGACTTACTTGTTCGTTATTTTCGTTGCATGTTACTAAAGTTTGCAACCTTTTGGCAAGACTTGAAGTTAAAATTTTCCTATTTGCATATCCTATTTATTTCAAACTATTAGGTGCAAGTTTTAGTTTACAAGATAACCTTTATTATTGTGATTATTAATTTATTATAGCTATTTTACACGGTTTACTAATAAAAAATGTCAAACTTTGACTAGGTTCTGAAAAATGGTGTTGAAGTGAAACTGCAAAGGAATGCTTTGAGTGTTCTTGAACCACCGACTGGTAATGAAGAAGATGATGAGTATGAATTTGATATTTCAAGCAGTGGATCCGATGTTAACGAGTTTCGTAAGACATCTAACTCGGTTATGAGCTCAATTCCTTAAAAAAAATCATTTAAAAAACCGTTTAACAATTTTATTTATTTATTTTGGTTCTGGCAGCCACTGCTACTGAGTTCACCAAACTAAACAAGCCCAAAGTTCGTTACGCAAGACCGTGGGGCCCATCTCCATCAATGAAGTCTGCTAGCCGTAACCACTTCACTCAATCCAATATGCATGCATATTATCCGGTAAATTTGACTTTTTTGGTCAAAGTATGCATGTTTGTAACTTCAAAATTAGTGTGTTGACTTAAGCTATATAGTAGACTCTACTTCAACATCATACATTGTAACATATTGTTCACATTTGGAAATATGGATTTAATATGCATACACTTTTGAGCCTTTAAAACTTATATGTTTGACCTAAAAGTTGACTTGCTTATCTGAACAGAAAGTGAACTTCTCAAAGCTAGGAACGAATACGTTATGGCGATATTACAGCACCTTTAACCTCGTGAGTCTTGTTTATAAAACCGTCTGTGCCCATGATTTGTTTTTTGTTTTTATTATATTAAATTTGTTTAAATTTTATTTCAGGGAAATATTCACTCTAATCCGACAAAGGAACAACTCGTTAACGCGGTCCATAAACATTTTGCTTCCCAGGTACCATCCTCTTTAACTCTTTTAACATGTTTAAATTTATGCACTCGTTTTGACCCGTTATCTTATGGTTATTATGTTTTCTTTGCAACAGAAAGTGAGTGAAATGGAAGCAATAATGGAGTTCATCAATGCAGCCAAGAGGCGGAAATCTGGAAGAAGCCATAGGGATCGAAGTTGATAACGAGGATTTTGATGTTCATTTGATCTTCTAGTTGTGCGCGCGCGTGCGTGTTGTTTGTGTATACATACATACTACTACTACTACTATTATCCTAACCGATTAGCGCAACTTTTAATTGTAGAGACTTTAACCGGAGATAGAAAAGCCCGTTTCTTGGCTTCAAAATGCTTCTCCTTCATCTTTCACTGTGTTATATCGAGCCAAGTTCTAGTTTTTATCGTTTTTCGTAACCATCGATTCGTAAATTAGCTAGGTAGCTGGTTACTATGCAATCAATATCGGTGCTATCTCGGTTATCGGTCCTCACGCAGAATATCAGTTAGAGTATCAGTACTGATAATATCGGCGATATCAGTGTTTTAAGTCTTAATTTTCAACTTTTAGTGCTTAATGTTAGTGTTTTGAGTCTTAATCAGTTCCTGCTTGTTACAATTGTTATTGGTTTGCAAGTTGCTATAATTTGTTTATAGTATGAGAGTATACTGAATTGTTAGTGTTAAAGTGCTATATATATAAATTTGGTATATTGGCTTTCAATAAACTTTTTATAAATCCTAGCTATTGCCTTTTGGTCATTGCTAGTCCCAACTAATGAATTGCCTATTGACGGTCCTAACTTTTAACGTATTTGTTCCTAATGGTCCGCGACTAATAGAATCCTAACGTTGTTAGTTAAAGGTCGTCGAAAAAACGTTTTTGGCCGGAAAAGTCAAATTTGTTGCCCGAAAACACCACATGAACACCGCAACCACCACCAATTGACTCACCGCCAACCAGCTACCACCATTTGAGCACTATCAACAGATTCCAACGATGGTTCTAGGGTTTCCCGCGACCTTAATAATTGGGGATTTTACTAGAAAAAGTTCCTAAAGGTCTGATACAAAGTTACCAAGATGTCTGGGACGAAAATGCTGAGTTTTCGGAAAAAAAATTTACTTTTCCGGCCAAAAATGTTTTTCCGGCGACCTGAAACTAGCGACGTTAGGATTATGTTAGTCGCGGACTGTTAGGAACAAATACTTTATAATTTGGGACCGTCAGCAACCAATTCATTAGTTGGGACCAGTAGCGCCAAAAGACGATAGTTGGGATTAATAAAACCAATATACCTGTAAATTTTGCATGATATTAAAATTATCTCTCTCAAATATCAGTGCTCGGCCGATATCCGATATTTTTTCGTATTAAATGCTTAGGATGGTTAAAAACTTGTGTTTATTATATTGCATAATGTAGTTATACTTGGGTCCAAATGTTGGTGGCATTTAATCATATTTTGAACTAAAAAAAGAGTTTCATTTATTAAAAACTAGGTTAGGTACCCGTGTAGAACACGGGTTAAAATAAATAAATTTATTTAAATGATAGCACAATGTGAAATATAAAAAATATGTTCAACATATAAAAAAATATAATATATAATTGAATAAATTACACAATACACAGTATGGAAATAAAAAATTGCAAATTCGTAAATCTCTAAATATTTTTTTGTATACAATATTTGTAACTTTATCATCCATATTAAAATTATTAGTTTCACTTTATTTTTGTTTCAACTATATATAATGGAACACATAACTGGCCATATGTTAAAACATGTTGTCTCAAAAACAAACAAATTATCTAAAGCAATCGGCCTTGTCTTTTATTAATCTTCATTGAGAACCAAACATAAAGTGAAAATTTCTTTTTTTGAAATTTGAAATTAATTATTTTATCTAAATCAATGTGAAAATTCATTGTTTATAAAAACTTAATGTTAATAGCTAGTACAATATATTAAAAACTAAATAATATATACTTAAAATAATATATATTAAAGCAAATAGGACTTGTAAATATATACTTAAAATAAAATTCCATAATTAAAGCAAATTGTCAAAAAAAACATGAAGTTAACAAAAGTCATGGCTTAGAATCAAGTAACCCTTGAGCACTCATCAACAGCCTTAAACTTGTTCTCACTTACCCTTTGTATTTGTAACATCAAAATATATTACAGGCTTCCTCTTAGGTTCATTCCATTGTTGCTGCAAACGTAAACGCAGATAGTCAACGGTCTTCGTGTTTAGTCTTCTCTTTGACTTTTAAGGTTAAATACATTATATATTTTCCAGCTTTAATTAATATGATTATCTTTAAATTTAGACAAGTCCACAATGATTTTACTTAATATAGTTGAAAGTACAAAGGTCAACTTTTACCTCTATAACAGCAGCCAAACGCAAAATCGTTGCTTCACACCAAGGTCGTCCTATTAGTTGCAGCCCTATTGGAAGTCCCTGCTTATCATAACCAACCTAGGCAGACGCAGACAACAACATAAGACACGAGGAGTGGTTACTTTTATCATTTCCATACACACTTACAGGGACAGAAATGGCCGAGAATCCAAGAACATTTGCTGTCAATCCATATTTCATTAGGCTAGCTGAACAACACACACATATAATAATAATTAGACTCACATTCCATTTTGTTTGTATAAATAACAGATACATCTTTTCTTAAGTTAACTATGCACCTATAATCTCCAGATCCGATTCACCACAAGCAAGTGCACTCGGGTGAATCTTAGGTGCAGTCATGCTGGACAATAACACAATTAGATCATGAAAACAATCAACATATACATACATACATACATATAGTAGCTGCTGAGCTTATCATACCCTGTTGAAGGGGTCACAATAATGTCCACCTTCTTGAAGATTTCCATGTGGTAATACTTTAATCTCCGTCTGTAGCATATTAAATTATAATTATTTCTCTAGCTATAGAAATCATAATAAAGAATTTTTTTTTTTACCTAAGACGTTGGGCAGCAACATAGTCTGAGCATGTGAATGACTGAATAACTGCCAAATTTATACGACTATCCAATGCAAGTTTCTGAAAGTTCCTGCATGAAAAACAAACAACCTATCATTCACCAAAAGTCCATTTTTAATGTTTATAGAATTCTGAAATCGTTTTACTTGTAACTTAAGACTACTATAGTAACATTAAAAATTATATTTCTCATTAAACTCAAAACAATTACAATAAAGTTGTGATTAACATGTTTGTAATTATACATAACAAAACACACATACCTTTCTAGGAATCGAGGCATTAATGAGCACAGGGCTTCACTACCATATGAAACGATATGTGCTATGCGCATCTTTTGAAGCTCTGGTATAGTAATCTCTACTATCTTGGACCACAGAGAAAGCAAATTATTGCAAGCTAGAAGAAGTAACATTTAAGTAGATATATAGACTTACTTCACACCCATGCATCTCTGATAATGAAGTAAGAACTTGTCCACAGACACCAGATACGTCAGGCGAGTTTACATCATCAAACCACTAAAGAGTGGTACACATAGACATATTTAGTACTCTTATAAGACCTTATTAGGTAAAAGTATAAATCTGTGTCCGTTTCAACTTAATTATATATCTTAACACAGTAATCGGCGAGGCATGGATTATTTGAGGACACGCCGGAGCAATTAAGAACTATACCTTAGTCGCTGTAGCAATCGGCGAGGCATGGATTATGATGATAAGACGTAACGAATCTTCTAGTGCTGGATCGAGAAGAAGAAAGATTTGAGTTTGTTTTTCATTTTTTGTAGTTTATTAATTATAATATATGACTTTAATAATCCTTTTATATATATTAACTAATTTTAAAAATTTAAAGAAGATGGAACCTCTAAAAGAAGTGCTGACATATGAAAAGATTAACAAACCTGAGCTTGCTGAGGCTAAAGTTCCTTTGTTTCTTTGGGCTTTGCAAACTCTTCCTCGGTTTGAGGTTCACAATTTGCATCTGAAAGAAGTTGTTTTAAGGATGCAATGGTTTCTTTTAGTCCTTCACATTCAATTATCTTGCAAAAATCAAAAATATTGATACATCAGAAAACAAAGAATATCAAAAGGCAACAGAAATCTGCAATGGACGTTTAAAATTGTACCTTTTGGTTGAGCTGTTCTTGTATTAGTCGATGCTCCTCGGTTTTCACCTGTTAATCAAAATGATATAACATCTATGCAATAATAATAAACATAATCATCGAAATTCACAAAAGTGAAGAACATTTGGTAAAACAACAAATAAATAATCGACCCTAAGAAGAATAAGGAACACGATTTAGAGTTTATATCAAAACAAAAATAAAGATAAAAGGCACATATCGAACATAATTTCATACATTATGAAATCGAAGAATAAACAATGGTGAGATGCTGCTTGTTAATCAATTCATGCCTAAATACATACTGAAATCGATTTAGGGTTTATATAAATAATTAACGAACACCGAGTCATATGAGAAAGTAAGAACTATAACATACCAGCCTGAGGTCCAAAGACTGGTGTACCAAAAGGGTTGTCGGCGGGACCAGTGGTGGAATCAGGTGAGAAAAAGGGGGTGGCGGTGGCGGTTGCGGCTGCAACATCGGAGACGAAGGTAGCTGAAGAATGATTTAACAGATGAATCGGACCAGTGTAAAATCCGGTGAGAAAAAAGGGGTGGCGGTGGCGGGTGCAGCTGCAACACCGGAGACAAAGTAATTAAGCTGGAGGATGATTTAGGGTTTGTATGAAAGAAGGCGTTTAGATTGAATCGGGCCTGTTATAGGAAATGGGTTTGTAAATGGATATTGGTGAGAGGCGGGAATGGGAGACTGATGATGAGTTAAATGAAAGACATGTGGCATAAAGAAAGGTTTATTTATTTAGTAGTATAGATTAAATCATTTTTCTTGTATAATATGGGGGAGGACCATCATCTTGTCCAGTTGTCCCCCAACCCTCCATACAATAATTGGAAATTATGATATTATTGGAAATAATTCAAAGAGAATAAAAAAGGAAAATGAAGTGGTGGGTTGCCTACTTGAAAGAGACTTTACAAGCCCATGATTTCGCGTTGACTCAACCGCTTCAACGTCCAAGATCGATAACGCCCGGGTTTTACCAATGGTCGAGTTTTACCGACTAGCGCTACGCCATTGGTCTTCCCCATTTGTTTATAATTTTTTTGTTTTATTTTTGTCTTAGTTCCGATACAATAACGCACGTAACCGAAACCGACCGAATTCGATTACGTCGACTTATCGTATCAACGCTTGGGTTTTACTGACCTGTTGCGCCGCGAAAAACACTAGTTATCTATATTTAAAAGCAAGATAAAAGAAATAAATAATATATATATAAATTATAATTGTAAATATATATAAAGTAAATATAAATTTAAACAAATATTTATATAACTAATAAACAAGAATGCGCCAGCCCGAATCAAGCCAAACTTTCAAAAACTACTCACGAGCTGAGCACTCGACATATCAAGAAGACAAGAACCAAAAATATGACAGTTGAGTAAACATTTAAAGCAATGGTATGCAATACAATTGGGTATCATTCACCATTCATGTTAAAACTCGCTTCAAACAACAGCATATACTAACAAACAACAGTATGTACCTTTCACCGAAACTACGAAAAACCGTCCATTTTTGGTATGAACAATTCACAATCACACTTACTGTAAAACCACCTTGTTATGCTCTATAACCTCAGCCAAAACCACTCTCATCTTCTCCACCGAAACCGGTTTCATCACAACTCCATCCACTCCAACCTTCATTAAACTTTCCTTTGCTGTTCTATCTGCGCTGCCTGTAACCGCAACTATTATTGGCTTTTCATTGTGTATTGAGAATACATCGTGTACAAATCTTGCAATGTTGAAACCGTCAACATCCACGAACACAACTTTATGGTCTTTGGTTATAACTTGTATGCACTCGTCACCTGAGCTTATCGCGGTTACATAACAACCTAGGTGGCCCAGTATACCCTTGGTTGCGGTTCTACTAACCCTGCAGCGTGTATATATTAAGCACATGCATGTACTAAGGTTATATCTATTACATATATAAATCACAAGTTTACACGTGTAAAATTTATGTAATAACAAATTTACATGTGTAAAAAAAACATAAATATGTGAAAAAAATAATTTTCATAATTGTAATAGTAAATATAGATATAAAAAGTGATAAAACTACACTCAAATAATATCAACATACAAAAAATTTTATAAAAAAAGTTGGTTTTTAAGGGTTCCTTATAACTCTTGAATAATTTAAGAGTTCTGTAATGAAACTCATCCTATATATATATATGACTGACCCGTTATCATCGATGACTATGACTTTGAGTCCTGGAAAGCTTGTTTGACCGAGTTTTGGTTGAGGTCTCGTATGTGCGAGTCGGGACTCATTTAAACGCGCAGCGAACCCAAGTTTTGCATAAAAGCTTGCTGTTGTTCCCTTACCAACACCTTCACTTTCAATCCATATGTTGCCTTCCATAAGTTTCACAAATCTACAAAATACATCTAAATGTTATATTTACATATAACATGAAATATATATATATATATATATAGGGGAGATTTTAATTAAGAACCCCTTTGAGTTTTAAGAACTCAAAAGAACTCAGTGTAACGATTTTTTTTTTCGAATTTTTTTACACATGCGTAATATATGTAAGTTACATACACGTAAAAAAATTACAGAATTTTTTACGCACCGAGTCGACTTTTTACACATGTGTAACGGACGTAAAAGTTAGTGTAACCACTTACATATTTATTCTCTCTCCTACTTTGACTTTTTTGACAGATTTAATCTCAACCACATATTCCAATCCATTTAATTAAATGTGTGGCCTAGAATTGAGTTCTTAAGTTCTTAAAACTCAACATGGTTCTCAAAATATCCCTCCCCTATATATATATATATATATTATAAAATGTTACCTTTTACAAATGGCAAGACTGGATTTCTACTTGCTGGTGATTGGCTAGCAAATTTGGTAAACAGTTTCGGAATCTCTTGTTGGCTGATTCCGATTCCGGTATCTCTCACCTACAATATAATATAGTTAAAAACCAAACTCGCGGCATTAAAAATTTCATAGGAAACGTTGTTCGTAAAAACGAACCTGAACACGTATATAAAAGCTACCATCACTAGGAAGTGATCGTGGGCCCCTTTGAGAGTCCGGTTTTGCCATGATGGCAGAAATCAAAACACTTCCTTCTTTTGTGAATTTGACTGCGTTCCCGATAATATTTAGCATGATTTGCATTAGTCTTTTCTCGTCACCGACTGCATACTCGGGTATATCTGAAGAAAGGTTTAATGTTACATACAATCTTTTGACTGATGCAACCGGCATTATCAACTCTAGAACCTGAAAGTATAAGTACAGTCAGCAAAAGCTAATATAATCAAGATAAATGATGGAAAATGCAAACATACAAATATACAAATATACAATACCTCTTGGAAGAGAGAATGAAGGCTGAAAGTAGCAACATCAAGTTCAAGGCTACCGTCTTCGAGTCTAGAAAGATCTAGAACATCGTTTATTAGCGTGGCGAGCAAGTTACTGCTTTTGAGAACGGTCTCGACCATCATCCGTTGGTCGGGCGTTAATTCAGTTTCTAGCAGTAATGACGCGAGTGCAATAATTGCATGCATCGGGGTCTGCATTTCATGGTTCATAACCGCAAGAAAATCATTCCGCGCACGCACCGCAGTCTCGGCTTCTCGTCTCGCATGATCAAGCGCCAAGTTTTGCTCCACCAGCAAATCCCGGGCTCGCATGGATTCTTCTAGAATCGCAGCATGCGAAAGAGCCACCGCCACCTAAAAAAAATATAACAAAATATTATAACGTGTAAGGTTGACCATGCTGACTTTAAGAAATACAGAGCGCGCGTAAACCTGATCGGCAACGACTTCAACGAGCTCCAACTCATGAACATGCCACTGTCTTGCACTATCAGACGGAAGCATCAAAACCATCAGTGCGTAACGTTTGGTGGTAAGTTCGGGCCAATCATAAATTTGAAAATTATCGAAGTGTAGAAGTGGGACCCGCACAGCAACAACCTCCCCGGGCATATACTTACCAGAAGACGGGCGTAACCGAGCAAGCGGGCTATTAGGAGAGACCTTAACCACACGGTTCGTACTAAAACTTGATTAATCGCGGGAGACTGAATTGGGATCGTAAACCCGCCAGGGTTTTGATGGTGAAGAGTGTACGAAAGTTGAAGTTCTAAACCGCTTCGTGTCGGCATCCAAAGCGCACACTCTTCTAACCCCAACGTTCTCCCCAGCTCAACAAGTGTCGTTTTCAAAATCGTGTGTCGGTTACGCGTGCTTCGAATTTCATGAGTCAGCATTCGAACATGTCGACCCGTTTCTTCTTGTGTTCTAATAAGGCCCATCTCACGGTCCAGCTCAGCAGCCTTGTTTTTCAAAAAATGTTCCCGGGTTTTTACACTTAACAAGTCAGGAATAATGTGGACTAGCGTAAGTGCAGTCGCGCATGATACTAAAGCGGTTAATACTTTGGCAGTTGCCATAACTATGGCTACTGTTTTTGTATGAATATTAAAGGTCCATAAGTTAATAAGATGTGTAGCTCCACATAGAACGATAAACGCCCCGAACTGAACGAATACCCATTTATACGGAAAAACCGATGATTTTTTGACAAAGTATATTAACTCGAGAGGGATCGAGAAGTAAGCGAGAGTGATAAAGAAATCGGATATGTACTGATATTTCATCAGAAGATCATCAGGTGGCCATTGTGGCTCAATACAGTTACAAGACTCCATTGTTAACTAATTACAGTATCTGCAAGAAACGGAAATAATATTATTAATTCAACTAAATAGGCTAATAATATTACTTCATTAATCAAGAATGGATTATATATGATTAAATAAGATTAAATGAATAGACTTGACGGTTCTAGTCCGGTTGTGGATAAGTGGTGTAAATTTGGTAGTAGATTTAGAGTGCGTGTTGAGCTCGGCATTCAAAAAATTTTACAAAAATAGAGCATTAATTCCGCCCTAATATTAACAAATATATCATCAATAACAAGTTGAGCAGTTGACGAGCTACTCGAGATCAGATAGATAAATAGCTTTAAACGAGCCGAGCCAAGCCTAAAATAAAGCTCATTTAGTTATCGAGCCCGAGCTCGAGTCTTGTATGGGAAGCTCGTTTTAGGCTCGCCAAGCTGACTGCTCGTGAGCTACTTGAGATCAGATCGCTAAAAAGCTTGGAACGAGCCGAGCCCAAGCCTAAAATAAAGCTCATTTAATTATCGAGCCTGAGCCTGGGAAGCTCTCTTTAGGCTCCTCGAGCCTTAATGCATCTTATGTATTTTTACACTTTACCTATTTTGGACTTCTATGTATTAATTTCAAATTGCACAACTCGAGCCTAGCTTTGGCTCATCTAAGGTACTACACTACTACACGAACTAAAGCTGAGTTTAAGCTTGTTTAAGCTTTTTCTCAAAATATATAAAAATGATAATAATAACATATATATCATTACTACACTCTTGGCCCCTGATGCTGCTACGTTTCTGAAAAGAGTTCAACGGGTCGTGCACAGTAACTCAACGACGCCGAAGAACGATAACTTTGTTTTCAGTACGATCGGTTTTGCTATTCAAAAGAGGGTAGCGGTGCAGCTTGTTTCCCGCTTACCTGACTCCTCTATTGTAATTGGTTCCTTTTATTTTTCATATTATTAACAAAAAAAAATAAAGACTTTATAATAGTTTATATATGTTTTTAATTAATTAATAAACTAACAAATAATAAACAAACCGACCCCGAGCTTGAGAAAACGATTCACGAGCCAAGCTCGAGCCTTAGAAAAAAAGCTTGAACCAACCCGAGCTCAGCTCGCTTACACCCCTAAATTCAATCCACAATAATTACAATAACATGAACTTCAAAAACATCTCAATAACATGATCTAATTAAAGTCAATGCAAATTACAACAATAACCCTAAAATCCATAAACCCATCAACAAGAATTACAATTGAAGGGTTTAAGATCAAACCCAAATCCTAAAAGCTAAATTAATCAATAAAAACATTACCTTTGGGAGTAAAGATCGATGATGAATGATCAAGATTGAAACTTGAAATCTGGGTGTTGAAGAATGATGAAAATCTTGGAAGAATATGTGAAAATGATCAAGAACTGTTAGTTGAGTGAAGAAGACTTTATGGGAATAAAAAAAGAGCTTAGAGTTTAGAGGTTAGAGAGAGAAGACTGGTGATGAAGATGGTGATGATGGAGGTGATGGGCTTTTTGGTAAATTGGCTTAATCTTGGTTTGTTTTGCTAAAAGTGGAAAGCCCAAAGTGTGTTGCATGTTGGTTGGACAATTGGATAATAATAGGAGTTCAGGTTTCTTTATTAGTAGAGGTTCAGAGAATACCCGGTTCTGGATCGGACTCGGAACAGGTTTCTACCGGATCTGACTCGCGGGTATGACTAGTATTGGATTTTTTTTCCCGGAGCCGTACTAGGAACAAGAACTAACCCGGACTCGTCGGAACAGAAACAGGAAATACCCGGTCAAAACCCGACCCTATTAGAAATCCAAAAAAACCCCGGAAAACCTGGTCAAATAAATACCCGACTATACATGAAACTGGTTCCTGCCCGACCCGGTCTTGACTTTTGTTGACCATCCGGTTCTTAAAAATACCTGATTTGTGCACCTTTGTTTATTAGTTGTTTTCTTGTTGATGCGGGTAAAAAGATACGGGTTTTAATTGTGTTAGGTTGATGGGTTAGGGACGATCGGTGGAGGAAAAGGAATCTTGTTTTGGTTGGGTTTAATGGTTGCCTGGTTGAGTTAAGCGTTTTATGTACTTGGTATTATGGTTTTTTTGGATTAGGATCGTTATGAGCTTGCATAATGTGGGAGCGTTACGTGAAGAATGAGAAAGTATCTCATGAATTTGGATTCGGGTGAATTTAGGGTAAAAAGCATTAGGTGAGAACTTGGTGGAGCGAACATAGATCTGCTCAACCATATTCATGACAGAAATAAATGAATTCCACTGAAAATTAACTGTTTTACTTGGTGTGCGGTTGCAAATCGAATACCCACGATGAAAGCATTGTCCAAAAGAGGTATGCGCTTTAATTCGGTTATACACTCACATTGTGGATCCATGCCCGAATCGACGGATCATCTTTTGATTTCATGTGATCTCACAAATCAAATTTGGACACAAGTCTCCATTTGGTGTAAAATCCCCATTCTCACCAACTATAACTCGGTTTCAAAAATATTTGAATCCCCCCTACACATGTTGCTACCTACTACACTCATACATGTAGTTCAAGCATATTTTTTTAACACCAACATTGGCGGATCTAGAATCAAATATCAGGGGTAACGATCATAAAAATTTTTAACCGTATTTCATACAATGTAAACTAACCAAAACTAGAAACACGATGATAAATAAATTTAAACACATGGGCTGCATATTTCTCCCATTCGGTTTTTGAAAGCTTGAAACCGAGCCATCACGTCCCCTTCTTTTACTTTATCAAGCATTTCTCTTTCGACCGCATAAATTAAAGCATTGTTCAAATACTCATCATCCATTTGAATGCGCAAATCCGTCTTGATAAGCTTCATTTTAGAAAAACATCTTTCAACGGTTGCGGTTGCAGCCGGTAAAACCAACGCTAGCTTCAATATACGATAAACCAAAGGAAAAGTGACGTGTTTTCCGGTTTTCACCGTTACACGAGCAAGGTCACACATTCCACCCAATCTTGTAAATTTATCATCTTCCTTTAAAGTGTGATAAAAGGTCGTAAGATCACCCGAAATACACCTTCTTTCTTAATTACTAAAGTCATTGGAATACATATCAGAAAATGCCACTATCTTCGATATGTCAAACTTAGAAAACGAATCACAAGGATTTAAACCGGACATATTTTCTATCAAATTAGTTGAGACCTCACTAAATCTATTTTCAAGTTCTTGAATTTGCATATCCAAATGGTATTAGAAACTTGAACCTCTAAATGATGTCGATTAGTAATGATATTGATGCCGATTCCACGGCTTTACTCAAATGGCTCAAACACAATTGATTAGTTCATAGACTCTATCTAACTGAAAGGTTAGAAACGAACCGAAAGGTTCAAGAACAAACGTTCTTTACAATCTTTTAATCTTCAAAAAACTCTCTAAACAGGAGATCTAGCAACCATATTTATAGATAATAATAAATAAACATTTGGGCCCGGGCCGGGCCGACTTAATGGCTTGGATGCTCCTGCATCATATTCTTTCGGTTTCATTGATTACCATAAATTTCCGTCATAGCTAACATCTTAAAATTGTTTTTTTTTTCACAAAAAAATGTCACTTTAGTCAACATCTTGTCAAACCCGTTTTGTTTTAAATTATTCAATGCTTGGTTTGTCCTGTTTATCAACTTAGACGTTTCTAACAAGTCTTGATTTTTTTTGAAGATGTTTTGATAGAGCATTTTTTAGGCCTAAAATATCATCTAACAAGTGTATTAAAACACAAAATCAAGACTTTTAAAATACTTAAGAATACTTTCCGCATTAATTCGTTGGTGCACACTCTCTCCATCTTCTTTAATAAAAGTAAGTACCTCAACAACTTCCGGGAATAATATTAACAAACTTACGATTGTTTTATATTAACAATTTATATAAACAATTATAGTTTTAGTTAAAAGCTAAAGAATATCTAAATTGAGAAACTATAGGTCGAATCGTGAAAGAGGGTTCGAACCGGTAAACCACCTATTCTCGGCTGCAGCATGGAGCGGTGGACGTCACCTAGTCAGGTGACCGGAGGAGGAAAAGGGCAGACTGACAGAAGGCAGCCGCAGCATCGCAGTGATGTCTGGGGGTGTCTGGTCACGGTGGTGGCAGTTTTTTATTAATTGAGGACCGACAATTTTGTTTTGACTGTAACATATATTATTTTAAAAGTTAATGGGTTTTATTGGTTTGGGCTTTAGTTGGGTTGAATTTTTAAATTGACTAGGCTTAAAACGCGTAGGGGTAACGTTATTTTTTTTCAAGGGGTAACGAAACACGAAAACCGACCTAAATTTTTTTTTACACTACCGACAAGAAGTTAAGGGGTAGCGGAGGCTACCCTTCCCAATACACTACATCCGCCACTGAACACCTATGTCTATATGGAGAGCTCGTAATGACATCCCTAATAAACGGGCATGGGCAAACTCATTTCCTTAATGAAACGACACGAACGCATTTTTTCGTTCGGTAGAGTGTTCGTGAACCGTCCGTTTGTCCGTCAAAAGCTTACCGGACGAACATGGACAAGGTTTCATTTAAGAGAGGAAATGAAAGGAATAGAAAGGAAAAAGTAGAGAAGGAAAGGAAATAAAAAGAAAGAGAAAGTATTCATTTCTTTCGTTTAATGAACTCGTGAACACAATTTCATGGGTGGGGTTATAAATCATTTGCTTATGTGATTGGATTATTATCATTTGCTTCTATATATGTTGTTGATGTAATTAATGAAAAATCATCTTTGTTACCATAAAGATGAAATAACCCTACCTGTCTTGAAACATTCTTTTCTTTTCTTTTCTTTTCTTTTCTTTTAATATCTACAAACACTTCTTTTGATCATAATGATAGAAACTGCCAAACTGGCTACATTATATTTAGATATGATGTTTTAGGATTGTTCGATATAATATAGTGTCTCGTTATACTGTATTTTGTATTTCTTATAGGATTGTACCATACATCGACTAGAACCCACTTTTGTTTCATTAGAAGTTAGAAGCCGAAAGGTGTCGTGCTAATAATCCATTTGACAAGACTAATCAATATCTATATCTATATTACGTATAGCCAACCATTCACATTCCTGTTCTCTCCCATAAGACGCCGTAATATTTATTTTTTCTTCAACCCTTCATCAAAAAACGTTCATTCCTTCGGTTACATTCAATCTCCGGCGACACTAAATTCACTTCATCATAAACGTTCAATTGAATGCTTTCAATCAATGAACGGTTTCAATCGAACACCCTCAAACTCATCGTTTCAATCATTTGCTCGCAATTCAAACGCCGCTCTCTCTCTCTCGCCCTCAAAATCATCTCTGCGCCGGCCATGATTTAGGGCTCAGAGGTAAATTTAAAACAATTTCCACTTAATTGGACTTTAAGGTTTAATTACAATAAATTCATCTTTCTTTAGTTCTTTTAGGTTTTTCTTTTCACATACTCGAATTATTCAAATAACATTTCACCTGAGTGGATTTGTTGTTACAAGGGGATTAGAATGTTCGTTCTATTAAGAAGCCATATGATATGAAGATGTGTAAATTTGTTTTTTGATATGGGTCTATGTACTTTCAATTTTCCATTCATTTGAAACAGGTTGTTTGTGGTTTTGATTTTCATATTTATGTTTTCTTTTTCTCAGATGGTAATTCTATGTTTTCATGATTTGGAAGACAACCAGGTAAGCCTAACTGTTTTTACTTATAGATTTTATATACAAGAAGTTAGTTTCTAATAATGGTATTTTCTTATGTTAACGTTTACGTACTTGGGGATTGGGTTGGAAGATTTGGATGGATTGGATGAAGATTACCCAATTTACCTACTTTCAACGGGTAGCATACTTTCCTTATAAACACCGTAATATTACTATAATATGAGGTTAAACCTGGTGTGTTATATGATTAGGATCCTGAGTTTTGTTACTAATGTGAGGTTCTATCTCAATTAGAGGAATTTATGTGTAGAGATTATATTATTTGGTTATATCATCACATTTTGCTTGTAACAAGAAGCTACAAGTTGTAACTGTAGCATGTTGTATGCATCAAATATATAATTGATTCCCAAAAACTAATAAAGTTTCACAGTTTTAGGATAGCTAAAGCTGAAGCTCTTCGGTCTTCCAACGAGAACAAGCCTCCATTTTTGGCGTTTGTCTTGCTCTGCATCTGCTCCTTGAGTCAAGTGAAGAAAATGGGCCTGGTGAGCATTTACTGTTTTTTCATGTTTTATTAATAAAGCGAGTATTGTTATAATTATTTTCATTGATTATTGTTTCAGTGAAAGGTCTCGGTTTGATTGGTTTGATTCCTGGGGTGGTTGGACATTTTGATTCTTCTAACGGTGGCAGAGTGCCTCATGCCGGTTGCAAGTTACCGAAGGATTCAGTTATTTTGGATGAAATTGCAAATCACCAGACACCAGGTGCATTTTTCTCATTCTTACATAGCTGTTCATTCAATATTACGAAAGCTCTTGTTGCCAAATTCTTCCATAACTAAAATTTAAATTGTATATAATAATAACATATGTTTTTTTTTTTTGAAAACCTAACATGGTAGTGTGAGATAGAAACCCTTAGAAGGGAATGCTACAAAGCTTGCAAATAGCATGCGTTGTTGTGTGTTACATATTTGAATGATTATCTAATTTGTTGATACACAGTTTTAATAAATAGCATGCTTAGGTTAATTCATTTCTATTATATATTTCCTGGTATCTTGAATATATTGTATTATTAATACAATAGAAATATTAATTATTATAATTATTATGTTTCTAATTTGGTAGCACCGTTTGCTGACTGAAGTTTGGTTTATGATGTGGAAGCCGCTGCGAGTGGTTCTGATGCCAATGGAAGTGGGGGCCATGGTCGAGATTGTGATGACGCTTTCAGAAACATTCTGCCAAAAGCATGGCAACAATATGGTGATTGGGTGTGTGCAAATACAAGGTCTGTGATATGACATTGGCTAGCAGTTCATATTTTTTAAAATATAATCTACTTATATTGTTGTCATGCAACCAGCTATGTATGTTCATTATGCTTGCTGACTCAAGTTTGGTTTATGACGTGGAAGCCGTTGCGAGTGATTCTAATGTTAATGGAAGTGGGGGCCGGGGTCGAGACCGTGATGACGCTTTCAGAAACATTCTGCCAAAAGCATGGCAACAAGACGGTGATTGGGCGTATGCAGATACGAGGTATGTGATATGACTTTGGCTAGCAGTTCATTTTTTAAAATATAATTACTTATTGTGTACACTGTAATCTTAGATTGGAGACGACAAACCATCTTTTTCTTATGTCCGTGGGCTGCAACAGCTCGGAGTTAAGTGTGTGTGTGGCTGAATATTCCGCCTATGGCTGGAGTGGATTCATTGAAAATTTTTTTGGAGTGGGGCACTAAGGTTTGTGGAAGCAAGAAATAGAAGGTGGTTCAACCAATCCTATTGACCGTTGTGTGGATTATTAGGAAGTTCAGAAATGAGGGGATTTTAACAATCGGGAGATTAACGCGGTGGAGTGGATCAAAGATGAGGCTTGCTTTTGGCTGAAAACTAGAGCTAAGTCTCTTGTTTTCTTGTAATTCTTTTGTATATTGATACGTTGTTTTGGGCCGAGTAGTTTGGCGTGTTTATAATATATAGCCGTTAAAAAAATAAATTGTTAAAAATATTTCAGATGAAGTTGATGCAGTATTATGTTATACCTCCAAATTTCTCTGTAGATGTACATTATTTGTAAATATTAATTGAAAGACAAAACATCAAAACTAGTCCTTTATGTTTGCACGGTTTTTCAATGGTTGTCCTTTCACAAACTTAATGACAAAAAACATCCTTTATGCTTTAAAACTCTATCATGTTATGTTCTTTGGCACTAACCCAGTTAAATTTTTTCGTTAAATCCGGTCATGTGCAAGGCACATGAGGGTAGTTTTGTAATTCACCTATATATTAATTATTAATTAAAACTAAAAAAGTAAAAATATATATACCCCCCTCTCTCCTCTCCTCTGCGCTCTCTTTCTCTCTCTCTACCCGCTGGACAAACCGTATCCCACAACCACGGCCGACATCGTTTTCGGCACCCTTTAACACCACCACCTGAAATCGCCACTTCCATCACCAACCCTTTATTTTTATTTTTATTTTATTTTATTTTTCTAGATGTAACAAACAATGATTACAAAAGTTATATTATTTTGCAGACACAACACAAAATTGAAATGGACAAACTAGACGGAAAATTTGGAATGCGACCGATGGAAATTCCACCCATGCAAGAAATGTCAAGATATGATCAATCTACATATCCGCCGCCACCTGTACAATACGGCCCACCACCCTATGGGTACCCGCCTGCAGCCTATCCTCCACAATATCAAGGCTACCCACCACAACAAGGTTATGCGCCACAAGGCTACCCACCAATGTATGGCCCACCACAACAAGGCTACCCACCAATGTATGGCCCGCCACAACAAGGATACCCGCCTGCAGCCTATCCACCGCCATATCAAGGCTACCCGCTTGCAGCCTATCCTTCTCAGCCTCCTCCGCCAACACCGCCTCATGTTCAAGGATACCCACCACATGGTCAATATAAGTAGTTTATGTTAGTGTGATATATGTTTTGGTTGATCACATCTTCCCACGTGTGAATTACACGCGTGTTCGAGACTATTGTAATTCCAGGCAAGGTCCGAGGGATAGAGTCCCTGAAAGCTACTTTAGATTTGCATGATTGATGAAAATTTGCCTGAACTAGTCAATGGTCTGATTCTAGCATAGGTGTTTAATAACATATCCGCGCATTAGTTCTTGTTTTGTGCTTAAATTATCTAATTTATGTTTTGAAAGTACCATTGAAATATTTCAATCCGACAATTTTCTCATAACAATTCACTATAGATAAAAGTGAGTTGGATTTTGTAGTTTTAAAAGGATTTATGATCCACCAAATTAAAGTGCATTTGTGATTTGTATTTATTATTTTTTCATAGTTTTTACTTTTATAAATAGAAAAAAAAGACCACTTTTATGTACACTAACATATAAATAGTTCTTATAAATTAACATCTTTATAACGTTTATTATAATTATTATTATTGTGCCATGTGAAAATCTATAAAAGAGCATGTGTTAATGAATAAACAATAACTTTATTATAATCCAAATAATAATAAATGACCTTCATGTATATCAAATTTGATCATGACTTAAACCATCCAAATTCAGACAATATTCAAGGATGACAATATGTCTTCATCCAAATAAATATTTTTCCCCCACAACGTTTTTTGCAAGATTGCTACAGCCTACAAAAATATATTTGTTGCTAAGTTCTTACAATTTTCTAATAAAACCAATTTTACTTTTTTCATTTATTTAGTTTTCTAATTTCTAACAAAAACTTATTTTACTTTCCAGCAAAAGTAAAGTACTATAGATAAAACTAATAAACATTTTCACATTTCTATTTAAATAAAAGGATCCATACAATAGAAAGATAGATAAGCGAGCAACAGGTGTTGGAGACAGATTGTAAAGATCGTATGGCAAAGACCTTAAAAGCTACTTTGTTGGCATTGTAGGGGATGGGAATAACATTAACTTCTGGAGTGACTCTTGGTTGGGTATTGAACCTCTCAGAATGTCGTTTCCAAACCTTTTCAGATTGGAGAAACATAAATGGGCGACAGTTGCGGACCGGGTTGGTTTTCGTAATGGATAAAAGAGACTGAAATGGGATTGGCAAAGAGCTCCTGCATCAGCCGAAGAGGTCACTGAACTTTTCGAGTTGTTGTTGGCTATTCACGAGCATAGATGGAATGAAGGGAAGGACCACTGGCAGTGGAAAGCCAATAACTCAGGTATTTTTTCGGTCAAAGTTGCTAAAAAGTTGCTGTCCAACAGGACCCATACGAGGTCCAGTTTTAGAATGGATTGGTCGGGATGGACGCCATACAAATGTAGGATTATGGCATGGCGAGCAGAACTTAACAGGCTTCCAACTAGAGTAGAGCTGACCGGACGCGGGGTTATCATAGAAGAGGTCTCCTGTCTGTTTTGTGCAGCTGACCCGGAGACGTTTTCTCACATTTTCACGGGTTGTATATTCTCTGCCGAAGTGTGGTCAAGAATAGAAAATTGGTGTAAATTGGCGCCTATATTCGCTTTTGAGGTGAGAGATTTACTAACGTAGGCAGGGGAAGACAAAACATGAGATCCAGACAATCCACGGCATCGTTGTTACCACTATGCGGTGTCTTTGGAATGAAAGAAATGCAAGAATTTTCAATCGGAAAGCACGGAGAGCAATTGAAGCGGTGGAAACGATTAAGTCGTGTTCATTTTTTTGGGTCCGGCATAGATCTAGATTAAAACATTTACAGTGGAATGATTGGTGTAAGTACCCGTTTGGCATGATGTAACTTTGGTTTCCCTAGGGGTCCTTTAGTTGAGGACTTGCTAGTGGCGTTTTTTTGGTGAATGGAGTTTATGTTTCAAAAAAAAAAAAAGATAAGCGGGCAACAAGTTACGCCGTCACCCCCTTTTGAATGGCAAAACGGATCCTAATGAAAACAAAGTTATCGTTCTTCGGCGTTGTGAGTTACTGTGCACGACCCACTGAACTCTTTTCAGAAATGTAACCATATCGGGGGCAAGACACTTAAATGCATCGAAAGCAAAAGGAGAGCTAGCAAAAATTTTCCAATGGAAAATCGTATTGTTACTATTTTGCTGCAATACAGTAGCAAAACTAAGGCTAGCTCTTTTTGTTGGAAATTTTTCTAAAATCCATTAGAATTACATGTATGAATTTTGTTGGGAATTTTTTTATAAAAATAAGTTGGTTTATGTTTTTTTTTTAATTTTTTGAACGACCAACAAATAAAGTCTAGCTACATAAGGTAACCTAGTGGCAAAAGATAACCATATACGTCTGCAGTCATATATAGCACTGGGTACCCCAAATCCATCATCTTTTGTTCATGGGAAAACCTGCCACCAAAGCTCCCCCCTGCTGTAAACCCGATTGGAAACAAGTTCAAAGTCGAGACCTTGCGGTCTTTAGTCCAAATCTCCCCTTCCCCTTACATATCTCACGAGTATCATTTAACAAGGGGAGAGGAAGGAAAAGAGAGGAAAATATGAAAAAATCATGTCTCAGAGATTTTATAAGAAGAGAAGGGGAAGGGAAAGAAGGAAAAATGCTGGAAAATTTAGCTTATAATCATCCACCCAAATTGGAGCGATTACAAGAGAAAATACTTTTGTCTAATAATAATTTCCTATCAATTCTAAAATTACCCTCATATCTAACTCCTATTAATAGTTTACTTAAAGAGTATAATAGGAAAATTGTAATAGGAAAATTGTATCTTTCTATTCTTTTCATCTTAACCCTGGAACATCTAAAATGTTTGATTTTCTTTTCATCAAACTCAAAAACACGAAATAAAATTATATATTTTCCTTTCTCTAACTTTCTTTTTTGTCATAATTTCTCTTCCTTTCCCTCTCCTCGTTAAATAAGACTCGAGAACGTAGTGTAAAGGCTTATCGGCATAACTTATTTTTATAGTAATGTATTACATTTAGAAAGGAATTGAATAATAGTCAATAGGAAATAAGAAAAGAAAAGGTGAAGGTTGTTGAAAGTTGACTAGCCTAGTCAATAGGAAATAAGAAAAGAAAAGGTGAAGGTTGTTGAAAGTTGACTAGCCTAGAATCCTAGTAGACCATTACGCGTTAATCTTAATTAGGATGATTACTAGGAAGAGCTTTCCAGATTGGATTCGATCCCACCCAAGGAACCTTCTTGCTTCTTATCTTTTCATATATTTAATATTATTTTTTTTAACTTTTACTATTTTAACAATTCTATAAAATGACATTATGTAAAGTTTTCAAGTTTCAAAGGAAAGAAAATAAAACTACTTTCTGTAACAATTTGTGATTTATTATTATTGTTATTATTATTTTAATTTTAGGTTCTTACACTGTATTCTTGAGTTTTTTATTTAAGAGTTTGGAAAAGAAAAGATAGGAAATTTTTTTTTTTCATTCTTGAGTTTTTTCATTAAAAGAAAGAGAATGGAAAGAAAAGTTAGGGTTTTTTTCCTCCAAAACTTTCCAGCCAAATATGGCCTGATTCGGAAGAAAAGTTTATAGCCATATACAATATTACTAATTTACCCTATCTTTTCCTTCATATCTAACTCAATAATGAGGACATAATTGTAAAGTTACAAATTTATTTCCTATCTTTTCATTCCTATCTAACTTAAGAATGTAATTAACACTTTCTTTTCTTTTTTTTATTTTAGCTCGATAATGTCTTTTAAATATATAATTTCTTTTTCTTTCTTCCCCTATTCAGTTTTATCATTTTTTTTCCTTATATTTTAAACCCGAGAATGCAGTGTTAGTGAATAAAAGGTAGCAAATGATGATGGATCATAAAAACTTGAAAAGGTTCACATTAGCAACATGCAAGTACCCTACTTACAGTTTGGATGGATTGTTGATGTCTAGACTCTAGAAGGAAAAAGACCCTTTTTCTTTTGTGCATAAATGGATCAAATTCACTGGATTTAAAAATACAGAGAATAATCGACATACGAAAAAAAGAACTATTATTTTTAATTAATACCTTACAAAGGCTTTAGGGATCGGAAGGAACGGTTAGGCTATCGGCAGATCATGCTGAATTTTGAAGTTGCAGAATGACAGTTAGGTCGCTTTACATATATGGTATAGTGCAATGGGTTTTAGGGTAGATCCATGGGAGTTTGGTCTCGTGACTCTCGTCTCGCTCCCTATCGATTTTTCTTATTTGTTTTGCGTATTTTGATTTCGTGTGTTTCTATTTTTAGTGTTTTACATGTTATTCAAGGTCGCATATCCATATGGGTTTGTAATTTTGTCGCGTTCTGCCTAAGTTTCTTACTAGTTGGGTTTATAAATAAATTTGTCGTTAAAGGAAAAGAGAGAAAAAAAAAAGATGAAACGTGTTTGTTCAATCCTAAGATGATGAGGTGATGAACGCGTTTAGAAAAAAGGTCTAGGATTTCATCAATTCAAAGCAAAAGTCTATATTAATTAAAGTTAGTTTTATAAAATACAACTAAAAGTTGATAATAAAAAATGGGAATAGAAGTTTCACATTTGGCAACTCTATCATCAAGATGATTCTATCCACTCTAAAGATTATAATGTTATAAACGTTTACAAATACTAGAGTGAGCTGCTAATTTTTGGTCCATATGATTTGTTTAAATCTACGATTTTAGTCAAATAGTTTTAAATTTGTGATGTTCGTCCATATGGTTTCATTTAACTTGCAATTAAACCTGAATTCACTAATCTCATTAAGTCTGGTCGTTAAACCCATCAGCGTATTCTTCACGTAAGGGGCAGTTTGTCCCCTTTTCCCCCAAAATACACCCAGCCCCTCACGTGAGGGGGCTTGCAAATTGGAACTGGGATTTATTTGGGGAGAAAAAGGACAAAACTGCCCTCACGTGAAGGACACGCTGATGGGTTTAACGACTAAACTTAGCGGGATTAGTGAATTCAGATTTGATTGCAAGTGAAATGAAACCACATGAACGAAAATCACAAATTTAAAATTATATGACTAAAACTACAGATTTGGACAACCCATATTGACAAAAATCGCAGTTTATTCTAAATGCTATTATCTAAAATATTAAATGTGTTTCATGTGCGGTTTAATGTGTTTAATAAAATGAGTTACATTAAGCCATCCAAACCATGTCTCGGTTCGTTCACAGATTGTAACTCTTAGTTTTTACTTCTTACTTAGTTTTTACTTGTTAGTCTTTAGATAGTATAAATGCATAGCAATATAGAACTTAAAACTCGTAACTTATAATCTTATTCTTACACATGATGTATTTTCTTGTCCTTAGCTTAGAGCATTTTGATTAATGTTTGAAAATGATTGACGTCTAGGTGAAAAAGAGCGGGAGGTGAGAAGAAAGAGGCAGAGAATTTCTTCTATTAAAAAAACAGGTTAGAACATATGAAAAATGTGATGGAGTAAAAATATGGGCCCTAAATTTAAACTTTTTAGCTTAAAGTTTTAAATGAACTTAAATTGGGTGAATTGTTTATGACACGGGCTTACATGTGATCCGGACTGTAGTTATTGGTTCTATTTAAATATGCAAATTAAAAAAAAAAACACGTATATTTAATCTTTTATAAAAAATATTGTGGGTCATACTATGAGATCAGGCCTGAAGCCGTCGTCCACCTCAAACCGTAAGATTCGCTACCGCTATCGGTGCTTTTATATAAAAGAGTTTCTTGTATTCAAAACTAAGTTTGGAGTGATAGACAACAATGTATCAATGGTGGGGTGGGTAGAAGATGTGACCGACCACGACATTACGGCAGTTTGGCCAACACTCTTCATCGGTATTCTTTTTCTCTATTTTATTTTATTATTGAAAAACCTAGGTTGCTAAATAGCTAGATTAAATAGTAAAAGTTTACATATGTGAAAAGTTAAAAAGAGAGACAACTTATTACATTTTTTTAAAGTACCCTAATAGTTATTACTGACATGTGTGTCGATCCCGAGCTTGACTCGTTTTAATTTATGAGGACTTGAGCTGGAACTTGGCTTGTTTCAAGCTTTTTTTTTCTTAAGCTCGAACTCGGCTTTTCAGTTGTTTTTTCAAACTCGGGCTCAACTCATGTTTTACTCATTAATTAATTTTTATGTAATTTTAATTATTTTTTAATAAATTTTGAGAAAACATTTAAACGAGACTAAGCTCGGCTCAAACTCGTGTAGTAATTTAAATGAGCCAAAGCTTGGCTCGAGCTAGAATGGGTAATGTAAAACTGATAGATGGAAGTCTAAAAGAGGTAAAACTTAAAAACACACAAGGTTCGTCAAAACTCGACGAGCCTAAACGAGCTTCCTATACAAAGCTCGAGCTCGGGTCGGTAACTAACCGAGTTTTATTTGATGCGCATGCTCGTAAAAGCTCGTCTTGTTTCGAGCTTTTTATCGATCCGAGCTCAGATAACTCGCAAACGTCTCGACTCATTTACACCCCTTTTCATTACACCATAATTCATGCTTAACTAACTCATTTGTGTTAGCTTATGATATTAAATACTTGAGAATATTTATTTAATAATAAAGAAAATTATAATAAGTCCAACACTTACACGACAAGTCTACACATATAAGTATGACCATTTGAATTTATATTTCTTTTGAATATATACATATTAAAAATTATTATTATTAAGTAGCGAAGTTTGAAAGTTTAAAATAACATACATCCCCCACATGAGGGCATTGTCTTTATCGGATTCGAACCGTGGGGGACCTCATGGACAGAAAATGGGTCAAACACCGGATCCTTTACCGTTGAACGGACCGATCAATAAGTTTAAAAGTAAAAACAAATATCACACGATCGAACCTTAAATAGAAAAAACCGAACCAATAGACGAATAGATCGTTTGGTTTTTGGGTTTTTTATACCGATTTTTATGGTTTAGCTATAGTTATGACTTATGCGTGTATAATAAGTAACATAATTAATTGAACTAAATCGACATTAAAACTAATTTTTATATTGTTTTTAACTTTTATAAGTAAAATATTATATGTTGGAAAAGTTGTAGTATATATTTTTTTATAAATAAAACATAAGTCATAGTTTATTCTGTTTTATCATTTGACTATATAATTAACTTAATTAGTTAACTAGCTTATATCAGCTTGAATTCATGTGTGCTTAAAACCAATTGTAAGAGCACTCACAACGATGCAACGCTTGCTTGTCCAGATCCAAACTGACAGCCAGGTCGGAGAAAGGAAAGAGAGATAATGTTGAACGTTTGTGACTTTAGACGGTAGGAATAAGCTCCGTATCTGTATCGTATCGAGATTATTGTTCTAGAAAATCGGTAAACTCAAAAAGCTAGTATCGAATATTGACAATACTCGGTTTGCTCATCCTAGTATATGGCAATCTACGAACCGACTTTGTGAGGAAGAATGTAGAAGAGTAGAGAGAATAGAAGACGGAAATAAGAAGAGAGGATGGTCATTGTGTTGACATGACCGGTCCGTCTTCGTTCATCGTTGTGGATGCTCAAAAACTAAATTATATTATAAAAAAAATCCAAAACTAAAATTAAAACAACCATAATAACCATGAACTTCAACAATGAATCTTTTCATTTCCTTTCATCTATACACAAACATTAAAATTCAAAAATAAAATATTTTAATTCAACTGTCTACATTTTCATTTTTTTTTAAACCTTGTTAAAAGCTAATAATCTACTTCTAAACCGTAATAATCACCAACACCCGAAACCGCCCACAACCTCTCATTAAACGACTCCCTCAACTCGTCCGAAACAAAAGGTGACCTACAAAGCGGACACGTCTTTTGATCATGGTCCATCCACCGGTCCAAACACGACCGGTGGAATATATGGCGGCAATTCGTCAACCGGCGGACCTCATCTCGAGCCTCAAACTCATACAAACACACAGCACAACTCTCTGGTGGGTCCACAAGGTCCGAATACTTCACTACTGGAAGCAATTCACCGAGTATCAAAGCCGAAGCCGATTGGACCGGGTTTAATGCCTCGGGTTGTGTCGAATTGGTCGAAAACTCGGGTTCTAGGAAATCGGATAAGCCGATGAAGCGAAAAATGGTGGAAATAAGCTTTCGGATTAATCCCAAGATTGTTAAAAAATATATTAAGAATTTTGGGAGGTATACTTCTGTGTATCCCATTGGAAAGCCCATAATAATAATAGTAACAACAACAACAACAATAATAATTGAATTATTATTATTATGATTATTATTATGGTCAGCAAGTTTAAAGAACTTGAATGCTAAAGTGGTCAAAGAAGTATGAAGGTGAGAGCTTTGTATGTTGATGTTAATAATAATAGTCGCAAGAGTGTTGTGCTAGTGGTGTGATATATAGTGGGAGATTGGAAAGGAGGGGTTAAAAGTGTAATTAAAGTAAAGATTAAGGGGTTAAAGGAAAATAAGAGGAAAGCTTAGTATGTTGTCGGAGAGGGTTGATTTACATGTTAAAGATGGGTCAATAAGAAAGAGAAAGCAGTGTTGTCGAATGTCGATGCTATTTATGATCCGATAACCGGCCATAATTTTCGGTTTTTTCGGTTTTGGCTAACGTTCGTGACAATTTAGCAGCAAATGGGTCGGGAAATGTATCGTTTTATTGGCTGGTTATTTAGTGGAATGTTGATAGATCTGACATGGTGATTGGACTAATGAAGATGTTGTGAATGATGTGTTTCACGGTTATCAGTTGGTTCCCAGGTCAAAATTACTTGTGTTTTTTTGATATTAAGTATTGCACATTTTTTTTATTATATGGCAATTTTGTTTTTCTTTTAACAGCTAAATGTTAATTAAAGAGTTATTGGTGAGGTATGTGGAACTAGATGAGTACATGTAAATTGACTTGATGTTGACTATATTTGGGTCGGGTCGGTTGAAAATTTAGGTTATAAAATATCCCCTAATCCGACGAGTTGGAAAACAACATCAATGGCCTTACATATTAAACCTAGAATTGTTAGAACGCACATCAGGGAATCCGTAATCAAATTGTTGGAGACGCTTAATGAATTCACAGACTGATAAATGAATCTGGCTGAAAAAGTAAGGTGTTGGGTTCGAATTTCGTTTGTAAAAAAAAAAGAGAAAAAAAAAACGAATTTGGTTTAAATTTATATAAGGACATTAAAAAGAAGGGATTAAAAGTGAAATAAAACAAAGAAAAATGTGTAAAATGAAAATAATAGTAAAGCTGAGTACTATGATTGGACCACTGCCACGTTGTCTGAGAGGATTGATTACACGTTAAGGCTGAGGGGTGTGGGGCTTCAACGGGGGCGCGAGAGCCCCTCCGCTCGCGCCCCCAGGCGCGAGCACCACACCACCGGGGCGCGAGAGGGGCGCGAGCACGAAAAACAAAGCAGGCGCAAGCCTGTTAGCGGGACCAAGTTGGCGTAAAGGGACATTGGGAAGGGAGAAAGAGCCGTTGGACATGATAAATGAGCCGTTGGGCTCTTATTTAATAAAAAAAAAAGTTTTTTCTTCCTATATATAACCCATTTCACATAAAACAATTACCACAACTTCAAAAAAAACCCAAAATCAACCCATCTTCCAAACTTTTTTTTAAAAACATGGCTGGAAATTGGTACCCAAACCTAGATTCAGATTATATTGACGACGATTTATGGTCGTCACCGCACCAACCGATGTTTTATTCGGAGCCGCAACAATCATCCGGCTTTCAACCATCCAACATACAACCGTCTCCTAACTTTGTTGTTCCGGAGACACAAGAATCACACGGTGAAGCTACGGGACAAAGAAGACGCGTCCACCGGAAAAAAACAAGTTGCAACGGACGAGTCGGGACCGGCTTCGACTCCGAGGACGAAACGGAAAACCACTCCGTGGTCATCGGATGAGAAGGAAGCCTTGTGTCGGGCTTGGATAGTCATTTATGAGGATCGGCGTTGCGGTAATTGTTTTAACGTTTTAAAAAATGATTTTTAATAAAAAAGTTAAATGACTTACAAATTTATTTATTCATTTTGCAGCCGACTACCAAAAGAGCAAGATTTTTTGGACAAAGGTTAGGGAGACATTCTATACGCTCGTTGGGAGTACAGAGCGGAACGCCGATATGATTTCGGGTCGGTGGTCCGAAATCAGAAAATTTGTCGGCTTGTTTACTAATCTTTTCAACAAGAACAGCGGTCGTATGAGACCAAGTGGCAGTGATGATTTGGCGGTTTACAATTTCACTGTCGAAGAGTGGAAGCAGGAGTGTTTGCGGAGGTATGGGACGGTGAAGACGTGGGACGATGTAAAGTTGTGGGAGAGGTTGAAAAGGTGTTCCAAGTGGGTTGAGCTGGTTGCGCCGGACGTTGATGCGGAAGTACGGCCGAAACGGACTAAAACAAGTTCGTCCGGAGCGTATAGCACTTCAATCGGGTCGGATTGCCGCGTTGGATTCGACCTAAACATTGCGGGGGAGGAAACGTCTTCACCGCCGAGGAGGCGGCCATTGGGACGGGACGCCAAGGGGAAAAAACCGGCTGAGGGGGAAGCCGTAAACATCGCCAATCTTGTTGAATCCCTCAATAAATTCAACAAAACCATGGAGGTGGTCTCTAATGACAAAAAGGAAAAAAGTCGAATGAGAGATTTGGACTTCCTTACTAGAGACTTCAGTAACCTAAATCCGGTCGATCAAATGCTAATGGAAAAGCAAAAGGAACGTATCCGAAAGAGGTTGATCGAAGAAGACCAAGCCGAAGAATAAGAATAATGTTTTTTTTAGTACTTTTATTTTTATTTTTAGATATTAATGTGTTTTTTCATTAATGTGTGTTTTTTTTAATAATTTATGAGTTTTTTTAATAATACGTTTTTTGAATATATTTATAAAAAAATAAAAAATAAAAATCCGCTGGAGCCCCTCCACACCAGGGCCAGGGGCTCCAACGGGGGCTCCAACACCTCCCTTATTCAGTTTCTCTCTCTGCCACACGTCATAATATTATTGGCTGGAGCCCCCACTGGAGCCCCCATTAGAGCCCCCCACACCCCTTAGCCTAAGTTGTTGATATCTTTTATTTACTGCCACAAGTATGAAACCGAAAAGAACAATAATATTAAAATTAAAAAAAATAATAAAAAAGACTAATGGTTTCGATATCAAGAAGACTTTGTACACGTTACATTAAATGTTTGTTTGGTCATGTGAACGTGACTATGGTATTGTGATACCTCATAACTAATTTATTTTATAACGAAAGTCGTTATCGGTCCTGTTGATTGGATCCATCGATTCTGAAACGTTTTAATATATATAAAACATGTAAAATGAATAGTAATCACATTAGATGATATTTTAGATGCACCTAAAAGTAATGCTGTAGAAAAAATTGCTAGTCAGGCGGTAGAATAGAAAAAATCCGTTCTTGATTGGATCCATCGATTCTGAAACGTTTTAATATATATAAAACATGTAAAATGAATAGTAATCACATTAGATGATATTTTAGATGCACCTAAAAGTAATGCTGTAGAAAAAATTGCTAGTCGGGCGGTAGAATAGAAAAAATCCGGATTTTTTCTATTCTACCGCCCGACTAGTAATTTTTTCTACAGCATTACTTTTAGGTGCATCTAAAATATCATCTAATGTGATTACTATTCATTTTACATGTTTTATATATATTAAAACGTTTCAGAATCGATGGATCCAATCAAGAGGACCGATAACGACTTTCGTTATAAAATAAATTAGTTATGAGGTATCACAATACCATAGTCACGTTCACATGACCAAACAAACATTTAATGTAACGTGTACAAAGTCTTCTTGATATCGAAACCATTAGTCTTTTTTATTATTTTTTTTTAATTTTAATATTATTGTTCTTTTCGGTTTCATACTTGTGGCAGTAAATAAAAGATATCAACAACTTAGGCTAAGGGGTGTGGGGGGCTCTAATGGGGGCTCCAGTGGGGGCTCCAGCCAATAATATTATGACGTGTGGCAGAGAGAGAAACTGGATAAGGGGGGTGTTGGAGCCCCTGGCCCTGGTGTGGAAGGGCTCCAGCGGATTTTTTTTTTTAATTTTTTTATAAATATATTCAAAAAACGTATTATTAAAAAAACTCATAAATTATTAAAAAAAACACACATTAATGAAAAAACACATTAATATCTAAAAATAAAATAAAAATAAAAGTACTAAAAAAAACATTATTCTTATTCTTCGGCTTGGTCTTCTTCGATCAACCTCTTTCGGATACGTTCCTTTTGCTTTTCCATTAGCATTTGATCGACCGGATTTAGGTTACTGAAGTATCTAGTAAGGAAGTCCAAATCTCTCATTCGACTTTTTTCCTTTTTGTCATTAGAGACCACCTCCATGGTTTTGTTGAATTTATTGAGGGATTCAACAAGATTGGCGATGTTTACGGCTTCCCCCTCAGCCGGTTTTTTCCCCTTGGCGTCCCGTCCCAATGGCCGCCTCCTCGGCGGTGAAGACGTTTCCTCCCCCGCAATGTTTAGGTCGAATCCAACGCGGCAATCCGACCCGATTGAAGTGCTATACGCTCCGGACGAACTTGTTTTAGTCCGTTTCGGCCGTACTTCCGCATCAACGTCCGGCGCAACCAGCTCAACCCACTTGGAACACCTTTTCAACCTCTCCCACAACTTTACATCGTCCCACGTCTTCACCGTCCCATACCTCCGCAAACACTCCTGCTTCCACTCTTCGACAGTGAAATTGTAAACCGCCAAATCATCACTGCCACTTGGTCTCATACGACCGCTGTTCCTGTTGAAAAGATTAGTAAACAAGCCGACAAATTTTCTGATTTCGGACCACCGACCCGAAATCATATCGGCGTTCCGCTCTGCACTCCCAACGAGCGTATAGAACGTCTCCCTAACCTTTGTCCAAAAAATCTTGCTCTTTTGGTAGTCGGCTGCAAAATGAATAAATAAATTTGTAAGTCATTTAACTTTTTTATTTAACTTTTTTATTAAAAATCATTTTTTAAAACGTTAAAACAATTACCGCAACGCCGATCCTCAGAAATGACTATCCAAGCCCGACACAAGGCTTCCTTCTCATCCGATGACCACGGAGTGGTTTTCCGTTTCGTCCTCGGAGTCGAAGCCGGTCCCGACCCGTCCGTTGCAACTTGTTTTTTCCGGTGGACGCGTCTTCTTTGTCCCGTAGCTTCACCGTGTGATTCTTGTGTCTCCGGAACAACAAAGTTAGGAGACGGTTGTATGTTGGATGGTTGAAAGCCGGATGATTGTTGCGGCTCCGAATAAAACATCGGTTGGTGCGGTGACAACCATAAATCGTCGTCAATATAATCTGAATCTAGGTTTGGGTACCAATTTCCAGCCATGTTTTTAAAAAAAAGTTTGGAAGATGGGTTGATTTTGGGTTTTTTTTTGAAGTTGTGGTAATTGTTTTATGTGAAATGGGTTATATATAGGAAGAAAAAACGTTTTTTTTTTTTATTAAATAAGAGCCCAACGGCTCATTTATCATGTCCAACGGCTCTTTCTCCCTTCCCAATGTCCCTTTACGCCAACTTGGTCCCGCTAACAGGCTTGCGCCTGCTTTGTTTTTCGTGCTCGCGCCCCTCTCGCGCCCCGGTGGTGTGGTGCTCGCGCCTGGGGGCGCGAGCGAAGGGGCTCTCGCGCCCCCGTTGAAGCCCCACACCCCTCAGCCTTATTATGGTAAGAAGTTTTGCCCGGAAATATATTAAAAAACTAAACTGTGTTACACCTTAAAAAAAACAAAGAAAAAAAAGAGTAATATTGGTGTTGCAAGGTTTAACGCCCAGACTATGAAACCCAAAACCTTTGGGCTTTAAGTTTGTATCATAGCCCAACCGTGAAGATTCAGAAATTAAGACTTGTGAAAACAAGATTAAAATATGGGAGAGTTGGATGTCAGTTTTAAAAGTATTAATTACCTTATATTTGGACTTCAAGTGATTACTTTTTTAGTGACCAACGAATAAAACCCCGGCTCTCTGGGGTAAACCAATGCAAAAGACGACCCTATACATCTGCAATTGCAGACAGCGCTGAGAAAACCCGCCGCCCGAAGGTCTACTGTAAAACCCAGTGGGCCCGGTTCGGTTTTGCGTCCAGATACAGATTTTCACGTGGATGAGAAGAGGGTAATTTAGTTGAAGATGGGTTCAACAACTTTAACTTTATCTTGCTTGGTTCGACAATTTTTTAAACTTAGATGATATACAAAATGGGCTTGAGATCAAGGGTGACCATTTGGGCCAATAAAACTAGTTATAAAACTGATTTGTGCCATTTTGGAGGATAACTTTGACGTGAATCCATGATTATACTTAACGGGTCGATTTGGATAATATTTTATCTTTAACGGGCCAATAAAACTAGTTTTCATGTCCTATTGGCCACGACTTAACTGAACTAATGGCTCGGTACCAACCAAACAGTTATCTGTGTTGCTCAGTAACCGAACTGAACCACTCAGACGTCGAGTCCCTGCTAAATGTTTAGAGACATACAACATAATATGAAAGTTTACATATTCAACCTTAGCTAACTGCCTAACTGCATGTTTTGAAACATTCCAAAATCTATTGGAAAAAAGATGTACACTAATTTAGTGTTTTTAGAGCATGTAAAGTAATTTCTACGTTGTTTGCCACACTTTTTATGTCCCTGCTTATTGTCGTGTTCCAAACTTTTAATAAACAAACAAAACGATAATTTATATAAAATAATATTATTTTACTATTTTGTGAAAAAGCATAATAAAACTTTAGATAAAAATAAAACAACATTGTTCTGTATAATGCATTGTTTTAAATTATTATAAACTATAATCAAGTCATGAAAAACTGAAACCAACCAAACCAAAATTACTAACAATCTGGTTTCTATTTGGTTCGTGGCTTGTGTTTCGCACTAGTATGATTTGAAACATATTAAACATTCGGTATAAAATGATGCAGGAGCATCCGATTTTATAATTCGACCTAACCTGACTAGACCGGGGACAACATGAAGACGTTAAAGTGTGGAACAAGCTAGAAGCTATTGCTAATGATCTTCCATTTGGTTAAAATAGTTTATTTCCAGGATGTTGGGTTTTTTCTTAATTTCGTTCTTTTCTTTTTTTTTTAATAAACACTAGATTATTGACCTGTGTATGACACGGGTGTAAATATAGAAGTTGTCAAGTACACACATATAATTTCAAACGACAAGATATTTTTTAATATGTTTTTTGAGATGTCACTATGATATAAAACTGCAATTGATATTTATATAGAAAGAAAGTACTGCAAAACACGAGCTTACAAAAAATGAAGTTACATAGTAGAATGCTTACAAACAAAATTTAAAACTTTATAACATAAACTTCATAAACCATCAAATATTTCCTTATAGACAATGTTGATGCATCCGTTTCTTGCTTGACCTAAAACAGATAGTTGATGAGCGATGAGCGATGACACAGCCTTAAAATGATGAGCGATGCTCTTATAAAATTTGTTAAACTGTAAAATAATAGATTATGATTAATACACACACAGAGGGAGGGAGGGAGAGAATCATAAATTAAAATGTTTTTTTATCATGAAAGATCATATATAGTTATATTTGTGCGTCTCTATTTGTTGTATTATTCTTTCCTTTACAAAAATGTTTCACAATCACAACAGAGCATAGTAAAATCAACAACACAAGAAACGCTAGAATATTATATTCGTTTAAAAAATAGGTACGGCGGACCCGCTAACCTTAATTTGACTTTTGGCCATTCTTCATAAGAACAAGTGGGTTAGGTTGATAATGCATAAATGGTATTTAGCTCATGCTATAAACAACTTATAGTGAGGGTAACTTAAAAAGTAATAAAATATAAAATTACAAACCTTGATGTAAAGAGGATAAAGACTTGGAATACATAGATACTTTGGGATGGACGGAATGGTGAGAAAAATATAAAATATATGAAAACATATATTATTGTTAAGACTATGTTAAAATCAAATAAACGCAAACACTCAAAAATAGAATAAAAAATTATTACTTATTTGATCGATAATAGGTTAATATGAAATGTGTTAGATATGGCATAATGTTATCCATTTTGATTTCGATACCTTCATTGTTTGATAATATCTAGATTTGCAAAATTGGCCAGAATATAAATTTTGAAAGTGAATCAAATTTGTCCGTGATCGTCACGGGTGGAAATATAGAAATCATCCAATAAACATATAAAATTTAAAACAACAAAGTACAAGTATGATCATCTCTTGAAAATAAGTAGGGTTACACAACATATTTTAATGTATTCAACGTATGTGTAAAAACATGTAATTAAAACATTACTAAAAATGTATTAAATTTAATGTTAAATATTTATTTTATTATTGAATTATTTTATTGATAAGAAAATTCTATAATGGCTTGTTATTTATAAAAATAGAAAAATGAACCTATAGAAAGAAACTAGAATGTATTTTTTTAATATATATATAAACTATTGTAAACTATGAGGTTTTGAACCTTTTGGTTCCAAAGCTTTTCACTAATAATCATATAAGCATAAGGTTTGTTATTGCGATTTGACATGCTATTCTAACCGCATCATAAAAGCTTAAAAACCCACTATAAAACTAAGTTGTTAACATGTTTAAATTGTTTTATAGACTGTAAACACGCTATAAATATGCACATACTGTTTCCTATAATATTACATTAATTGGTCACTTATCATTTCATAAAAAAAACATTTCATGGGACTAACTTTATTAATTATAAAATATATATACATAAAAAAAATCTCAAAACACTTGGGTGGTGTTTTTTTTTTAACAAAAGATCTTCCTGGCCTCTTTTGTCTGCAGCGCGCAGACCACGCGTAGACATTGCCCTTTGCAGACTGTTTGTTTTTTCGAAGACGTTTCATTAAAAAACGTTTGAGCGCCCTCTTCTTGGTGCAGATTTGGACCATAGTCTTCCAACCTCTTCTAAACTCATTATTTCCATCAGATATCAATTAAGTTATTAAGTTATTGTTATTTGAATTCTTGTTAATTGATTTGTTCAATTGAGTTGTTAATTGATTAGTTTTTTTTTGTTCAATTATAATTTTGCATAATTGTTCAAGTATTATTAGTTTTTAGTTGAAAAAAGTTTGTAGAATGTTAAGGATTATAAAAAATCTATAGAAAGTTTTTAGTTGAAAAAGGTTTGTAGAAAGTTTAGGTTTATGTCATCGGCTTGTGAGTTGTTTTAAGCTCGAGTTTTGGCTCGTTCAATTCATTATGTATGAACCATCTACTTTTGAAAACAATTGAAGAAACTTTTGGAGGAAAAAACATTCATGTGGAAAATTGTTAATGTAAGTTTTATAATTTGCTAGTTCAGAGGTATAAAATTTGGATTTATATATTTTTAATTGTTGCTGGATAATTTGTGTTTTTGGTATAGAACTTATATTGAAAGTTTTAGCAGTCTGCAGACGTTAAAAAACAAACAGTATTCTTCTTGCAGAGTGCAGAGGTTTGGTCCGCCTCTTCTGCTATAGATTTCTGCAGATGTGGTCCGCAAACTACAGACATTTTACCTCTGAAAAAATAAACAGCACCTTGGTGACAAAACTATATATATCCCTATAAAAAACTATATATATTTCATTTGTTATATCGTAAAGTCCACATGTTTCCTCATATTTTATAGATAGAATACAAATTAAACACTTAAGTGATTTAGACCCCAAAGATGCCATACCACCCATGATGGGGCAAAACAAATATCTGATGATTCGATCCTCTTAACATATGGAAGTGTACCATCATCAAGTGCCAACAGATGGATCAAATCCAAGTATCAAACCTTTACCTAGTGAATGTTTTTATGTTTTGAAAATTATCCGATGACTTATTTTAAATTTCAAGAAAAAGAATTTTTAATCTTAACATAATATGAAAAAGAAAAAAAAATCATTTATCAAAAAGTAGAAATGTGGTTTTTATCATAAATACTTTATAACGATTTTATTTTATACATATGGTGATAGGTGAATACAGTATTAATTCTTATTAATTCAACAAACAATATACATAAAAGTTATTAACATATGTGTGTGCGTGTGAACGTTTAAATTCTCTTTCATTTAACAGAAGAACTCTAATGTTTGGTGGCTAGTCTAGAGTTAATTACAACGGAAAATGAAAAATTAGTGACTGATATTGCAAATTTAAACTATCGAACTATTTGGTCGATATATTACGTGTAACATATTTGGTCGATTGTTCTCTAAATTTGATTTCACGAACTACATAGCCTTTTTTTATATATAGATTAATGCCTTCTGCATGTTCAAATTAGGGTTAAAGTTAACATATTTAGTATCATTATGCTGTAACGTTGTACGAAGAAAACCAAGAACATACGTTAAGAAAACCAACTATTATATATTACATAAGATACCATGAAGATAATTATTTAAAATCTATGAAAGCTCTATTCTTGTCTTTTTGTAATTAAGTTCTTTCTCATATCCAATTAATGTTAATGGTTTAATAAAATTATTGTCATTGTCAAAATAGAGACAACGCTATTCCTTTATTTTAATACCAGGATATAGCTCGTGCGATACACGGGTGGTTAAAAAACAACAAAAAAGCTAAATTTAGTAATATACATGATAACATACGCTATAGATTCATAAGATATTAATAATGATAAACAAAATATTACAATTCATAAATCTCTAAAAGTCTCTTTGAATACAACATTGGATTTAATTGTTTAATGATTTTCTAATATTAATTATAAGTGAATAAGTGAATTAACAATATATTATTTATAAGTCAAGAATTCAACGTAATAACTACTTAAGTGGAGTTGGTAAGCATCTTTTGTTTGAAACATGAGGTCTTGGGTTCGAGACTTGTATCACATAATAATTTATTTTTCAAAATTTTACAAAATGTTATCTTCATATGAAGATGGTTGTATTTGAAGAGAAACCAAGTCATAGGTTATAACATAACTAAACGGGTTCATGCTCCATATTGTGTTTAGAAGAAGAGATGATAAAATAGGAAACTGCTCACAAGGCATCTATGTGGCATCCTATGTGGAAGCTCTAGAATGATGTCATGTGAAAAAATCATGTTGTTTTAATATATAGTTAGATCAAATTAACTTCGTTATTAATTATTGACATTATAAAATTGCATAACCTATGGCTGTAAAAGAAAATAATCAAACAATCGCTCATGAGTAATCTTACTATCTTACTATACTATTAAAGCAACATATCATTTTCACATGTCATTTAACTAGATTGTCCATATAGGATATCAAGTATACAATTTCTATAAATAAATTATCCACCTAATAAACAATTTAATTTTAAATATTAACTTTTAAGTTAGAGAATGTTTTAAAATAAATGGTTATAATCACCATTTATTGAGTAACAAAGGCAATTAATTGTCTTCATTGCTATTTTCTAAAATTTTGAAACTTTGTTATTTTAATTTTTTTTGGATTTTAGGAAATTATTATGAACGTATGGTCTGAATGTATGGATGTTTGGATTGAAATGGTGGTTTAAGTCACGAAGTTTGGATTTCATTGTTGCTTTATTAAACGGTTTAATCAAAATTATAATTGTTATATCTCATTGTTATATTCATATTTGTCGCATTCTTTATGTTGTGTACTTATATGTTTTATAATTTCAATAAAAATAGTTTTTATAACACACAACTTATGTTACAACATTTATATGTTTACGATTCATAGCTTACAATATATGATTTCAGTGGTATAAGTTAGAAATATGTTTTAAATTGTTATTTATCTCTGTTTTTCTTTGTATGTTGGATTTTATTAATTAAAACAATAATGTGATACCTTATATTAATAACTAGATTTTATCCCCCGTATTACGGGGGTAGTTTTATATTATTCGTTTTTAATATATATATATATATATATATATATATATATATATATATATATACATATATATTTGAATTTTAATTTTATTTATTGTAAGAAAGTTAATAATTAATATACTTGAGATTTGATGATAAAATGGTTTCACAAATAAATGATATGTTATAATCCAGTTTAAAAGCTATCTGAGTTTTGTGATATCCATTACCCGTTTATTTTCTTTATTATAAAATTGTTTTTTAATTATAAAATTGTCTTTATTATAAAATGGTTTCATAAAATTGTTTTTAGTATATCCCTATTTTATAGGATTTTCATATCAAATATTTGATGAGATTAATTTTAATATAATGAGATGTTATAACCCGTTTAAGAGCTATATGAGTTTGGTGAGACCTTTACCCGTGAATTCGGATCAAATGCGTGAGAAGCCTTCATTTACAAATAAAATAATTTCATTGCTTGAGAGAATGGTTGTTTTACATTTTTTGTTTTTTTAATATTTATTTTTTGGATTTTAATTTTCTTTATTGTAAGAAAGTTAATAATATATTTAGGGTTTGATGATGAAATTGTTTCATAAATAAAGGATATGTTATAACCCGTTTAAAAGCTATCTGGATTTGGTGACCCATGACCCGTTTATGTTTTTTACTATAAAATTGTTTGTTAATTATAAATAATATCTTTTTCTTTTTAAATTGGATATTAAATTTTAGTATATCCTATTTTATAGGATTTTCATATCAAATAATTGGTAAGATTAATTTTTAATTTAATGAGATGTTATAACTCGTTTAAGAGCTATCTGGTTTTGGTAAGACCCATACCCATGAATTTGGGTTAAATCAATGAGATGCCTTCATTTAAAAATCAAAAAATCTGGTGGCTTCCATAAAAGGGGGGGAGCGACCACATCACGACACGTAGGATTTTTGGGTTTTCGTTTATATATATATTATAGATATTAGATTATCTGCCGTTTACAATTTATTAAAATGAATAACACATACACACACACACACATATATATATATACACATATATATATATATACACATATATATATATATATATATAAAGTTTTGTATATTTCCACCTATGTGTAACACGAGATCTAACCTAATTATAGCATATATAGCAAACACACTTGTGACACATATATAGAAATAACTTTTTTATAAATCAAATACTTTTTATTACAGAAAATGTTACAGAATAGTAATCAAATTTTAAAAATGTTACAACTAAGTCACTCATGTAACTTTTGTTTTAAATCGGGACACTAAATCTTCAAATCGAGTCTCATTGGATTTTTCTTGCGTCAAGAAACCAATGGAGAAGAAGATGTGGGGTTGGAATCTGCAATATATGTAATTATATTTAAAAAATTAAAAAACATTAATATTAAAAATAAAAATAAAAACTAAAATCCACGTCACCACTACACATCAACATAAAATAAAAAAATAAATAAAATAAAAAGATTTCCTCATGAATTGAAACAAAAAAACATGCTAAAAACATGTTAATACCTATAATTTAAACAAAATATAAAAACCGAGTAACTTAATTAGAACACCTTTTAAACTCAATGAAATTACTTAAAATATTTTTAGAAGCTTGGTTACTATTTAAAATGTCCTTTTTAACTATATGGTATATGTGTTTCTGCACTATCATTAACATGCTTCACTCATAAACTCATTAAAATAACATATGCATGTATCTATATTTTGGCCAACTACGAAAAGAAGTTATTATGATTAAATAAATTTCTAATTGGGGGAATATAAATACAAGTTTATGTCTAATTAAAATATAACTATATGCATGTAAGGCTGGAAATGAAAATGACAATTTAGTACTTAAATAAATTAAAAATACAAAGTTATATCATATCTAACATGTTGTCTAACTCTCAACGGCTTTCTTTGGGCAATCACCTCTTGTTATAGAGGTTTCCTCCTCAAAGCTTTCCCTCAACCGCCTTACACACCACCCTTTACTTAGTATATCGAGTTAGCTGATGCTTATTCTTTAGATACCAATAACATCGTTGTTTTCTCTCGTGCAGAAAAAAAAAGAAGAAGCTCGTGACTCTTGAACCTTTCTATCTCCAAGTGACATTTCAAAACGTATTTGACAAATAATAAGTTTTGTTAATTAGTTTGAAGTTAACACATATTTCAATATTATTCTTTTGCTAGTTCAAGCAATATAATCAAAACTAATAAAAAGAATAATGAGTAAAGTAATAAACGTACGGTAATGGTCATATATAAGAACAAAGAAGATGAAGCCCCTCAATTGGGACTATAGGAATTATATAATGTACTACCCTTAGACTACTTGTTATGGAGCTTTAATAGGGGCAACAAAAGTGATGTGGTGTGGTAACGCACGAGGCTTTAACACCTAGCCAATACGTTAAGGCTCCGGGCGGTAAATTAGGAAATGGTAATGTGGTAACATGGTTTTAACAAGGATATGGTGGGGCCTAAACGCTTTAACAAGAAAATGATGAGGCTTTAACAAACATTGTGTTAAAGGGGTGTGTTAGATAAAGCTCCATTGGCTATGAGACAGTGAGGTGGCTAGGGGCGGATTCCCGCCGGGGGGTGGGTGGGGGGGGGATGCCTATCAACTTTCACAACAAAATGTAAAATCATTGCAGTTTTTTTCTCCGTTGCATGCATTTGGGTACTCTTGAGCAAATATCAACGCAAAAATTTTTATAGGATACTCATGAATTTTTCTTCTAGATCCGTAATTGAACGTGACGCTTTAACTTAATGGTAAAATCCCACCTCAGCATCGCCATATTGAAAAATTATGATCCAATACGGTGTTGACATACACCATGTAGACATCATCATGAATCACATAAAGTATTCAGAAAATTTTGGATGCTGCCAAAGTGCCAAGGACTATTGTTTTAATAATAAAGTGGTGGTAATTTGGTATGTTATGAAAAACGTTTTTACGTGAAATAATTTGTAATTGACTAGATTTCGTCTCTGTGTATATATAGACAATATAGTAATTGTTTAGAGAAGTCACTTGACCCCTTCAAAGCACCTATTACAATTTTTTGACAATCCCCATTAGATTACACGTTTTATATAAAAGACACGATCGTTGGCAATGACGTTTCTTAAACTTTTGTTGATAATGTCATTGCTCAAACAAGCACAATGAATGGTAGTGACGTTTCGATAATGTTACGTTGCTAACTTTGATTGCTCAACAGTGCTGTCAATGCACTATGGTTGGCAATAACGATTTTAAAACATTCGTTGCTTTATGCACTTGGTCAAACAAACACAATGCTTGGCATGATGTTTATAGACACAATGTTTGTTAGGATTAGACGCACACACGAAACTGAACACGACACGAAAGCAATAAACGAACACGAGGATTTAACGTGGTTCGGTCTAAACTGACCTACGTCCACGGGTGGCAACTAGGTATATCTTTATTGAGTGACCAATATTACAAGTACATAATGTTGTTTATATAGAGACTGAACTAGGGTTAGTAAATTATTATGCAAGAAATCTAAACCGGGCCGGGCTTGGGCCCGACCGCCCACACCCGTCTCCTCTTTTGACTTCATATAATAAACCGGGCCAACAAGGCCTACGAACCCAACAATCTCCCACTCGGAGGCCTTGAGTACTCTCGTCTGCACTCCTGATTGTACTTCTGTAATCTGAACATTAAACTTCTTCTAGTTGCCACCGCCTTCTCATCAATTAACCTGAAGGCCCATTGAAGCTCCCCGGAGCTCCAACACGTCAGTCACGGCTGAAACTGCCCCTGACCCATTCTCTGTCCCTACCGGCTCCCACTGTAACGAACTACCGGATCCTGAGATAACCTGAGAACAAACACTCTCCATATTCAGCAAGTAATTCATTGGAGAGACTTTTACAGCTGGAATACTGGTTTTCTTAATCCACTGTCGACCTGGAACTGTAACTGAAACACGACATGTGCTCCCACTGTCACGATGTCCCCCAACTGATTTAACCTTCCTAGCTCGTTCATCCTGAATCTTCACTTTGGCTCTGGGTTTGTTACTTGCAAAACGAACCTTCTTCTGCCCACGAGATTCTGTGAACCGGACTTTGTCTTTCACCAAAACTGGATCCACTCCTTTCGGTGACATATCGACCATATACAATGAACCAATTTTCTTTCCACGAGCAACAACGAGATTCCCTTTGACTACTTTCCACTGCCCATTCCCGAACTTAACATCGTGCCCTTGGTTATCCAACTGCTCAACTGAAATCAAACGTTTCTTCAAACTTGGAATAACCCTCACGTCTTTCAAAGTCCAAGAAGTACCGGCTGAAGTTATCAAATCAACGTCTCCCATACCCGTAACCTCTAAAATATCATCACTCGCTAGTCGAACCTTTCCAAAATCCCCAAATTTAAGATTCTTCATCGTTTCACTACAGTGAGTGGCATGAAACGATGCACCAGAATCCATCACCCAAGCATCAACGCTACTCTCAACACTACAAACCAAAGCCTCATCACTACTGACCCCGTCATCTGTGTCGTCTTCTGTAACGTTCACCTCTTTCTTACCATTCGGACACTGATTCCTGAAGTGTCCTTTCTCTTAACAACCCCAACATTCAATATCCTTACGAGTCTTAGACTGACTCCTCTTCCTGCTCCCACTGCCTCGCTGTTTTCCCCTACCTCTACCTTCTGTGACTAGCATATTGCCTGATGATTCACCTGAACTTCTGCGTCTTGAATCTTCTCCCAGAATCAGATCTCGAATCCCATCGAAAGTAATATTTGTAGACGAACTACAAACTGCAGTCACTGTTTGCGACCAACTGTCGGGCAAAGAGGATAATAACAAGAGGCCTTGAACTTTATCATCAAACTTAATGTCAACTGACACTAAGCGGGACAAGATCGAATTAAGATTATTGATATGAGTTGTAACTGACCCACCCTCTTTCATTCTTGTTGTCACTAGCTCTCTGATAAGATAGACCTTATTCGCTGCCGAAGGCTTCTCATACATGTTGGATAGTGCGTCCATCATACCACGGGCTGTGGTTTCTTTCATGATGTTAAACGCCACATCTTCCGACAACGACAAAGTAATACAAGCCCTAGCTTTCTTGTCTAACTTCTTCCAATCTGCTTCTGACAGCTTTTCTGGTTTTTCATCCTCAAACACTACATCCAAGTCTTTCTGACAAAGTAGTGCCTCAATCTGCATCTTCCACCAACTGAACTTCTGTCCGTCAAACTTCTGTATCGAAACCTTTCCGTCTTCTGCCATAACAATGACTAAAACGAAAAACTGGATAAAAACAGAGACAGACACAGCAACACGAGCCTGAACTTAACGACTGTTCTACTGAACTCTGTTAAAAAAAATCAACCTATTTATACGCAGCGGAATATCGAACTGAAAATCAGAAACCGAAACTTTAAACTGAAACGATAAAACCTGACAAGGTTCTCCGTTTCTTTAACGCTTCTTCTGACTTAAAACTGTTCTTCAACGAAAAATAGGATCTTGATTCAAACTTTCATGTCTCGTACTATGCTTCACCGGAGCTGATCAGCGATAACAGGTAATCAGGCCGGCTTCACTGCTCGGCTACCACACTTATACTTCGACCACAAACCCGTAACGGCAGCTGGTTACTCAGTTCTGTCGGCTAGACTGCCCGACACGACTTTTAGCGGTTGATGCTTCTTGAATGACGATCGAACAAATCGGTAATAGGGTGGCACTACTGCCGCCAAACTCTAATCGAACTAATGACCAACAAGACGAACCCGGTGACCGCTGGGTTAATTTGGCGGCTGCCAAAAAACGAAACCCTAGATCAACCCTATCTTCTGCAACTCAAAAAACAACAAGCGTTTGGCTTACGGTGGTGTATGGCGGTGGACTGAACCCTAGTCGCGATCGTCGGGCTGGGTTTAGTGGCGGCGAAACAGCGGCGGCGTAAACCCTAACGACAATCGGAGAACCGTAGCGGCGGCGGAACCCTAGCGCAGTAGGGTGGCGGCGGCTGGATGGTTTGGCGGCGACTCGGCTGGTTCAACGTGTTCTTCGCGTGATCCGAACCTAAGCTCTAGATACCACTTGTTAGGATTAAACGCACACACGAAACTGAACACGACACGAAAGCAATAAACGAACACGAGGATTTAACGTGGTTCGGTCTAAACTGACCTACGTCCACGGGTGGCAACTAGGTATATCTTTATTGAGTGACCAATATTACAAGTACATAATGTTGTTTATATAGAGACTGAACTAGGGTTAGCAAATTATTATGCAAGAAATCTAAACCGGGCCGGGCTTGGGCCCGACCGCCCACACCCGTCTCCTCTTTTGACTTCATATAATAAACCGGGCCAACAAGGCCTACGAACCCAACAATGTTTGGCCTTAATGGTTAAAAAGTACTTCGTCGCCAACTTGTATTGTTTAAATTTATTCGAAAATATTAAGGCCATAAAAACTCATCTTCAAACTACTAAAGAATCGATCAAAGTTTATTCAATTTTGTTTATAGTGAAATCTTTCAACAATATGTCAATCTCTATTTTCAGATAACCTGGTGTTTTTTTTTCCCAATAAGATTCACCAATCAAGAGTTAACCCAGTTTCACAATATTTAGGTAGTTATACATAACAGGTGGAATATTGCGCTCTGAACCTTCACGTGATGAAAAGGCTTTGAAGATGTGTGTTGATGTCCAATCTTGAGCACTTGATCTTCAACATCCCTAAGACCATTCGGGAGCTTCACCTAAGATAATACAACATCATTAGTTAGTAATAACAAACATATGAACTCATTTATACACCACATACAAGTCCCAATATCAAAACATAAAAATTTTATAAATTTTAACCTTTTTACGACATACCATAATATAGGGTGCAATAGATTCAGTGTAAAGGCAAGCGTAATCTATGCTGCAATAGATTCAGTGTAAAGGCAAGCGTAATCTATGCTGACATGTATACAACGAAGGACTTCACAAGGTATAGGGTGTCTTTAGTGTAGGGACTTTAGGCATTTGAATCCCTCCATGTAACAAACGACCGAGATTTTGACATTTTAATCCCATCACGACTCTACCTCACCCAATTTGATCTATATGTAATCTTCAAACCCTAATTGACTTTTAAACATAAAAAGGAAAAAAGAAAAGGAAAAAAAACTGCCTCCTATCTCGAACACTATCACTGTTATGCAAGTGCACCGTGTAGGCTAGTTTATAGGCTACCGAGAAAGACATAAAAGATTGTTCGAGAGCTTAAAAAGGATTTTATATTTTGATCTATAACAATTATGGATTAATTTTAATATTTTATATCTGTATAAGTGACACGCCAACACTACTTAGATTGTGTTGTTACAACAGGTCCTCCATGTCAATAGAATTGTTTTTATAAAGAAATATGGGTAGATAATAGCCACAAGGGGGGCCTTAAATCTACTAATAGTATCATTTGAAGTTGAACAATGATTAATCCTATAAACCCATAAACCAAATCATTAACTACACCACTTTTGAAACAACCCAAAAAGGTAAAAGAATTGAAGAGAGATCTATGAGATTATAAAGAAAACGAGGATGAGACGAAAACATAATGCGTAGGTCAGTGAAAGGCAAGTCATTTTCCTAGGTAACTTTAGTTATCTATCGTCAATTCATGGAACACCTTGTGTGTACAACAATCATCAACATCATCAATTCATCTTCCTTTTCATCTTTAGTCTTTCTAGTGGATAATCAATCATTAATTCATTCTCTTTAAGTCCCTTGTTGGCTTCAGATTAGGCATGTAAACGAACCGAACGGACACGAACACTTAATTGGACAAATATTTTTGTTCGTGTTCATTCGTTTAAAAAGTGAATATGTTCGTGTCCGTTTATGTTCGTTCGTTAATAATCTAAACGGACAATTCATGAACATAATTGAATAGATATGAACGAAAGTATATGAACAAATGTAAACGTGCACAAACAAACATAAATGAACACTATTTAATTATTTTCTATTGATATTTAAACGAACATATACGAACTTAAATAAACAAACATATATGAACGAACATATACGAACGTACAAAGCATGGTGTTCATGTTCATTCGTTTAATTAAATGAACCAAAAATTTCATTCGTGTTCGTTCGTTTATTAAACAAATGAACTTCCCGTCAAACAGTTCATAAATAGTTCACTGAACGTTCGATTCGTTTACAAGCCCCGCCATATGTATTACCCATTAGTGCATAATGAGAACCATTTGTGTAACTTTTAATAGTTAGGAACCAAATTTGCAATATACATCAACCAGTAACTATCCATGTAATTAACTCTTATATTAATTATTCTATATATTGAAATGAAAATAAAATTTGCATAGAAAAGTCGGGAGGGAATGCACCAGCGCCATATGTTGTAAAGGGATAAAGCAGGTACTACACTTGTAGAATGGTCCATATATAGTAGATGATTAATGGACCCCCACCTTCTTTCCTTCTTGTGCTGCAAATCATCACATTTTTTTAAAGACTAGCATAGTCGAAATCGTGGGAATACCGAGTTTGATGTTCTGGGGCCTAATCAACTTATATTTATGTTTTATTTAGGCTTAAACCCAGGAATAAAACACATAAATGAGATTTGAACCCACCCCAAACTAAATAAACCCTTAATTAAGAGAATATAAGATAGAACTTCTGACCACCACATCAAAGTGAAAATGCCATTGTATATCATCATGTTTTATTGATGTATAGGAGTTTAACTATAAAGTCAAATGACAAATGATATTTGCACAACTTAAAAACTAGATATGTGATGATTAACGTTAGAGAACTAAGAGCATTCACGTTTCATTTGTCGGCTATAACGTCCTTCTAATTTAACTAAATATCTCATTTTTCTAAATTTATTTCTCATTTTCTAAAGTCTCCCATTCCTTTTTTTATCATCTTATCACACACACTTATTTTTATTATTTTTCACTTTTTATATAGTCACGATAACTTAACGAAGAATGAATAGTAGCTTTATACACACACAATTTTATTGTAGCAATTTTTTTTTTATATTTAGGGTTAGGGTAGAGAAATGGTGGATGAGATCTAGTTTTTTTTTTCTTTTTTTCTTTTTTGAGATGTGGGAGCGGACGATGGGTGGATTGTGAATGCTCTAACTTCGTCGGCTATGTAAAAGTTCTTAAATACTTGATTTTTGTTGTCATTTATAAAACATCAACCAAACCTTCCTAACTAACTTGATGTTGTCTGTTCTTTCGGTTTCATGCACATTAAATATTTAGTTTAGATATTAAGTTTTTGATTAGGAACTCAAAATTTTAGTTGATAACAATCCTATATCATGATTACTAACCTTTCCTATATATAATCTGGTAAAAACACGTACAACTAGTTTTACTAATAAGTAGGGGTCTTACCCGGCGCATTGCATCAGGCTTGCGGGTTGGTGTTGTTTAGCTGCTATATGTGGCGAATGAGGTTGGTGTGTTTATGCGTTGTAGCGATGAATCAACTTGAATTTGGTCGGTATTTAGTTACTTTACCGAAACTACAATTTAAAATTATATATGATTCAATGAAAAGATCTTGTATGAATAATTAGGGTTAAAACATATAACAAAAAAGCTTTCAGTAAATCCACGTATGTATTTGAACTTCTTTAAGTTAGTTGCAGGGTTTGGTGTTCCTTAAGGGGCCACTTGATTCTTAAAAAGACTGTTACTGTTGGTCAGAGTAGAAGTAGGCAAATGAATATTTCTAGTGGGAACTACAGGAGACGGAGACAGGTGGTCTGGCGATATTCTAACTTCTGGCTCATTGCAATTTCATTTTTTAAAGTTCAAGTCCAACTTTATCTTTTTGTAAAATTGAAAGTCAGGTTAGCCCTTCTTTCAGTTCCAAAGATGTTTTCAAATTGATGTTAAAGATTATTTAACACTAAGGCTTCTCGTGATCAGACAAGCGTGGCAGAGCGTAGCATGTAGCTAGTAAGTATATGATTGATTAAATCTCCAGACCTTCAATGTGTGTGTATATATATATAATAAAGTTCATTAACCTAATGATGTAGAATCATAGAGAATTTTAGCTAAGTTTTATAAAAATAGAAACACTACTTTTTAGTCAATACTAGAGATTATAAACAACATGGAGGCTTTAAAAATTAAGAAATTGAAGTATATAAATCGAAGCACAATTTCATTTCTTAAAAATACTTTTGCACCCGTAGGATAAATCTGGTTGCTCTCTTGTTTCCATTTACGCATAGAATATTTATTTTATCGAACGCACACTTTGATAATTATAACTAGAGAGAGAATTATAAAGTTGAATAAATATTTAATAAGTTATACGTCTGTATATCACATTAAATCTTACGTCTGTAATATGAAAATATGCGTAACTATTTTGTGTCTACTTTATATTCATGTATTATTATAAATAGTTTAAAATGTAAAAAAAATGCAAATATTGAAGCAATTCCACACCGAAGCGACATGACATGATACTAATATATGCTCCATCGTCAAAGTATCTATTTCCCTCTGCTATGTAGCGCATCCGAAGTCGAAGCGAAATTTTACCTGTTTCCGTTTTTCACCCAAAAACCTTCCATACTTATTTTGCATATTTTACATATATAATCATATAAAATAAATTGGGTTATAATTTAGAAAGCTTTGGACCACTTGCTTTAAATTGAGGGAAAAAGATAAAGTTTGTATGTGGGACAAACTCACGTGTTATGCGCGTGACACCCCGAATCACTTTATGTTTATGTCTCCTTCTAATACCTTTTTATAAGGGGTCATTTGTACAATATTCTTAATACAAGGTCTATACTGAAAATACCAAAGACAATGCCAATTTTTTACTTTATTCCCTTATAGTTGTGTTCTTTATAGCTATTTAGTTTTATTTCTTGCTTTTACCACTTTCTTGAAACTCTTAGTTATAGTGATAGATAACATGCCTTTGAAGATCATCTTGTCAGGCTTGTTATTATTTGGTCTTGTCTCTACAGTCGAGCTAGTAAAAGGAGATATCCTATTGAAGTGAACGTTCACAAAGATCGGGAAGTAGTAGCTGCAAATCTATCCGTCATGTAGCTTTAGGCTGGATATTTCCGCCTTTCTTTAATATTAATATGGAATTCAAATCAGTTTAACCACTGTGTGCGTGTGTGTGTGTGTGTTTTTTTTGGGAGGGGGGGTGAGCTTGCTTTCAAAAGTTTAAAGTTTCGTGGCTAAAAAATCTCCCATTTTTTTTATAAAGTAAATTGATCTATAAAAAAAAAGATAAAAGTGAGGAAAGGCTCTTCACTACTCTCTCTGTTTCTTTTCCTCGAGAGAGATTTGAGCCCATGCCCGTGTACTGTTGAGTTATGAAAACGGGCATTCTATCGTTGAGCTAGTGAGGTAATGATCGACCAGCTGTCCTAGTGGTTGGTTATCCCTTTAGCGGTTGCCATTCAAATCAATCCAACTATATGACATGATATACAATGCTTAGAACACTCTTGGTGCCATTTTCTCATGCATTGGAACTCATAATGAGACAAGTTTCAAAGTAAGCATTTTCTTTATTTCTAAATTTGTACATATGGAACAACTTTGAATGTGTCTTAGAGCAAAAGAAACTACTGAAATAACATAACAGCTGCAAAAGATAAATGGTGGGCTCAAGAGCAAAATGCGATATACAACTTCTTTGGAATTAAGATTTGAAAATTCTTGTGCGAGATTGAACATAAATAATTAAACGCCGTAGCGAGAATGTTAGTTACTAACCGGTAGGACCGACATTTTTTTATGATCGAAAAATCCAAAGCTATGGCAAATGACCAAAAAAGATGCAAAGCGAAGAAAAAAATAGGTGGAATAATGATGGTCCCATTTATAGAGAGAGGAGGGGGGGGGGGGGGGGGGGATGAGATAGGTGTGGGATGGTTCTTGAATAGGTGTCTTAATTGGAATTAAATGAATATACAGGACCACTCAACCCAATTGATGACCATCTTAAGAATGGAACTCAAATTCTCCATCTAAAAAGAAGATTGCTATATGTAAGTTTGGAGTCAATTATGTATACACACACCACATAAATCATTTAGTTGATAAATAACAACAACAATAATAATGCATTATGCATAGATAAGTTCTCACTCTCCCACAACAATAATGCATGATGTATAATATTTTATAAATATGTTCTCAATATCCCGCTGGAATTTTCGATATATATATGCAGATTTGCTATAATAAAAAGTTAGTATGCTTAAAACGTAATAAAAATTGATATGACTATTATAACCATCAACATGATCAACATTTCAATTTTGTGTGTACTATGACAAGCACCGTTAAGATCATTACAGACATATTAGTACGAATCACAATCTTTAATATGACATGTTCATGCATCTCAAACAAACGAAAACAGGTTTATAGTATCTCTTTTCTTTAACAACAAAGGCCCATGCATCCGCGATCGTCCGACGAATACATTACTCTTGCATCTGGAGAACAGAATATGATCACCTAGTTCATAAAGAAAGTCATGGGACTACCGCTACTGGATCAATGGATCAATTGATGTGCGTTATGATCAGAACGTACTCACGCAAAAAGACTGGTTTAAACTCTTTCTTGACATATGTTTCTTGGAATTGGTGCACCAAAAACAATTGGCCACAGGTTTATGATGCCAAATGTCAGCTATAAGCAGTGTCATGCATTATTCATATTATTATTAATTTATTATACTTTACATCTTTGAAGAATAAGAATATATGTCGTTTTAACTGTTGCTCCATTTTGTCCATGGAAACAAGGTCAATATATAAGATTAATATATTCATTTTGTTTTTTAGATTTAAGTTTTAATATAATTCTAATGAATTTTGAATTTACCAATAATATAACTTGTGAATCTTTAGTTGCCCTCTTATAGGTAGAGGCTCTTTGTCAATTTTTTACTAAATCATTAAGAGATTGTAGTCTCTGAAACATTCAGCATGTCTCTGAAACATAACCGTTAAAAGTATATGAGGTCCCATAAACCATCAAGAGTTATCTTTTTAGTTAGCTTAACACACTCCACATTTAACTGATTCAGATGCAGTTTTTAATGTAAGCATTAAAAGTTTACCTAACAGCTAGCCTGTTCGTGAATACTGATGAGGATTAACTTTATTGCCTAATGTTAATGAAACATTCTTTGCTTTTAATTTTTATGTAGTCCCATTTTTTATTGTTTTTGTTTGGTCGTTTTAGCATTTTGTTAGTTGATGCTTGATAAAATTTCAGGGGTTAAAAAAATAGTTAGTAAATTATCAATATTTTAGTAATTGTTTGTTTAGTAAATTATCAATATTTTAGTAATTGTTTTTATTAACTTTAACGGATACATATCTGTACTGTTGGTAAATAATTCTTAATATGATTAATCTTGTAATGGGTATTCATAGTTATATTTAAAGGAAAAACTAAATTCTTTGATATGTTCAATACGAATAAGTTTGACAATAAGTTTACTCGATAAAAATTGATCTAGCTTAAGGTAAATAATTTTATCATCACTAACTAATCAAACATTTTAATTATTAATAAAAAATAATATTGGCCAGAATGTTTAGAGGAATCATAATGCTTATTATGGAAGTTGATTATAAAAATAAAAAAGCAAAAAAAGGGAAGGAAAAAAAAGCGTATTAATAAAATTCTTGTTAGCGAACTTATTTTTTGGTTGGTAAACATTTGAACGATTGTTGAACTGTTTTTAGGATGGTTGGTGTGTAGAGTGAACTGGTGCAGCAGGGAGAAGTGATTCTCGCCGAGTACTTCGTTCAGTCATTGCACAACCGCCAATTTTCAAATAAAACAAAAAACTAAATCTATATTATATATAATACATGAGACAAGGGTAGATTAAGACACTTGATTTTAAGAGTTTTGTAATTACTAATGTATAAAGTACATGTGTAAAAAGGGATAAACTTATCTTTTAAACACAATTCATATAACTTACAAGTTTGCCCCCTCATCTTTAACCATTATGTTTTTAATTTTAATCTTAAATTAACTTACCATCACAATTTTTAAACGACCATAATTTTTTCGTATGCTAATATTTTTGGAAAAAAATGCACCATAAAATCGAGCATTTTATTTTCTTCAATTTAAGTATGTTATTGTTATAATTTTTTCAGTATGATATTGTTATAATCTTTTCAGTTTTTAAAAAATTAATATGTTACGTAGGGGTGCTCAATGCCGGTTTTTGATGATTTGTAAGTTAAACTTGTGAGCCCAACCATTAGTATCAATTTTTCATCGTCCAAAACCATAATTGAATCATTGAAAATTGAAACCGAATCGTTACCAACTCTCTTATATATAACAAAACAGGTAAAATGATAATTTTAGCAACATAAATGATAAAGATTAATGAAACACATACGATGCGAAATTATAACAAGAACGAAAATTATAAAAAATCATAATTGAATTAGGTTAATTTAAAGTTATAATAGTCATGTTTACTTGTATTAGAAAAGACTTTGTTTAAATATATATTAACTCTATCTAATATATATATAACAAACCTTGTCAAATACTAAATAATAAAAGATATTAAAATACATACAACATTTAAAGTTTGGTTTGGTTTCATTTGGCCGGTTTTCAGCATAAGCCACGTACAAAACCGTTCGCTACGGTTTGGAAATTTTTTAACAAACCTATCGAGTGAAAGTAAAAAAAAACCGACCGTGAAACCAAACTGATGACCAGTTTAAAGGTCTTAAACTGAACCAAACACTCTTAATTGTTACGTGATTTACAGGGTTTGCGTTCGTACACCCGCCGCATCGCGCAGGCACCTGCCTAGTTAAATATTATAATTAATACTAACATTTTAAACAATTTTTACGACACATTTCTATTTACAAACACAACATTATATATGTGTATTAAAAAGAAAATGATAGTTAACTTACAAAAATCACTATTCATGAAAACTAGCCACTTATTTTTGTACACATGTAAAGAGAAATTAACTTTTTTTTTCTAGGCAGTTAGAACTTCAACTTATTTCTATTTTATATAGTAAAAACCATTTGTATATACTTATAGCATGTTGTACCAAGGATGAGCGCTTTTGGTACCGAATTCGATATGAAGTTTTATATTTTCGGTATTGGTACGGTACCGGTATTTTCCGCTTTTTGCTCGAAATACCGGTACCGTCTCAAGCTCATCCCTATGTTGTACATCCTTTGTTGCATCAACTGTATTGCTGGTCTTATATATTCTTACATTTATCTTCCACGTGGAACTGTACTTCCCATATTATATGTACCCCTTTTGTTTATATTTTTCTTGCTGTTGTTTTCTTTTCTTGACGTTGATTTCTCGAAATATGCTTTCTCGTAATGTTTCTTCATTTCAATATAGCTTTTGATTTCATTTTACACATGAATTTGTTAGAAGTTTTTAATTGGCTTTTTGCAAAATATAAATATCGGAAAAAAAAACATCATACGCATGATAAACATTACCACACTCTATAAAGCGCGCAAAAAAATATACTAGTTAACTAAAAAATGTAACCATTGAACGACCCACCCTAGATACATAATAAATAAGGCAAAAACCGTGGCATGAGTCAGTACTCAAATTTTAATATTTTGACACGTTTAAAAATTTGGATGCTTTCTGAAGAGTTATGAAAAATCATATTGGAGATACAAAGCAGGAGGACTATATATATTATGCTTAAAAGAAATATGATTTACACTATGCCCTCCTCTATTAGGTCATGAGTTATTTATAGGTTTCAAGGACCGCCTTGTGATCCCAATGCGTTAACATCTCTACTCCTATTGGTTGAATGCCTTCACAAATTCTCTTAGCCACTGCCACATCACCCAAGTGGTCAATTATATCGTACCCGAATTGCTTCTAGAAGCGAGGAGAAGTGATGACATAGATGTCGCCCGTTGGTTTTATCAGGTGTCTTCACTTTTCAAAAAAAGTCCATCTTTATGCGTTAACAAGAAACATCTCTAATATAACGGTGTGTCCATCCCACCACGATCATCTTGCTTCGACACTAAAGTAGGCGGAGTGGTGTTCTCACCACCCCGTCATTTGGCCCTGATTTGCTCTGCCTCCGATCCCTTTTCTTCTTTGTCTTCTTCCCAAATCTTTCATTTTTTTTTCTTCTTTATCAGTGTGGTGACCTTGATCCGGGGTGTTTTTCGATGGGGTAGGGTTCACGGTGGTCTCAAGACCACCTCGAGCCCACTCTGTTCTTCCTAATACCTTGATAAGATTTAATATTGTTCTTATCTTCATATCCAATTAATATTCTTTACGTATAGAGCGTGTGTGATTTTTTAATTATTTTTTGGATGATAGGTGTTAATGAAATAATTGAGAGGATAATTCTTTCGTTTTCTATTAAGACTTTTGGACTATATAGACCCTTTTAAAGTCTTTGTAAGGAGTATATAGATACACATTTTTCTATCGTATATATTACATAGAAGTAGCATTTCTATCATACAAGAAAGAATGTTTTTGTATCTTTTGATAAAACTTTTTTTCTTATTTAGTTACCTTTCAATGTAATTGATCCAGTAACCCAATAATAATAATCATAATAATAACAATAAAATTATATAACATCCTTTAACTTGTTATAACAACGCTACTAGAACTCAACCCGTGTGTTGCTACTGGTAGGATTTATTAGATATGCCGGTGGTGGCTATTAAATCTCAAAGGGTCTAACCATCATTTTGTCTTAGATACAAGCTTTTAATGCAGAATCTATAAGCCTTAGTACCTACGGTAACTTACGCCTTTACTGCTATACTAACAACATTTGTTGGTGTTGTACGTGGGCTAAACCCGAATCCTAGTAAAACTCTATATCTGATCCAAAACTTAAACCTTTTACTGAACAAAAACTTAGACCTTGATGATACTTAGAGGAATAATCCAAGATCTAACCCACTCGAAGATATACATGCTTGGCTAGAGAGATTTCAACAACATAAACCAATTAAGATTTTTCACTAATGTTATAACCACTCCAGTAGTAACACAAGATTTGATTTCTCACATTGAGAATCAACACAAGCCAAGGTTGGCATTGTACAAAATGGAAGAAGTTGCACAAAATTGGTGGGAAGGTTTATAGGAGAAAGAGGTGGAAATCTATTTATGAACTCCACATCTAAACGTGTTTGACGAAAGTTGTACAACATGGATGACTTTTGAAAGTCTTCATCGGAATAACAAAAAGATAAATCCCAGAGCTTTTGTATACGTAGAAAACAAACAATATTAGTGAAACGAGATATCGTATGTTTCAACTTGAATCAGAAGTATCAACTGAAATAGTGATTTTGGCCTGCATTGTAACAATTATATAGTAATTAATTAACTCTAATAAATTGTTACATAAAAGATTGTCTCTCTCTCAACACACTCACCCCATTCCCCAAATAACCTTTTTTCTCTGCCACTATTTTGGGGATATCTATTATCTAATCACGTATAGGTATATCTCTTTGAGCTTACCTTTTTCCTAGGTTTTGGGTGTCAGGACATCACTCTCCTTTCACATGTTCCTACTTTATTTTTAACACTCCACCAAATTTCATAAATACATAAAGGCTATCCACTCTTCCTCACCCACTCTCCCTCCGTCGTTATCACCACCACTCACCCATCCACTATTAGGGTGTTCATCAGTTCAGATATCGGTTGTTTCTTGCGTCCCTATACCGTCATCATCGCCACCATCACCTCCTATATCTAGCTCATGCTATATTAGGGTTTCCTGATCAAGAAAGAAGTAAAGGATCAATAAAGTTTTACAAAAGTTTCCTTTTTTTGCATCTTTCTTGTTTGATTTCATCATCACCATCATCATCTACACCATCATCATGATGCTATGATCATGAGTTGAAATGGTTGAAGAACAGAAGATGATAAGAGGGTTTGATCCTTATGTTAACTCATCATCTAATGTTAATGAGTTCTTCAACTTTGAGCAACATAACAACAACAACAGCCACAACAACAACAACAACGACAACAACTCAGATCTTTTCTGGAAACCCTCTTCCCTAAATTCATCATCTTCCAAACCGGCCATGATTACCGGCACCGGAGACTTTACTCAGTTTGATGATCAAAGGTGTGTTTTAATCCCATGTGAACCAAATGAAAGACCAAGCCAAGGACTTTCTCTTTCTCTCTCATCAACCAACCCTTCCACCATTGGAATACAATCATTTGAGCTTGTTAGACCACCACAAAGTCATCAAAATCATAATATTCATCTTTACCATGGGTATTTAGGGAAACCCTTGTATATGCATGAGCAACTACATGATCATATGATGACAGATGAATCACATATTATGAACACTGGTGCTCAACATCAAACTGGACAGTATGATTTAAGAAGTTCAAGGTATTTGGTACCAGCACAAGATCTCCTCAATGAGTTTTGCAATCTTGGTGCAAAGCAAAATGATCATTCAATAAAGGCAAAAGCTCAAAGAACCAATCAGTCACAAGATCATGATCATAGTTCCGATAATATGAGTGCTAGTTCTTCCAAAAATATACCTCTAAATTCTGTAGAGTTCTTGGAATTACAGAAAAGAAAATTAAAGCTCCTTCAAATGCTAGATGAGGTACAAATTTCTTAACTTTTTGTATGTATTTTATGAAATTAAACAATATTTTTTAAGATTCTTTTTTATTTGAAATTTTTTGAATTTTATTTTATTTTCAACTAACTGTGTGACCATAATTAGTCTTTTCATTAATGCCCACATGGTGACAATCATTTAATATGAGAAGCCCCTATTCTTGTTGAATGTTTGTTTGTTGTTAACAATTGATTTACCTGCAATAAAAAGCCCAGAAATTATACCTGATTTATTTAACTTTTAAACTAATTTGTTGTTATTGTGTGCAATAATAGGTGGATAGAAAATACCATAATTACTGTGATCAAATGAAGGCAGTGGTCTCATCATTTGAAGCGGTGGCTGGTAATGGTGCAGCAAGAGTTTATTCAGCCTTGGCATCAAAGGCAATGTCAAGGCATTTTAGGTGTTTGCGAGATGGTATTGTGGGTCAGATCAAGGTAACAAAGAAGGCTATGGGTGAAAAAGACATTTCTGCCCCTGGTGCCACCAGAGGGGAGACTCCTAGGTTAAGGCTTCTTGATCAAACTTTAAGACAACAAAGGGCTTTTCAACAAATGATCACCATGGATAGCCACCCGTGGCGGCCTCAATGTGGGTTGCCAGAACGATCTGTGTCCATTCTTCGTGCTTGGTTGTTTGAACATTTCCTCCACCCGTAAGCTCATACTTTATCATGATCAAGATATTCATCGCTAGAATAAAGAGTATCATCGACAGTCCATTTCTGATGATAAAATCTTTTTTTTTATTTTGTAAAATGTAAATTAGTTATTACAGTCGGTAATCATCAGTTATTACCGACTGAACCATTGACCAAGGCAAACTAGCATTCCCAAGAAAACTAACGGTTCCCTTTGAGTTGAACCGAATAATCTCTACATTTTTAGAAGTGGCCGTCACAAAGTATCAATTTACAAAAATTTGAAGACAAAAGCTATAAAAAATAAAGTATATCACTTTTAAAATTCTCATCATTCATTTGTTTTCATCTATCCCCATGTTGATTCCTAAATTCATTTTTATCATATATATTATTGATCCCATCAAAGTTTTATTTTATTAATTTGTTTTGTCTCTTGGGGCCGCCTTCTTATGTTTTCTTGTGGATTTGATTCTATACATCTTCTTATAGGGAGGGGCCATATAAATGTGCCCCTTCTCTACTCTTAACCACATAATCTATTATATGAAAATTATTTTTAGTTTGGTTTTTGTTTGACATATAATCCTCAAATTATTTAAAAAAAAAAAGTTTTGTAACAAGTTTTTTTTAATTAATCTTATAGTTCATTTATGCGAAATCGTAGGTACCCTAGTGATGTTGATAAACACATTCTAGCGCGACAAACCGGTCTCTCAAGAAGCCAAGTATTACCATATCTATATATCTCAATCTCTTTTCGTTTAACTTATTCACAATTTCATTTATTTGTTACATCGATACTTACGTCATGTAGCATAATAGATTTTCTCTTGTAACATTTTTATTATTTCATTTGAGTGTAGGTATCAAATTGGTTCATTAATGCAAGGGTTAGGCTATGGAAGCCCATGGTGGAGGAGATGTATGTGGAAGAAACAAAAGAAAATGACCATGAAAACATTGAAGACGTCACAAATAGATTCAATGTTGCTAGTGACGAAAACACCATGATTACAAAACTGGAGCAAAAACCGACGGTTGATCAGCTTATTCGAAGGGATTCTGATAGTCTTTCTTCAATTATTAACCATCCCGACCACCATACAACGAAAGCCCTTGATCATGCCTTCAATCATAGTTTTCCAAGGGTCTCAACCGACGGTTTTGGAGCGGTAGAGCTAGATTTTTCAGCATACAATCACAACTTTGGTGGTAGTGATGATGGTGGAGGGGTTTCTTTGAACTTGGGGTTACAACAAAATGCTAGTGGCGGTGACGGTGGTACAGGGGACGATGGTGGTGGTGGAATGTCACTATGCTACCCTAGAGACCATATGGAAGATTGCCAAACTGCTGTACAATATTCTACTCTTTTGGAGGGTGATCAAGGACAGAATTTGCCTTACAGGAATTTGATGGGGGCACAACTGCTAAATGATAATTTGGCTGGTTAAGTATTTAAATGTTTATATCTACTATAATATATATTAAAAGAAAAACAAATATGGGATTTATATATAAAGGGTATACATGATTGGGGTTAGGTTAATTGTTTAGTGTTTACCATCCAACATTTAAAGTTTTTGTATGTTGAAAGGGTATTGTGGTGATTTCGTGACTTTAATATACAGTCAAAAAACTTATAGAATTTATGATCTGTTGATTCAAGGTAGGAGTGTACAGCTTCCTATTCTAGGCATCTAGATTCTCCTAGTGTTTTTAAATCATTGGCTGTATCTATCTTTATTGGTTTAAATATCATTAAATATCTATCAAGTACTATATGATTAATTAACTCAAGTTCATAAATATTTTACTGCATAACTCTAAAAGGATAAATGGCATGTAGCCTAATGTCGTAAAGATGTGAAATAATGTTTTTGTCAAATGATGGGTGGTTTTGTTTTTGTTTTTGTTTTACCACCCTAAACGTATATTTGTAGTAAAAAATAGAAAAAACTAAACCATACGTAACTGGTTAGTAACTGAAACTATAGTGACATCCTAACCGGTTATTAGCTAGGAAACCGATTTCAAACTGATACGATCAAATCATAGGTTAGGGATCACTGCATATGGATTTTCATGTAGGAACCGGTTAACCGAAACCGGTTATCATTTGCATGTATTTGTGTACGCACATTTTGTATGTAAAGTATATATGTATGTGTGATAGTGTATATATGAGTATTTCTGTATATATATAGAAAATGATTCAAATAAAAAAAATTGTTTTGTGAGAAGCATTGAAAGACTTTAAAATAAAACACACCACTAAAACTAGTTTTATACTCGTCCGGTGGACGGATAGTTTAATGTCATAATAGCAAACTAACTTTCTACAAACATTAAATGAAGACATTGTTTGTTTAAAATAAAAGTACAACTCGTTATCTTATTAGGGTAAAAGTATAACTGACTTTATTAAAAGAAATACAATGTATTTTTTTGAAGAAAACATATAATATAAAATTGAATCATGACAAATATGAATACAATACAATTAAAATCAAAACGATTACAATAAAATGACAGGCAAGCGAGCAACAAGCTGCGCCGCAACCCCCTTTTGAATAGCAAAACCAATTCTACTAAAAACAAAGCGTTGGGTCGTAGGAGACGACAAAGTACCATGGACGACACGCTGAACCCTGTTTAGAAAATTCACAGCCTCCAGGGCCAGAAACCCAAATGTGTCAAAAGCAAAAGGGAGAAACACATGTTTTGAAAATCAGAACAGTTATACATACCTACATTTAATCATGCATACTAAGGGTAGGAATCATAACTCGTTCTTTCAAGAATGGGTTGATTGGGGGTATAAAAGATCGCATATGGGTTAAGACGGATCACTTACATAAAACTTTCCACCTTAATCCGAGTCCAATTGGACCAACACCACCCACATCATCAAATGTAGCCATCACATACCCATCACTACCAATAATAGTGCGAGCATCACCTACCTCTGCCCCCATCATAGCCAGCGCCACCACTAGCTCCAGCAGCTGCCCCGTCGCTACCGCCGGTAACACCGCCACTTTTGCCACTTGCACAACTTCATCGCCACCACAACCAACACCACCAATCTGTAGGAGTTTTAGTGCACATATGCTCACTCCTAGCGCGTATCAGTTTTCTATGATGCTTTACGTATATCAAGTATTCAAGTTAGAGTTGGCAATTTAGCAATAGGTGCCACAATAAAGAATTAATAACATGAAGGAATTGTTCAGAAAAGTTCTAATGCAAACATGTATGCTACTTGTTTAAGTTTGGCCATAGATGGTATTGTTACTAGGATAAATGTGACCCAACAATAAAACATTTTTTTAACCGTTAATGAAACAAAATTTTGACCCATAACTGGGTTAAATTTGACCTGTAAGTAAAACTTTTTTCTTGCCCGTTAATGAAACAAAAAGTTGACCCGTTACCGGGTTACATGTGACCCAACAATAAAAACCTATTTCTAATCCATTAATGAAACAAAAACTTGACGGGGACCGGGCTACAATTGACCAGATAATAAAAACCTTTTTTTGCCTGTTAATGAAACAAAATTTGACCTGTTACCAGATCAATTTGGCCCGATAATGAAAACTTGTAATTACCCGTTAATGAAACAAAAAGTTGACCCGTTACCAGGTTAAATGTGACCGACAAAAAAAGGCTTTTTTTCCTTTTAACCCGTTGAAGAAGTAAAAATTTACCGTGACTGGGTTAAATCTGACACAATAACAAAAAGCTTTCTTTTACCTGTTAATGAAACAAAAATTTACCTGTTACCGGGCTGTTACCACTAAGTGTGCCTTGATGGATTTCAGCCATTCCACCAGTTGCCAAGATAGAAGCACAAGGCGCCACATCTGTCCTTGATATACCTTCTCCAAGGAGGCAAGCGGGGCTGACAACCATTTTGGACTCAAGGCGACTTTTTCGAATATCATTCTAACATGAAGTAGTGTTTTCTTTTTTCCAGTGGTACCTTCATTATCAAATTAACATGATATAAATTAACATGAAAAAAAAAAGAGAAGCAAAAAAATAAATAAACGACTAATCAACAAATTTAGTCTCAAATAAATTGTTTCAGTGGTACCTTTGTTGATAACTCAAGTGTTGGGTAGGTTTTCTTTTCATACAGTATGTGAAGTACAAATTTGTATTCATATACATGTTAAATGCACTAATAATCAAACAATTGCTAGTGATAAGCTGAAATAAAAACATATGTGAATCATGAATGTCAGAAATTGAATAAATAGTTATATCCTTGATGGGCATAAATGATTTACCATATGATAGGAAAAGTGAGAGTAAACTTCAAAACATCTCTAATGCCTAAAATCAATTACAAAATAAAAATCAGTCATACATGTTTTCTTAGTTGAAATTTTGCGGCTTTGAAACAGGGTGGTCATGACAATACCATAGATTCGTTGAAGTAAGTTCCGGTTCAAGCATTTCATCAAACAGTTGTTTGTTGTGGATGAAGCTTAAAGGGCTGAAACTAAATTCCTGCAACAACATATATAAAAGAAATCATTATTACTTATTAGTGTTAGCAAATTCTTCAAAGTTGGTAGATGATTATTCCCACTTGAAGCATACCAAGCCACATTTGATGAATAATCAGATTCATGTGTAGTAGAAAAGCTGATGAAAATGCCCAATTTATCATTAATATGAATAACTTCTGGCAGCACAACAGGATCAATGCGTAACTCTTTTATCACTAATTTTTAAAAAATATCTGGACTATTGATCAAACAATAAATAAACGTAAACCAGTGAGGCCATCCACGAATGTGTTCGTTCTCTTTGGTCAGAACGTCGTTACTCGTCAGGTACGCTGCAAAATCAACTGATGGTAGTGATCGGCTGATTACCGGATGCGTTTGAATTAGAATATTCGAGTCAGATTTTTGATTGGAAAACAAAAGGGTTAAGTGAGATTTATTTATTATATTATATTATATTATATTATATTATATTATAGGGAGGAGGAGGAGGAGTTGGAGAAGGAGGGAATATCGGTGCAGTGGAAAACCGCTGGTGAGGAGGAGAGGGACGGTGAAACCTCCCTTCTTGAAGCCTTTTTTCCTAGTTTAAACGGTCATGATTGAAAGTTGAGGATTTTATACGGTCATGATCACTCAAAAAGACAGTTTTGTTTAGGGGGAACACTATATATATATATATATATATATATATATATTATATAATAAGGGTTAGGTTATAATAGGAAGTATAGTTTTTGTAGGAAGGATAAGAAGTAATCTTGTCAATTAATTTTGAACATGGAGGGTTGAGATTAGTTCAGGGGGAAATCAAGGGTGAAAATAAGTGGAAGGGTATAAAATGAATAACACATTTGTTGACTTTATCTCTCCACATGCAAGACACATGTCAAATTCTCCCATCATTTTTAAACGTTCATAACTTTTTTACAACGTTTTTATTGAAAAACAAATTCACCATAATAACGAGTGTCTTTTTATTTTTTATATGAGTACCATATTGTAATATAAAAATAAAGAAAATAGTGGGTTTTTTACAAATTGTGTTTTATCAAATTGTGTTTTACAAATTTGTGTTATACAATGGTATTTTTCACTGTGTTTTTTTTCATTGTTTTTTTTCCATTGTGTTTTTTACATTGTGTCATACAATTGTGTTTTTTATTGTGTTTTTATCATTGTGTTTTTTTTTATAGTGTTTTTTCCATTGTGTTTTTCGTAATGTTTTCCATTGTGTTTTTTCGGACTTTTCCGGCGAGGTGGTGGCGGTGGGTGACGGTTGTGGTGGCGGTGGGCGGTGGGCGGTGGAGTGGTGATGGTTGTAGAGAGTAAATATGTAATTGGGTTTTATGTAAGTGGGTTTTTTAAATTAATGTAAGTGGGTTTTTAAAATTAAATTAAGTGGGTTTTGATATTTAAGTGTTAGACTAAAATACCCTCCTTCCTAGACTTATTAGAAAAACCAAACTTCTTATTTGAACCTAACCTTATATAATAAAACACTATACAGTTTTTAGAAACTATTAACCTCAACCGTTAGGTGTTAAATATCCAAGTGTATAGATCTATTCTTATGTTTCTTACAAAACTACTGTTTTTACAATAAATAAAAACTCAATTTTGGAGTTTATTTGTATATCTAGTATTTAATTGTTCTTTGCTATTATTTAAAAAAATGATTATTTAGGCTAATCGTTTCTTATAATAACCTTATCGGTTATATTGGTTAGGGAATTTTGTTCTTCAAAGATACTATCTTTTCTATCTTTATTTGTATCAATATATAAATTTATGCTCAAATCCATATGCGTGATCTGAAAGATCCACGTCCCCCCCCCCTCCAACGCACGCACCCGTTTCCCGTTTGCAACAACAAAGTTATGACCATTTCGATACATATACACTCGCTTGTAGAAAATTTGTATCGTTGTTAGAAAGTAATTAATGTATGAATTTTCAAAAACTAATACATTTGTAAATCTACAAGTGTAGTTTAGGTATGAGCAGAAAACTAAAGGATGTACGGTTGCGGTATATAATTTCCACCAAAAAGGCTTGTAGCTCAATAAAATAAATTATTGAAAAGACAAAGACCGTTCTAAGTGGTGATGATTCAAACCCGATCATAACCAAAATGACGTAATTTGCTATCAGAAGAAAAGATACATAAATCACACTCTAATCACACCTGTTTGATACATAATGCATAATCGTCTTGCTTTATATTAAAATCTACATATGCAAATGAAAGGGCCGGCCCTATACTATAGTTGGGTCAAGCTATGAAATGTCCAACTTTATATTATATATTCTCAAACCCAAAAGATGGGTTCCACTTCCACACAAACGTTAATTACTCTCTATTTAAAAAAATTATTTAGCATGCTTACAATTTAATTATTAGTGTTATTAGTTTTAGAACCCGTGTGATCCACGGAAAGCTTAAAAGAAATACAATTAAACTATAAATATTAAATGATTAAATTAAAAAACTTATATTTTATCAAATTAAATAGTTTAATAAGCTTAAATTATATTTTCTAATGGAATATTCATACGAACATATGGTGCATTCTCATGTAAATTCTTCATAATTACGAAAAAGATCCACATACTGATTTTATAAGTCGTAATTATATTTTTTTAATGAAATATCGAATTCTAACAAAAGATGATAAGATGTTTCATTATAAATGGCATAAAAAAACATCATATATAAAATTAGCATGACTAAAACACGCTTTTGTATTAACGATTTGAAAGAGATTGATGAGAAATCCATGGATCCATAAAGGTTGAATGAATACATGAGAATAAAATTGTTATTCATTCATAATTTTTTATTGTTTTTATCTTCATAGACCTATAATATCGTTCACTAATTTTCACCGTATTAATCTCCTACACTGAAAAGCCTTTATAAATTAATTAATAATAAAAAGTTATATACGATTTCATAAAATATATAAATATTTTTATTATACTGACATAAATACCCGCACATTGCAATCCTTATAATTTAATTAATTAGTTATTTGATTAAATGATGGATTGATAAGTTTTGATTACACTGACTTAAATATAGTTTCCATTAAAAATAGGAAAATAGTTTGAGTGGGAAATTTTGGCTAAGAATGAATCTCCAGTTGACATGTGTTTCCAGTTATTTTATTTTATTAGAATAGGTAGATAATGATTCATAAAAAAATATAATATTTATTTCATAATGAATAATTTAAAATAGAAGTATTGGCCTTATATAATCCAAACTATGCCCGATTGGTAAATATAAGTCCCAACTATCGAAATGACGAAATATAATCTCAACTACGCATGTGGGTGGAAAATTAACGAAAACTTAACCGGCCGTTAGTTTTTGGAGACGTGGCCGCTGACGTGTCTCTTAACCAGCTGACGGGGCCGATGAGTTGTCATTAGTTAATAATAATAATAATGGGTCGTAGATTTGGACATGTGGAGTAGTAGGCTTCCTTCCATTGACAACTGCTTCATACAATCCACAATACTGATTCAAGTCCACCCTTCCTAGGGTTCAGGTAGTTGACTCATTCGTTATCCAAATCCAATTCACCAGTCAATTCTAGTTTTCACGAATCTAGGGTTCATTAAATCAATTAATGTAACATAACATAACACCCTATCCCATCCGATTAAACTCAATTCTATTGATGGAACCAACTAATCTGTCTTCGAACGATCGGTGAGGGATTTGGAGATGGCGATGTCGGAAGAGGAATCGACAACTCAATTTTCTGGATATACAAAACCTAATTTAGATCTTTGATCGAAGACGGAAATCGACAACTCGATTTTCCAGTGATGCAGATTCGAAAGTACGGTGATTGATTGCAGATCTTACGAGAGAGAGAGAGGGGGAAAAGCGGCTAGGGTTTCTCCCCATGTCTGGTGGCTCCACGGTGATGAAAGTGGTGGTCAAAGGAGTCAAATAGGCGACCATCACCTAAGGTTTCTCATGGGGTTCGTAGTGGTCGGAAAATTTAGCGCCGGTGGTGGTGGGTTGAAGATGGAGATGGTGTTGGTGAAGGGTTGAAGATAGAGATGGTGGTTTCAATTTGAGGCTTGATATATTATGTTATCCCGTCAGCATCCTAGTCAGCCGGTTACGAGACAACTCAGCCGCCATGCCACAAAAACTAATGGATGGTTAAGTTTCCGTTAATTTTCCACCCACATGCATAGTTGGGATTATATTTTGTCATTTCGATAATTGGGACTTATAATTGCCAATCAGACATAGTTTGGATTATATGAGTCCAATTTACCTTTAAAATAGTATATACAAGCAAAAGTCCACTTCCCATATATATGGTGTATATAATTTGATATTCATTTGCGTAAGCATTCACATCTAAAAATCATTTACAAGCAAACATGTCTTCCGAGAATTTGATATTTAAACAGCTCACTGACTATGATACAAGTTCGACTGCAAAAGTTATTTTGCGAAAGAGATCTATCGAAAACACTTTACTACCGCTGATAAAGGATGATGTTTTACGAAACTAAGTAAGTGAAGGGAAGGTCGAACTTGAAGTTTGTTTGGTTGATGAAGCGAAGGTCAATGTTGAAGGCGAAGGCACTTTCGATCTGTAGTTTATGAAGGCAAAGGCGTACATTTGCAAAAACTTCTATCAAGTTGTACAGGCTTATAACTAAAAGATTAAATTGAGTTCTATCCTAAGAAATTCAATGAAGTTGTTTATTGAATTCAAGGTTTTGACCGAGTGTCCTATTAGAGCAACGAGCAATGAAGGTGATTAACGTCTAAATGGCTACTATGGTAGGAAACGAAATTATAGATGCATAACAATATCAGACCTAGTAAAATCTCACCTATATCAAACCCATCGGTAGGTACAAAATTAAATATTCGTTCAAAACCAACACTACAAAAAAAATGTCATTTAGTGGCACAAGTTTTTAATGGCATTTAGCTTTTGTGTCACTACTATAGGTTCTAATGGCACTTTATGTGTGTCACGTTTGCTTGGCACACATTTTTAGTGGCATTTAGCTTTTATGCCACTAAAATTTTGGTTTTAATGGCACATTGTGTATTCCGTACTTGCTTGCACACACTTTTAGTGGCATTTAGTACTTGTACCACTAAAATTTAGGTATTTAGCCGCACATTACGTATGCCATAGTTTCATCGAAAAATTTATAGTGTCAAGCATTCGTGTCATATAAATTCAAGTTTTTAATGTCACTTTGTGTGTGCTATATTTGCTTGGTCAGGATGGGCTAGGGTCAAACTAGGTCAACTTAAAAACTAAATGTTTTGGAAATAGGAAATAGTTTGCAATAGTCTAAAATCAATTTGCAACCACTACAATTTTATGATCTTTAAAAACCATATGCAGTTGACTTTGATCATCAAATTATATAACAATCGAAAAACCTGGCTAAGTCCAGCATTTGACATCTACTGACTTGAGCATCTAACAGCAGATCCATCTTCAGATAATCATCTTTGCATCATGTATCAACTTTACCAGCATCAATATTTAAGCTAATCAACTCTCTACATTCCTGACCTTTTTTAATCTGGTGAAACCTGATACAAGCACCATAAACAAAGTCCCAGGTGGTTATCAACAGCCTGCACAATAACAAATCTAATATATGTTGATAAGTGGGACTACGCCATTGACTTGTGTTGAAACACAATCAGTTAGCTAGAACAAACCTAAATTATATCTACATTTATAAAATGTATACAAGTTGAATCAAATCACTTTTCTTTAATCCAACAATAATACGTAGATAGTAGCCAACTGATCAACCACATGACTTAAAACAAATTATATAAAGTCTGATTCCAAATAGTTGAAAAATAGTTAAAAGGATTTATAAAACAAGTGAATTTCCCTCAGCACCATGTTCTATAGCTAGGGTTGTAAACGAACCGAACCAAACCAAACAAGACGAGACCTTAAGCTTTTTTTGGATAAATAGATAGTTCATGAACACTTTACCCAAATGAAATTTTGTGGCTGTGTTTGTTCATTAAGGAATTGGACTTGTTTGTGTGTTCGTTCATTGACTTTGTAAACGACGTTAATGAACACTAATTGACACAAACAAACATAAACGGAAACTAACCGACACAAATGATCGTATATTAATTTGAGAATAGTTATTACTAAATCAACACAAAATCATCAAAAAAATCCGGAAATACACGACATAATATCCAAAAAGCATAATCATAAATATAACTATATCAAAATAGTAATAGTAAAAAATATAATAAATAAATGAAAATAATGATAGTAAAATTTTTTATAAACGGACATATATATGTAAACGAACGTAAACAGAGGGACGTAAACAAACATAACCAGATGAACGTAAATGAAGGAAAGTAAACTAACATTAACCAGCCAACATAAACGAACACATTACCGAACTTTCACAGACACCATTGAACGAGCGCGGCCTCCGTTCGTGTTCGTTTATTAAGCTTACCTAACGAAATTCTTTGTACATGTTCGTTCGTTTATTAAAAGGACAAACATAAACGAACTCTCGCCAAACAATCATGTACAGTTCGCCGGATGTTGATTTTGTTTACGACACTATCTGTAGCAAAGTCTTGTAGAAACCAAGTGGCACTTCCATTATATGCCTTCGTTTACGACAACAAAATCGAATCTCAGAAATCAAACTCAAACCTCACTTTGTATTCTGCTGGATTTGGGACTGGTTCAAATGAAAAATCAATTGCTTTGGCTCCAATTCAAATAAGTGTAAAAATCATTAAAACATTCGAGGCTGGCATCTAGCAACATGCTACTGGAACTTGAATAATCTAATTTGGTTCTTGATGTCAAAACTTGGCGATTGTCGTTTTTTATTTCAGTTTAAATTTGGTCGATTTTGAATTTGGAGCCGAGAATTTGGTTAAGTTTTGATTTGAGCTTAGAATTTAGAGGAAATTCATGAATTGGAGGGAAATAGATTAACCTAAGATAACCGATCAAGTATATATATTAATATAAAATTTTAATTTAGTTTTTAGTAATTAAGGTATATCTATATAAAGTTATATGTTTTATTTTGATTTCATACATATCCTATCTTAATCTTAAATATATATATAAACGAAACCTCTGTAAATTCTTTTAAATCATCAGATTGTTTTATTTATAAATAAAGTCTTCTCATGCATTTGACCCGGATTCACGGGCATGAGTCTCTCAAAACCCAGATAGCTCTTAAACAAGTAATAACATCTCGTTATATTAAAAATTAATCTCATCAAATATTTAATATGAAAATCATATGAAATTAGGATATACTAAAAATTAACATCCGAGTTTTTTTAAAGATATTATTTATAATTAAGAAGCAATTTATAGAAAAAAAAAAGTGGGTCATATGTCTCACCAAACTCAGATAACTTTTAAACCTGGTTATAACATCTTATTTATTTGTGAAACACTTCCATCATCAAATCTCAAGTATGTTATTAACTTTTTTATAATAAATAAAATTAAAATCCTAAAAAATATATAAATATTAGAAACAAATAATGTAAAACAACCCCGTAATACGGGTCTAAAAGCTAGTGTATGTATGTATATATATATAGTAGTTTGTTACGTTGATTGTAGTTTGTAATGTTTTGGCTCTTTTAATTGAGGTGTGTATGTTTTTGAGATTTTATCCAACGGAACATGAACATGTTTTTTTTTTAAATGAATGAACATAAACACAAATATGTCTAAAGAAAAAAGGGCGGTTGTTATAGGTGATAATGGTGGTTGATGCATGAGAAAGGAGGTTGACGATAGTGGGTGGTAATCGGAAGTTAACCGGTGATTGAGAGGATAGAGCGGCGACGAAGAATATATAAAGGAGATAAATTAAATTAAGGTTTGATGATGAAAGTTTTTCGCAAATAAATGAGATGTTATAACCCGTTTAAGGGCTATCCGGGTTTGGTGAGACCCACGACTCGCGAAACTATTATTTGATGATTAAGGGGTTATTTCACAAATAAATGAGATTTTATAACCCATGTAAGGACTATCTGGGTTTGGTGAGACCCATATCTGCAAATTCGGATGAAACACATAAGAAGACTCAAATTACAAATCAAACAATCTGGTGGCTTGAGAGGAGACGAGGAGTAACCAAAGAGTGACAAGTAAGATATTTTGGTAGGTTTCTAGTTTTAGGTATCATTTGCAACAAAATCCAGAAATATGTATTATAAACTAGTCGTGACAAGTAGTTTGTAAAAATCAATTAGAATTTGCCACGTGTCATTAAACTAACCGTAATGAGTACGTTCACTAATCATTTACTCGTCACGACTAAATAAGTTTCATGCCTCGTAATCAATGCCCACAAGTAATTCACAAGTCCTTTGGTCGCGACGAGTAGATTATAAGGTTAAACTAGTCGCGACGAATTAATTATTAACAAACTAGGCATTTGGTTTTGTTTGTTTTAATGTTTTAATTTTAAATAGCTGCCACCTAATTTAATTGATCGTAATATGTTTACCTTCGGTAATGGTACCCGTTTTTAACGATTTTAAGTGTCGGTAATTTGATATTTGATAGCTGTACCAAGCTCATAGCTAAGTACAACGACATCAAACACCAAAACCAGCTTGTAAGAATTTATCTAATTTAAATACTAAAATATAACTAAAACTATTGTTATAAGGAATTAATTTTCAGTATAATCAAATATCGACTCCCTTAATTAATTTTTTATCAATATTTATTATAAATCATTTTAATTTCTCTTGTAGTGTAATTCAACATTATAATTTTATTAATCTAAATTTGTTTTCTAAATTGAAATTTCCCTCTCGGGTAATCAGAATGATTTAATTTCCCTCTTAAAAAGGTATAATCCCTTACCAAAATTTAACATCCCTATTTGTTTCTCAACCCCAAAACCTTGTTAACGGACCCACAATCATAACTGGAGCCCTACGCTCATCTGCATCCATAATTGGAGTCGTAATCTACCATCCTTGAACTGACGCCGCCACTGGTTTGCTACAACTGCTCCTCACCGTTAGACCCAACCCTAGTCGAACCTTTGTCTGCATTTGCTATGATATGAATCAGTAAGTTTTTATGAAGTTCTTAGTACAATATTATTCTATAAGATATGTATAAATAAAAGAGCCTCTTCTTTAGATAAACCTCGTTATTGTTTTTGTCTACTGCATGGTAAAAACCAAGATGAAAAATAACTCATACTAAACACATGTCTAAAGGTGATAAAAATGACTTGATTAACTCAACTTTACAAATATTTACCACGCAGCTCCAAAACGATAACTGGAATGTATCCTAATGGTGCAAAGATACAATATAACGTACGTATGTGCATTGTATATGCATGTGTGTGTATAATAACCTAATCGGTTTTAGAGATTAGGGTTAAGACATCATGAAACCACTTGTTAACCCAATCAGTCATATCAATAACCAAACCGGTTTTGACTCAGTTGACCATTAATTACTTTGATTAATAAATTTTAGTTAAAAACCTATTGATCGATATTAAACGCAACATGTTTAAAGGTGATAAAATGACTCCTGATTAACTCAAGTTTATAATATTTACCACGCAGCTCCAAAACGATAAATGGCATGTAGCCTAATGGTGCAAAGATGCAATATAACGTACGTATGTGCAATAATAACCTAATCGGTTATAGAGATTAGGGTTTAGACATCATGAAACCTGTTGTTAACCAAATCAGTCATATCAACAACCGAACAGGTTTTGACTCACTTGACCATTAATTGCTTTGATTAATAAATTTTATTTAAAAACCTCTTGATCAATATTAAAAGCAACATGTCTAAAGGTGATAAAAATGACTCATGATAAACTCAAGTTTATAAATATTTACCACGCAGCTCCAAAATGATAAATGGCATGTAGCATAATGGTGCAAAGATGCAATATACCGTACGTGTGTGCAATAATAACCTAATCGGTTATAGAGATTAGGGTTAAGACATCATGAAACCACTTATTAACCCAATCAGTCATATCAATATCCGAAACGGTTTTGACTCAGTTGACCATTAATTGCTTTGATTAATAAATTTTATTTAAAAACCTATTGATCGATATTAAACGTAGCATGTATAAAGGTGATAAAAATGACTCATGATTAACTCAAGTTTATAAATATTTACTACGCAGCTCCAAAACGATAAATAGCATGTAGCCTAATGGTGCAAAGATGCAATATAACGTACGTATGTGCAATAATAACCTAATCGGTTATAAAGATTAGGGTTTAGACATCATGAAACCTGTTGTTAACCAAATCAGTCATATCAAAAACCAAACCGGTTTTGACTCAGTTGACCATTAATTGCTTTGATTAAGCAATTGTATTTAAAAACCTATTGATCGATATTAAGCGCAACATGTCTAAAGGTGATAAAAATTACTCATGATTAACTCAAGTTTATAAATATTTACCACGCAACTCCAAAACGATAAATGGCATATAGCCTAATGGTGCAAAAATGCAATATAACTTACGTTTGTGCAATAATAACCTAATCGGTCAAAGAGATTAGGGTTTGGACATCATGAAACCAATTGTTAACCCAATCTGTCATATCAATAACCGAACCAGTTTTGACTCAGTTGACCATTAATTGCTTTGATTAATAAATTTTATTTAAAAACCTATTTATCGATATTAAACGCAACATGTCTAAAAGTGATAAAAATGACTCATGATTAACTCAAGTTTATAAATATTTACCACGCAACTCCAAAACGAAAAATGGCATGTAGCCTAATGGTGGAAAGATGCAATATAACGTACGTGTGTGCAATAATAACCTAATCGGTTATAAAGATTAGGGTTTAGACATCTGAAACCTATTGTTAACCAAATAAGTCATATCAATAACCAAACCGGTTTTGACTCAATTGACCATTAATTGCTTTGATTAATAAATTTTATTTAAAAACTTATTGATGGATATCAAACGCAACATGTCTAAAGGTGATAAAAATGACTCATGATTAACTCAAGTTTATAAATATTTACCACGCAACTCCAAGACGATAAATGGCATGTAGCCTAACGGTGCAAAAATGCAATATAACTTACGTTTGTGCAATAATAACCTAATCGGTCATAGAGATTAGGGTTTAGACATCATGAAACCAATTGTTAACCCAATCTGTCATATCATTAACCGAACCAGTTTTGACTCAGTTGACCATTAATTGCTTTGATTAATAAATTTTATTTAAAAACCTATTTATCGATATAAAACGCAACATGTCTAAAAGTGATAAAAATGACTATGATTAACTCAAGTTTATAAATATTTACCACACAGCTCCAAACGATAAATGGCATGTAGCCTAATGGTGCAAAGATGCAATATAACGTACGTATGTGCAATAATAACTAAATCGGTTATAGAGATTAGGGTTTAGACATCATGAAACCATTTTTTAACCCAATCAGTCATATCAATAGCCGAACCGGTTTTGACTCACTTGACCATTAGTTGCTTTGATTAATAAATTTTATTTAAAAACCTCTTGGTTGATATTAAACGCAACATGTCTAAAGGTGATAAAAATGACTCATAATTAACTCAAGTTTGTAAATATTTACCATGCAGCTCTAAATTTATAAATGGCATATAGCCTAATGGTGCAAAATGCAATATAACGTACGTGTGTGCAATAATAACCTAATCGGTTATAGAGATTAGGGTTAAGCCATCATGAAACCACTTGTTAACCCAATCAGTCATATCAATAGCCGAACCGTTTTGACTCAGTTGACCATTAATTGATTTGATTAATAAATTTTATTTAAAAACCTATTGATCGATAATAAACGCAACATGTCTAAAGGTGATAAAAATGACTCATGATTAACTCAAGTTTATAAATATTTACCACGCAGCTCCAAAACGATAATTGGCATGTAGCCTAATGGTACAAAGATGCAATATAACGTACGTATGTGCAATAATAACCTAATCGTTTATAGAGATTAGGGTTTAGACATCATGAAACCTGTTGTTATCCAACTCAGTTATATCAATAACCAAACCAGTTTTGACTTAGTTGATCATTAATTGCTTTGATTAATAAATTTTATTTAAAAACCTATTGATCGATATTAAACGCAACATGTCTAAAGGTGATAAAAATGACTCATGATTAACTCAAGTTTATAAATATTTACCACGCAGCTCCAAAACGATAAATGGCATGTAGCCTAATGGTGCAAAGATGCAATATAACGTACGTATGTGCAATAATAACCTAATCGGTCATAGAGATTAGGGTTTAGACATCATGAAACCAATTGTTAACCCAATCAGTCATACCAACAACCGAACCGGTTTTGACTCAATTGACCATTAATTGCTTTGATTAATAAATTTTATTTAAAACCTCTTGATCGATATTAAATGCAACATGTCTAAAGGTGATAAAAATGACTCATGATTAACTCAAGTTTATAAATATTTACCACGCAGCTCCCAAACGATAAATGGCATGTAGCCTAATGGTGCAAAGATGCAATATAACGTACGTGTATGCAATAATAACCTAATCGGTTATAGAGATTCGGGTTTTGACATCATGAAACCACTTGTTAACCCAATCAGTCATATCAATAACCGAACCGGTTTTGACTCAGTTGACCATTAATTGCTTTGATTAATAAATTGTGTTTAAAAACTTATTGATCGATATTAAACGCAACATGTCTAAAGGTGATAAAAATGACTCATGATTAACTCAAGTTTATAAATATTTACCACGCGGCTCCAAAACGATAAATGACATGTAGCCTAATGGTGCAAAGATGCAATATAACGTACGTATGTGCAATAATAACCCAATCGGTCATAGAGATTAGGGTTTAGACATCATGAAACCAATTGTTAACCCAATTAGTCATATTAATAACCGAACCGGTTTTGACTCAGTTGACCATTAATTGCTTTGATTAATAAATTTTATTTAAAAACCTATTGATCGATATTAAACGCAACATGTCTAAAGGTGATAAAAATGACTCATGATTAACTCAAGTTTATAAATATTTACCACGCGGCTCCAAAACGATAAATGACATGTGGCCTAATGGTGCAAAGATGCAATATAACGTACGTATGTGCAATAATAACCTAATCGGTTATAGAGATTAGGGTTTGGACATCATGAAACCACTTGTTAACCCAATTAGTCATATCAATAACCGAACCGGTTTTGACTCAATTGACCATTAATTGCTTTTATTAATAATTTTTTTTTAAAACCTATTGATCGATATTAAACGCAACATGTCTAAAGGTGATTAAAATGACTCATGATTAACTCAAGTTTATATGTATTTACCACGCAGCTCCAAAACGATAAATGGTATGTAGCCTAATGGTGCAAAGATGCAATATAACGTGTATATGCATGTGTGTGTATAATAACCTAATCAATCATAGAGATTAGGGTTTAGACATCATGAAACCAGTTGTTAACCTAATCAGTCGTATCAATAATCGAACCGGTTTTGACTCAGTTGACCATTAATTGCTTTGATTTTTAAATTTTATTTAAAAACCTATCGATCGATATTTTCACCTCTAATTTAGGTTTTGGTTTATTGGATTTAAATAATCACAAGTATGACATGTTGGCTAGTAACAGTCCCCAACTAAAGAAATAGTTGAGGACTGTCCCAACCGTCTGCTGGTGTGTGGGATGATGTTAGACATTTAACGGTTTATAAATAAACCTAGTTCTAGTTGGATTCAAGTTAAAGATTTGGTTCATTATTTTTTCGCGGGTGACTCGTCGCATCCCGAAAATGAAGAAATGTACATGGAGTTGCATACTTGCATTCACTCATGAACCCAATGCTACAACTTTCAAAAGAACAAAGATTCATTTTTTACACAATTTGGTTCATGAATTAGTAAGAAAATATGCATATACATATACATATATGCATCGATGTAAAATGACTAATGAGTGCATGTGATAGAGAATATTCTGATATTGTGAGAGAATATAGAAACTATACAATTAAAAGTAGTTGCTGCTATCTTGTATTTTATCTGCCCCCTTTTCGGTATGACTCGTTTGCGCGTGAAGCTTTGTCTCCAAATGTTGTCCATATGAGATAATCAAATGGTGTTTGAAATTGAGTTTGTTGTTAATTGTGTTGAATAATTTGGGGTGTTTATATAGAGGATGCAGTAGAAGCTTTTAGGATACAAGGGGCAGCCACAAAGAAGCTTCTTTTTTTAATTTTAATTTGTTGATTGGTGAAGATTTTAGAGACAATGCCAGCAAATTGGTGGCTGTGTAATCTTCCTAATCTGCCTTGCACTGAATCTATAAATTGATTTTGTATGATATTATGAAAAAGAATTGGTTTTGGTCACTGATTTAGAGTACTGTAGGCTTAAGTAATCCTGATGTGTCAATATTGACAGCTAATTGTGCCAAATAAAAAAGGGGCTTTTTGGATTGAGTTGGATTTTTCTTAATTGGGGATTTAAATATGATAATACATTGGTTCTTGTTTCAATTATTTTACAAAGTGTTTAGAAGAGAATCTATTCACATTTAACTATTTAAGAAATGGAGAAGTGGAGAAAAAGTTGATGTTAGTGAAAAGAAATAGATTTTAGCATACCTTGTGTACCATGATTTATGTCCCATGGCTAGATACAGTTTATGTTGACCATGTGCTCATGTACATGCTACCAACTAGGACCCAAAACGTCCACACCGCTATGGGATAAGGCGATTTTGAGCCGGGCGCCTAGGAAAAATGGTGCTAAAGGCTAGATATGCTTTTTTTTTTTTTAATTATTTTCTTAACCAACCACAACCACAACCACAACCACACATCACCTCTTATTTTTTAATGCATTAATTATATAATTTAAAAATTGTTCTGATTACATTGGATGGGTGAAACAATCACGTATCTTTCTTGTAAAGAGATTTTCACCTATGTGACATGACAAGATGTTTTTCATCAAGTTTTTTTTTTTTTGGAATCACTATGGATGCATTAATGGGCAAGAGCATTTAGTTACATCATTTAAAAGATAAAAAAATAATAAAACTTGCAATTTCATCTATTTAGGTGTAACAACTATTAGCTTGTTCTAGTGAAAAGGTAGGTCCCAGCAGAGCCCAGTTGGACCCGCAAGACTCACCTTAAACAGGGACGTCTGCGCAGAGACCAACTGGATTCGCAGGACCAACCATGCTCAGAGACGTGACGTCCTTACGCGCAGTACGCAAGCTGGTCCCGCAGGAAATGCCTCCCAATGGTGAAGGACTCCGCCTGTCCCCGCAGCCTCGGATACAAGCCATTAGGGAAGGCCACCCGCGCAGCATGGCTACACGCACAAGGCACTTAGCTCTCGATCATTCAGTGTCACCTGAAGGAATGAGCCAAGCCGGGAGCAATCCCGCACAGAGGCGGGAGGGGGAATACTCCCGCCCAAATAAGCCAGTCCGTATACTGAAGGATCTTTTACTGTACCTGACGAGGTATGGGCGAAAGATCTGATCAGAGATACGACAGCTCACTGATACAGTATGGCGAGCAGCATGCTCCTGTACTGTATCACTATTAGCCGCTGCCTACTCACCAACTACTGTCATACCACGTGCGTAGCCGGCAGTTGATGGAAAGGGAATAGTACACAGCAGGCCTGGTCACTATCAGCCGCTGCCTACCCACCAACTACCAGCAGGGCACGTGCGTAGGCTACTGTTGATGAACAGGAACACTGTAGCAGCCGGCCATACCTCCTTGGAAACCTACCTTCGGCTATAAATACCCCAAATGGTATGATCATCGGAACACATTAACACAACATTACATTATCTTATATCATCATAATATACATGATATCTGCTCTAGCAATCTCTTAATATACTTCTATATTTAAAGAGCAATCTAGTCTGATTCTCACGCCGGAGGGTGGTCACAAGGAGGAACCCCCCCCCCCCTTCTCAGTGACGAGCTCACGGTGTCTGTTTTGCAGGTTATCAGAAGAACCATCTTCCAAGGGTCTAACCCCTCGTGGGAAACAGCTATCCAACCCCCAGGTTACCAGTAATCTGTCGTGGGTCCGGTTAGTGTTTCTTCATTGGCGCCATCCGTGCATAAAGCTAGAACTACAATTTTCTCCAGTTTTTTCAAACTTTTACAAAGATGGTTAGAGAAATTCCGGTAACCACAACCCCAGCTACTGGGGGGAATACCGGCAACACAGTTTTTACGAACACTACCCCGGCTACCGAAGCCGGGGCAAGTGAAGTAAATTTTACGAACACTACCCCACTTACCAAAGCTGGGGCAAGTGCAGTAAATGATCGCCTACTGGGATCCACCGATACCCAGTTTGAGAAACGAAGACTCCCCCGCCAGACTCTCGATGAAGTTAAGGCATGGGCGGAGGCACGACAAAAGGAATTCCAGGCTGAGTTGGACGAACGCTTGCGTTCCGTGCAACAGGCCGACGAATTCGAGTACTGGGAGGATGACTCGGAGGAATCCGACTCCGACGCGAACCCTCGCCATAGGGCAAAAGGGAAGCGTAAGGAAACGGAATCCCAACCGAAAAGGCATTTTGGACAAGCCTTCAAACCAAAAAGCACAGGTGGAAGTCCACGAGACTTCTCCAAAACGTTCAGAACGTTGCAAATGCAGGAATGTCCAAGTTTGCAAGGGACATTGCGGAAGCAATCGCCCCAAAGAGTGCCAAACAAATGCCTAACATAGGCACATATGACGGTTTATCTGATCCAGACGATCATTTGAACAGGTTCATAGCGGGGGCAACCGTCAGCAATTGGACGGAACCCACGTGGTGCTACATGTTCCAAATGACGCTTGTTGGGGCTGCTAGAGCTTGGTTTGATCGTCTACCGGTCAACCACATCTACGACTGGGCAGACTTCCAACAGAAGTTTAGCCAACACTTCATCCAGCAACGGAAGTATACCGAGGAGCAATGGACAATCCTTAAATGCATACGAGAGGAAGATGAATCTCTGCCAAACTTCATCACTCGCTTCAACTCAAAGAAGCTAAGTTTAGGCAATATCAGCGAAGATCTTGTTCGCGCTGCCTTCATCCAAGGCGCACATGACCCAGAGCTCATCCGCACCCTAACGGGTAAAGACGGCATGCCATCCACATGGGATGGCATCATGACAGCAGCAAAACGCTATGCGGAAACAGAGAAGCAACTGGGTAAAGATCTCCCACAGAGCACAAACCTCTACACCCAGAGGACGAGAGAAGACAACGTCCTCACCGCCCGACTAAATAAAAAACGAAAGCAAGGCATTTGGCAGTCAAGGGTAAACTTTGACACCTCATCCGGCTTGCAACATCGGTTGGGCGGAAGGGATAATGTACAGTCGCACCGGAACTCCAGATGGACGCCACTCACCAAAAGCGTCACTGAGATATTCGCCACTGAAGAGCTCCCATGGCCAAAGCCTCCAATAATCCGACATCGTCACGATGCTGATCGGAGCAAATACTGTGACTTCCACAAGACAAAAGGCCACAACACTGAAGAATGCATAGACGTAAAGGACATGGTCGAAGCATTTGTCAGAGATGGGACGCTCGCGCACCTCGTGGCGCAATAAAGGCTGAGCAGGCGGGTGCGTATAGAACCTCAGCTGGGGAAAACACGAATCAATTCCAGCTTCAAAATCGAGACTACATGCTGCGTAAAGAACGAGATCCCGAACCAGGTGCGTATCGGCTCGATGGCACTCCCATCCCAACATGGAAGGGAGCTCATTTACACAGTGCATGTAAATCAATTCCAATTTGTAAAGAAAAGGCCAAGAGCCACTTCTAATGGAAATGATTCTCTTTAAGAACATCGAAGCTGATGATTTTACATTCATACTTTTCTGAACACTAATATGCCGGTTTTCACCGCATAATTACGTGAAGTCATTGCATGGGAAGGCGGTCCTACCCGCACGAACCCAATAACGTGACAAACCTTCACGCAGGTCAGTTTGGGAAAAAGTTCAGCACCCAAAAATGAAAGTGCCGGTCTATCCGCATGAATCATTAAAGGAAACTGAATAATAACCTATCAACAACCGCGCGTCGAACGGTTAAACTATGCAACACTGGTGACGGCGTTCACATTACGTGAAGTCGTTGCGTGGGAAGGCGGTCCTACCCGCACGAACCCAATAACTTGACAAACCTTCACGCAGGTCAGTTGAAGGGGAAGAGTTCAATTATCCCATTAAATGAAAGTGCCAGTCTATCCGCATGAATCATGAAAGGAAACCGAACACTAACCTATCGACAACCGCGCGTCGAACGGTTCAAAACAAAATTCTTAAAAAGGATAAGGAAAACCTACACGCAGGTCAGATAAGGGTAAAGTTTTGCCATCCTACTAAGTGCAAGTGACGGTTCTACCCGCACAATCACGAAAGAGGAAGCAAGACTTCCTGTTATCAACCACATTCAAAGGTTAACTTATCCTCAAAAGGTGAGGAAAACCTACACGCAGGTCAGATAAGGGTAAAGTTTTGCCATCCTACTAAGTGCAAGTGACGGTTCTACCCGCACAATCACGAAAGAGGAAGCAAGACTTCCTGTTATCAACTACGTTCAAAGGTTAACTTATCCTCAAAAGGTGAGGAAAACCTACACGCAGGTCAGATAAGGGTAAAGTTTTGCCATCCTACTAAGTGCAAGTGACGGTTCTACCCGCACAATCACGAAAGAGGAAGCAAGACTTCCTGTTATCAACCACGTTCAAAGGTTAACTTATCCTCAAAAGGTGAGGAAAACCTACACGCAGGTCAGATAAGGGTAAACTTTTGCCATCCTACTAAGTGCAAGTGACGGTTTTACCCGCACAATCACGAAAGAGGAAGCGAAAACTTTAATCCATTATCAACCACGTTCAAAGGTTAACTTATCTTAATGCCTTAGAAATTTCGAAAAGGAAAACCTACACGCAGGTCAGATGAAGATTAAAGTTTAGCCATCCTACCAAGTGCAAGTGACGGTTCTACCCGCACAATCACGAAGGAGGAAGCGAAACTTTAACCCATTATCAACCACGTTCAAAGGTTCTTATTCTAAACACTTGGAAAATTGCTAATTTAAACTAAGTATGCAAGTCATAAGTTTATAAAGCAAGGAACCCAAAGAAGGAAATAACAATCTTATACGCAAAAAGATTAATATTTCAAGAATATATTACAAAAATGGCCGGGTAACTACCCGCCTAAAAGAATAAAACTATACAAGTCTATCTTAGCAATGGGAAGGGATCTTCAGGATCAAGCTTCAGGGCCGCTTCCACTTGGACCCGCTCCGTCAGAAGAACGGGGTGGTTCGAGGAACGCTTTGAGGACAGCTAACCCATCATCAGCAGCAGCTACTTCGTCCACCTTTTACACCACTGGATGCGGGAAAGCGGCGTATTGGTTCAATGCTTGGTCATAAATGGCTTCGGTATCCACATCGAACAAAGGGAAGTTGGAAGGCGGGACGCCTTTCTCAACAAACCCTAGACCAAGCAGGAAGCCGGCCTTTTCCCCATCCTCATGAGAAGCGTTGAGGGCTGCGGTCATAGCATCATCGTAAGAGGTCTCTGAAAAGACCCGACGCACAACCTACAAAGAAAACACAAGTATTAGAACCTTTTCTTACAAAAGAAAAGCGTGAAGATAAAACTAAACATACCTGAGACGCATCCTTCCACACCCGGCTCATCCCTAACATGACCATCCCGGACTCCGCAAACCGGTAAACCGGAGATTGGACCCGGGATATCTTCGAAAACCATTCCGCTTCCTGGTAATTGGGGGCGTGAAGGCTCGGTATCGCTTGGCCATTTTTAAACTTCATGGCAAGGGGGATGGCGCGGGCAGAAATGTAGAAGAATTCCTGCTTCCACGCGCGAAGACTGCGCTCGGTGTCGCAAATCTTCAGACCCTTAATACGGGTCGTCAAGGTGTACCACCCCTGGATGCACCTCCAGGTATAGAAGGTCATCAGGCGGTCCACATGGGGCTCGATGCCCAAAATCCGGCACACCCACTCAAAATGGCCAATCTTGGCGATCGCCATGGGGTGCAGCTCGGTCAAATGAACACCGTGCCTCTCAAGGACACGGTAAACAAATTTTGTCAATGGGAATCTAAGATTCCCATAGACAAAAAATGCAGCATAAACCCCGATCTTGCCTCTGGGGGCATCGTACACGGTCTGGTGGGATTCAGGAAACTCAGGCTCGAGATGATCGAGCATGAACTTCCTGACAACATACCGGTACTGATCGCCGGGCAGAGCACACTGGCACTCGCCAGCAGTACCCCTGTCGTCAGCTATAGCTTCAGCATCACGAGAAGACATCTTGCAGAGGAAGAAAAGAACGATTTCGAGAGAATGCTCGATTAAATAAAGGAGTATTCACCGGAAATCGCCTTAAAGATGAAGAGAAGAGTGAAAAGTATGGATTACAAATAACCCTCTCCCCCTTTATATAGTAATCGCAATTAATGCGGTGAATTTAATGCGGAGGAGAGAGAAATCGAAGGTGCAATGAAACTATGACACGTGGCAAAAAGCAAGCTGGCAACAGCTGTTGACAGGACGCGTGCCAGTAATTTCGCGGCCACGCGCCCGAAAAATCGTGCCCACGCGCCAGAAAAAGCGACTGGAATGACCATGTTCTGTCACGTCACCATAACTTCCTGCACGTCCTGACAGTCAGAAGAAACCGTCGCACGACGTTTCAGAGGTTTGGACTGTTCTTATCTTTTCACCAACTCTTCGAATTTCAAAATTCAAAATTCGAAAATATTAAAAAGTAAGCGGGAAAATACCCCTTACCCCTTGGCAAACAAGTAACCGTAAGACGGATGCGGGTACAGTGTAAAGGCAAAACCCTTCACATACCTAGCACCCGCAGGGAATTGAAGCCAAATAAACCTTGGCAAACAAGTAACCGTAAGACGGATGCGGGTACAGTGTAAAGGCAAAACCCTTCACATACCTAGCACCCGCAGGGAATTGAAGCCAAATAAACCTTGGCAAACAAGTAACCGTAAGACGGATGCGGGTACAGTGTAAAGGCAAAACCCTTCACATACCGAGCACCCGCAGGGAATTGAAGCCAAGTACCTCGGCAACCAAGTAACTATAAGACGGCTGCGGGTACAGTGTTCAGGCAAAACCCTTCACATACCTAGCACCCGCAGGGAATTGACGCCAGGAATACCTTGGAAGTAAAGTAACCGTAAGACGAGCGCAGGTACAGTGTTAAGGCAAAACCCTTCACATACCTAGCGCTCCACTGGGAATTGAAACCAAGAAGGATCTTCTGGGCAATGCTTGCGGAAACGGAAATAACATCCCCGCATAGCAGGAACGTCGAGAACTACGTTGTTTGAAGCTCCAGAATGGAATTGGTGGTTTTAACATAATTGATCACTATGTTCAAAACTACCAAAACCTCATGGAAAATACATACAACTGGGACTCAATGCTCCTGACTTGCGAGGAGGTTACAGACCTACCCGCATCATACCCAAAGACCAAGCAGGAAACTCGGGCATTTCTGCAAGTGACAAGGACTTCCGCGGAAAGAATCCCCATGGAAAACCTTACAAAACCCTTTTCAAAACCCTTTGTTTAAGTCCAAAAGTTCACCTCACTTTATTAAACACGCATGAGAAGAACATTGGACTGGGGGGACTTGAAGAGGTAGGTCCCAGCAGAGCCCAGTTGGACCCGCAAGACTCACCTTAAACAGGGACGTCTGCGCAGAGACCAACTGGATCCGCAGGACCAACCATGCTCAGAGACGTGACGTCCTTACGCGCAGTACGCAAGCTGGTCCCGCAGGAAATGCCTCCCAATGGTGAAGGACTCCGCCTGTCCCCGCAGCCTCGGATACAAGCCATTAGGGAAGGCCACCCGCGCAGCATGGCTACACGCACAAGGCACTTAGCTCTCGATCATTCAGTGTCACCTGAAGGAATGAGCCAAGCCGGGAGCAATCCCGCACAGAGACGGGAGGGGGAATACTCCCGCCCAAATAAGCCAGTCCGTATACTGAAGGATCTTTTACTGTACCTGACGAGGTATGGGCGAAAGATCTGATCAGAGATACGACAGCTCACTGATACAGTATGGCGAGCAGCATGCTCCTGTACTGTATCACTATTAGCCGCTGCCTACTCACCAACTACTGTCATACCACGTGCGTAGCCGGCAGTTGATGGAAAGGGAATAGTACACAGCAGGCCTGGTCACTATCAGCCGCTGCCTACCCACCAACTACCAGCAGGGCACGTGCGTAGGCTACTGTTGATGAACAGGAACACTGTAGCAGCCGGCCATACCTCCTTGGAAACCTACCTTCGGCTATAAATACCCCAAATGGTATGATCATCGGAACACATTAACACAACATTACATTATCTTATATCATCATAATATACCTGATATCTGCTCTAGCAATCTCTTAATATACTTCTATATTTAAAGAGCAATCTAGTCTGATTCTCACGCCGGAGGGTGGTCACAAGGAGGAACCCCCCCCCTTCTCAGTGACGAGCTCACGGTGTCTGTTTTGCAGGTTATCAGAAGAACCATCTTCCAAGGGTCTAACCCCTCGTGGGAAACAGCTATCCAACCCCCAGGTTACCAGTAATCTGTCGTGGGTCCGGTTAGTGTTTCTTCATCTAGTGATAAAGGTTATTAGCTTGTTCTAGTGATAAAGGTGTGTGGCTTACAACCAAATGATTGTGAGTTTTAGTCTCACTTGAAATCTACTAGATAAATAGATGGAAAAAAAACTTTAGTGTTAAAAAAACTATTTAGGTGTAAGTTTCTAAACTTTAGGCCTATACGTGTGTGAATTTCTATACTTCAACCCTTCAAAAAATGCTCATTTTGTAAGTTTAGACTAAGTCATGCACAAAAAATATATGTACTTTCTTACATTTTCTGTAGAACTAAAATTTTTCAATAACTTTGATGTAAAGTTCTAGTTGCAACATTTATCACTCTTTCTTACTAATCAACTTAATTTTGCATCATTTTGGTTCGGTACGGCTTGAATTTTGTTCGTTTTAGGCTTTTGGTATCGAAGGAGATCGAGATTGAAGGTTTTGCCGCGTGAAAATTTGTTACTCTTTGCGATTAATTACTTCCTTTTAAAATTAGTTAGTTAATATTAGAAGTAATAATACCTAGGCCTAATAAATCTATCCAAAAATCAACCTAACAAATTTGATATTTTACTTATGACTTAATTATTTTATCTCATTTTTTATATAACTTACTACACTTTTAGACACTTGTTTCTAATATTGAATCTTGAAACCTTCTTTATTACCCCAACTATGCAACCATGTCAATAAAATTTGTTTCAAAATGTTCTATCTTATTTCAAAACCTTTGAACATGATCACCAACCATATATGAATGTGCAATTTTCAAGATAATATTTTTAGTGGTAACAATTGATTCTAGCAGTATATATTCATGTGAAGAGGTAGGTCTCAGCAGAGCCCAGTTGGACCCGCAAGACTCACCTTGAATAGGGACGTCTGCGCAATGACCAACTGCTCCAGCAGGACCCACCATGCTCAGAGAACCTTACACGCAGTACGCCAGCTGTACCCGCAGGGAAAGCCTCCCAATGGTGAAGTACCCCGCCTGTTCCCGCAGCTGCGGATACAAGCCATCAGGGAAGGCTACCCGCACTAACAGCAAGGCTACACGCACAAGGCATTCGCTACTTCAGTAGTCACATGAAGGAATGAGCAAGGCGGGAATACTCCCGCCTAAATGAGCCAGTCCGTATGCTTCTGGAAGGTCTTTCGTACTATACCTACTAAGGTATGGGCGGAACAGACAATTTGACCAGAGCAGCCCATGAACCAATCACAGGGTGACAGCTCACCGACAACAATACGAGCAGGAGCACCCTCTAGTACTGTTTGTCACTATTAGCCGCTGCCTACTCACCAACCCTTACGATGGGACGTGCGCAGCCTACAGTTGGTGGAACAGTGCGTAGCCGGCAGTAAAGGAACAGTATACAGCCGACCTTTACTGTTGGCCGTAGCCTATCCACCAACCAGCATGGCCTGTGCGTAGTCCACTGTTGGTGGAACAGGAATACTATTCAGTCGGCTGTACCTTCTAGGAAACCTACCTTCGGCTATAAATACTCCAACACCTTGGAATGGTAAGAACATCATCTGATATCTCAATCTTATCTAGCAATCTCTTAATATACACTTATATTCAGAGCAATCTAGTCTGATTCTCACGCCGGAGGGTGGTCACAAGGAGGAACCCCCCCTTCTCAGTGACGAGCTTACGGTGTCTGTTTTGCAGGTCCCTTGAAGAACAACCTTCTCTGCTGGACCTCATCCTCGTGGGAAACATTACTTAAACCCCAGATTATCTATAATCTGCCCAGGGTTCACTTAGTGTTTCTTCATTGGCGCCATCCGTGCATAAAAGCTAGAACTAATTCTTAGTTTTTCAAAATTTCTGAAGAAATGGTTAACGTTACTCCGGTCCAAAGGCCAGTAATCGACCAAGAAACCCCGATAACCACAACCCCAGCAACTGGGGGGAACACCGGCGGTTATACAAATCTTACGAACACTACCCCGACTACCCAAGCCGGGGCAAGTGCAGTAGGGGTTCACTGATGCCCAGTTGGAAAAACGAACGAGGGTCCCTCGCCAAACACTAGATCAAGTGAAGGCGTGGGCCGAAGCACGTCAGAGAGAGTTCCAAGCTGAATTGGATGAAAGCTTGCGTTCAGTTCAACAGGCTGACGAATTCGGCAGTACTCGCCAACATCTCAATATGAACAGTGAGTGCGAGTACTCAGACGACGAGAGGGAAGAATCCGATACCGACACAAACCCTCGCCATAAGGCGAAAGGGAAGCGTAAGGAAACGGACTTCCAACCGAAAAGGAATTTTGGGGAAGCTTTTAAACCAACAAATGCGGAGAGAAACCCGCGTGACTTCTCCAAAACCTTTAGACCAACTGCGACAAATGCAGGAAAGTCAAAATTTGCAAGGGACATTGCGGAAGCAATCGCCCCGAAAAGTGCCAAACAAATGTCCAACATTGGCACTTATGATGGTCTATCCGACCCAGACGACCACTTGAACAGATTCATTGCGGGGGCAACCGTCAGTAACTGGACGGAACCCACGTGGTGTTATATGTTCCAGATGACTCTGGTTGGAGCGGCCAGGGCATGGTTCGACCGTTTACCGGTCCACCACATTTATGATTGGGCGGACTTTCAGAACAAGTTCAGCCAGCACTTCAGCCAGCAGAGGAAATATACTGAAGAACAGTGGACGATCCTCAACTGCGTTAGAGAGGAGGATGAATCTTTACTAGACTTCATCACTCGCTTCAACTCCAAAAAGCTAAGTCTCGGCAACATAAGTGAAGATCTTGTTCGCGCCGCTTTCATCCAGGGCGCCGAATACCCGGAGCTTATCCGCACATTGACGGGTAAGGATGGCATGCCATCAACATGGGATGCCATCATGACGGCGGCCAAGCGCTTTGCCGAGACGGATAAGCAACTGGGAAGAGATCTTCCCCAGAGTACACACCTCTACACGCAGAGGACAAGAGAGAACAATGTTCGGATCGCCCGGCAGAACAAAAAGAGGAAGCTAGGTATCTGGCAGTCAAGGGTAAACTTTGACACCTCATCCAGCTCTCACCCTCTTGTTGGCGGAAGAAATCACACACACCCTTCAAGCCAAAAGCACCGGTGGACGCCACTCACCAAAAGCGTCACGGAGATATTTGCCACTGAAAAGCTACCATGGCCAAAAGCTCCAATGATCCGGCAGCGACCTAATGCGGATCAGAGCAAATCCTGTGACTTCCACGGGACAAAAGGTCATGGTACGGAAGAGTGTACATCCTTGAAGGATATTGTTGAAGCATTCGTCAAGGATGGAAGACTGGCACACCTGGTGGCATCAATCAAGAAGGGAGGACGGAACGACAACCGGTACCGAGGCAACGGATGAAAGCCCGTTGACATCAGCATCAACATGGTTCATGGTAATATCAGAGGAAGAAAAAGGCGAACGACAGAACCATGTGCGTGGAAGGAAGCTGAGGTGCGCTTCCCGCGAGTGCCAGGAGGACCCAGCAAAGAAGGCCCTATCGTCATCAAAAGCCAGCTGGGGCACTACATCACTTCCCGCACTCTTGCTGACAACGGCGCCTCGTCAACGGTGATGTACAGGCAGTTCTTCGACAAGCTAGATGACGAAGACAAGGAACGCCTGGAAACGATCTGCGCCTCGATGGAAGGGTTTGATGGCAGCACAAACACCCCCCTGGGTATCCTATCTTTCCCCGTCACCCTTACGGATGGGAAACACTCCCGCACAGAAGATGTGGACTTTGTCGTGATGAGGAAGCCACACCACACATACGACATTCTCTTCGGGAGAGACGGGATGGCAAGATTCAACGCCGTGGTATCCTCAGTCCACGGCATGATGGGATGGCCAACAGCTGAGGGTGTAGCGATGATCACCGGCATTCCCCAGGTATGCATCGCATCTGTCTCATCTAAACCCAAACCAAAGATGGCTAAACCAACCATCACCGAACCAGAAAGATGGGCCTTCAACGGCAAGTACCCTGACCAGGCCGTCACCATTGGCCCAACAATTGTTGATCCCACACGCACCTTACTCAAGAGCTTATTACAAAAAAACGCTGACATCTTCGCGTGGACACCAGCTGACATGACTGGTGTACCCCGAAGTAAGGCAGAGCATAAGCTCAAATGCGATCCGGCTGTTACGCCGATCGTACAAAAGCGCAGAGTAATGGGGCCAGAACAAACTAACGCGTGTAGAACCCAAGTCAAGGAACTCCTTGATGCAGGCATCGTACGCGTTAGCAGATATCAAACTTGGGTTGCAAATCCCGTCATGGTACCGAAGAATAACAAACAATGGCGCATGTGCATAGATTTCAAAGACTTGAACAAAGCATGCCCCAAAGAATGTTATCCGTTACCCGAAATTGATCTTAAGGTGGACTCGTTGGCACCGTTCCGCCTTAAATGCTTCCTGGACGCGTATAAGGGGTACCATCAAATCCACATGGCCGTTGATGATCAGGACAAAACCGCTTTTCGGACGCCCGATGGCACATTTTGTTACCAAATGATGCCATTTGGACTTAAGAATGCCGGGTCCACATACCAACGCCTGATGGACAACCAGTTTCATGCCCAAATTGGGAGGAACTTGGAAGTCTACATGGATGACTTGGTCATCAAAAGCCCGGACCCCGAAGCGATGTTGAAAGACATCGAAGAGACTTTCAACACGCTCAGGAAGATAAACATGAAGCTCAACCCGAGCAAGTGTGCCTTTGGAATGGAAGAAGGGAAGTTCTTGGGGGTCATCGTCACTAAAGATGGCTTCAGAGCGAACCCTGAAAAGGTCGAAGCCATTATAAAAATGGAATCACCTACTACCATCAAACAGGCTCAGACACTGAATGGACGACTAGTGGCACTTAATCGCTTTTTGGCAAACCACGCGGATAAGTCGTTTCCCTTCGTGTCAACATTGAGAAACTGTTTAAAGAAAACGCACTTCCGCTGGACACCAGAAGCGGAAGCAGCTTTTAAGGAGATTCGGTCACGCTTGATCGAACTCCCAACGCTGACAGCACCAAAAGCGGGAGAGGAGTTAATCCTATACCTTTCCGCAACTGATAGAGCAACCGGGGCAGTCCTGCTAGTAGAACGAAAAGGCATCCAGATGCCAATCTATTATGTCAGCCGTATCCTAACAGACGTAGAAACCCGGTACTCTACCCTCGAAAAATTAGTCTTAGCACTTATACACGCTTCACGCAGGCTAAGACGATATTTCCAGGGTCACCCAATCACCATTCTCTCCAACTTCAAACTTGCAAACGTTCTAGGCAAACCCGAGTTATCGGGACGCCTAGCCAAATGGGCAATTGAGTTGGGGGAATACGCGATAAAGTATAAGCCAAGACCAGCCATAAAAGGCCAGGTTCTGGCCGACTTTATTGCAGAAGTGCCTGTATCGCGGGAAAAAGAGTGCCAGGAAGAGACTCAACCCTCTCCAGCACAAGACATCAATGATGTCTAGCGACTCTACACTGATGGAGCAGCCAGTAACGAAGGTTCAGGCGCAGGGCTGAAACTAACCAACCCAGCGGGCCAAGAATACACTTACGCTATTCGACTGGATTTTCCAAGTACGAATAACGAAGCCGAGTATGAGGCATTCTTGGCTGGGCTGAGAATTGCGCGTAAGATGGGAGTGAAAAACTTGGAAGCCCACGTGGATTCCATGTTAGTAGCCTATCAAATCAACGGGACGTACACGGCCGAGAACGACACAATGGCCCTATACCTCACACAAGCAAAATCCCTTATGCGCGATTTCAACGACTGCAAAGTCATACATGTCAAGCGAAGTGAAAACAAATCTGCGGATGCGTTAAGCAAGCTTGCATCGTTAGCCTTCACCCACTTAGGAAAGGACATCCGCATTGAACTCCTCGAGACACCTTCGGTCCCGCACAAGGAAATTTGTGTCATCCAAACCGGCACGGAAACGTGGATGACACCAATAATAAAATACCTTGCGGCAGGTACACTACCAGAATCCAAAACACAGGCAAGAAAACTACGCTGTAAAGCACTGAATTATCAACTCATCGATGACATCCTTTACAGACGTAACTTTCTTGGCCCACTCTTAAGATGCGTGGACAACCAAGATGCTGACTACCTCCTAAGGGAAGTACACGAAGGCATCTGTGGAGTACACGCAGGTCCCCGCGCTGTTGTAGCTAAGCTAAACAACGCGGGATACTTTGGCCGGGGATGCATACGGATGTACTGGCAGACATCAGAAAATGCAGGCCTTGCCAGCTTTACGCACCCAACACGCACCGCCCGAAGAATGAACTTGTTCCAGTCACTTCTTCATGGCTATTTCAGAAGTGGGCCATCGATGTGACAGGCCCATTTCCTACAGCAGCAGGAAATGTTCAGTTCCTAGTGGTAGCCATCGACTACTTCACCAAGTGGATAGAAGCAAAACCTTTAGCCCAAACAACCGCGAAACATATCAAAAAATTTATTTGGGAATTTATTATTTGTCGTTTTGGACTTCCACAGAATTTGGTGAGCGATAACGGCACCAACTTTGCTGACAAGAAGCTACAACAGTGGCTGAAAGAACTTCAAATCACCCACACCTTTACCTCAGTGGCACACCCGCAAGGTAATGGTGAGGTGGAAAGAGCAAATAAGAGCATCGTCGAAGGCATAAAGAAAAGACTCTTGGAACACAGATCCGGCTGGGTGGGCGAGCTTCCGCACGTCCTTTGGGCAAACAGAACGCTGAAGAAGGCCAGTACGGGAGAAACCCCGTTCAGTCTCACTTATGGCACTGAAGCCATGGTCCCGGTCGAAATTGGTTTACCCTCACCAAGGGTCTTGATTCAGCCAGAAGACAATGATGCGGAAAGACGGTTGGAACTTATGCTAACCGAGGAACGCAGAGACTTAGCCGCAGTGCGTGAAGAGAACTACAAGCGACAAATGCAAAAGTACTACAACACGCGGGTAAAACTCTGCAACTTCAATGTAGGAGACTACATACTGCGTAACAACGAGGCTTCGAACCAAGAACGCCCAGGAAAGCTGGCCCCGGTCTGGGAAGGGCCATACATTATCAAAGAAGTCCTGGGAAAGGGCGCATACCGGCTCGAAAGGCTCGATGGCACTCCCATCCCAAGAACATGGAATGGAGCTCAATTACGCAAATGTTATATGTAGATCAATTCCAAATTTGTAAAGAAAAGGCCTAGAGCCACTTCTAATGGAAATGATTCTCCTTTCACAATGTGTTGATAGCCTTACCTTTATACTTATGAACTTCCCACACTGGTGCCGGTATTCACCGCATAAATGGGGGAGGAAGTAAGTCGTTACGTGTGGAAGGCGGCAAAACCCGCATAAACACAACGCTAAAAATAAGGAAAACCTACACGCAGGTCAGATGTAAGTAAAGTTTAGCCATCCTTGTAAGTGCAAGTGACGGTCTTACCCGCACAATCACGAGCAAGGAAGCAAAACTTCAACCTATCATCTACCACGTTCAAAGGTTAACTTATTCTAAACACTTAGAAAATTTCAAAGGAAAAGATGAGAAAAACTTCCACGCAGGTCAGATATAAGTAAAGTTAAGCCATCCTACTAAGTGTAAGTGAAGGTCATACCCGCACAATCATGAAAGAGGAAGCGAAACAAACTTATAATTTACCACGTTAAAAAGTTAACTTATCTAAGTACTAAAGAAATTACTAAGTTAGATCAAAACATGCGTAAAATAAACAAGGCAAAGAACAAACACAATCTTTATTTCATCAAATTCAAATATTACAAAGATAGCTATACAAAAGCAAAAATCTACGCTAATGGTGGAAAGGGATCTTCAGAATCAGGCTTCAGGACCATTTCCACTTGGACCCGCTCCATCAGTAGAGCGTGGTGGTTCAAGGAAGGCTTTAAGAATAGCTAGCCCATCATCAGCAGCAGCGACTTCGTTCACCTTCTCCACCACAGGATGCGGGAAGGCGGCATACTGGTTCACTACTTGGTCGTAAATAGCTTCAGTATCCACATCGTACAAAGGGAAGTTGGAAGGCGGGATGCCTTTCTCAACGAACCCTAGACCAAGCAGGAAGCCGGCCTTTTCCCCATCCTCATGAGAAGCGTTGAGGGCTGCGCTCATAGCATCGTCATAAGACGTCTCTGAGAAGACCCGATGCACAACCTACAAAGAAAAAATACCAAGTATCAGAACCTTTTCTATTTACAAAGAAAAGCGTGAAGACATGAAGCTAAACTTACCTGAGACAACGCTTCTCGAAGAAGCCATTCCTTGGCAACCAGAGCTTCTTGGAGGGCAGCTTGAGCTTCGTTACGGGCGCGTTCGGCTTCACTCTTGTTGAGGTTGGCAAGCAACACATCTTTAGCCGCAGCCTCTTCGACGCCCTTTAGCTTACGCTCGGTATGGTCAAGCACCCCCCTCTGGTCCAGGATTTCTTGAAGCTTCTTAGCGTCCTCCATCCCCAAGGCATCATGAGCCTGCTGGAGAGCCTCTAATTTGGCTTTAAGCTCTTCATTCTCCAGGCGTAGAGGCTCAGCAACAGCTTCAGCCTTGGTGGCCCTTTCAGTCGCGTTCCTAGCAGTCTCCTTAGCCAGCCGAAGCTGTTCATTAACAGCTTGGGCAGCCTTGGAGCGAGCCTCGAGACGGGCCTGAACCTCAACTTCAAGGGCCTTGAACGCCTTGTCCTTCTCCGCCGCCGCGGCGGAGAGCCTCCTATTCTCCTCCCGGACAGCCCGCGCCTGAGCTACTTCCTGCATGCGAGCTGCTTTTAACTTGTCGTTTTCACGACAAAGCAGCTCGACGCGCGGCTGCATCCGGGCCAGGAGAACCCGAAGCTCATTGCTTAGCCTACCCTCCTGGTAGCTAGCCATGGCTTCCCCCAACGCACCACTAGGAGCAGCGTGACGAGCCCACTCCACGCACTCCACAGGGGTGCGAAGGGTTGTTCCTCGGCGAATGTTCCATCGTGGAACATACACTTCATTGGAATCCGACACTGCAAAAAACAAAGAGCAGTTAGGAAAAATTGATTGAAAAATATAAAATAGGCCAAAAGAACCCTACGCACCTGTAGGGTCAATAACAGGCCGATAGCCGCCGAACCCATCACCTGAACCCAAGGGAAATCCATCCAAGAGGTCAGGCAGATGGGAAGGTGGCAGAGGTTGGCTATACGCCCCACGCATACCTGAAGGATCGGCCGTCGTTGCCGATGACGGAGGAGGCATGGTAGCGGCCGCCGCGGTCGCCGTTGCGGAATCCGCAGCAATAGTAACCGCCGGCTCGGTGAAAGATGCTGTAAAAATAGCACTCACAGCCGGCGGTGACGTCATCACAGCTGGAACAGTCGGTTCAATGGAGTGAGCAACTGAACCAGCGGAAGCAGGCGCAGGCGCCTGGGTCGTCGCCTCAGGTAGGCTGACCAAGCCTACCGTCATTGGCGGAGAGGTACTCCTCTGCGCTCCACCCTGGAATGCGTCAACATCCACGCCTGCGTAAAGAAGATAAGTGTTAATGATAAAGCTATGAAGTTAAAGAAAGGAAGTTTGTACTTACGGGTTTTCTTGAGCCTAAAGGTACGGAGTGGCGGGGACGAACCCGATGGAGCCGGCCTCTTTGCGCCGCTCACCGTCGTCTTCTTGAGCTCTCCGGAGGTGACAGTCGCAGCCTCCGGAGCGGTGGTCTTATCACCACCGGGATTCCCTGCCACCTCTTCGCTCTCGGTCTCCGAATCAGACCGAGGCGCTGGATCGGCAGTGGAGGCCACCTTCTCCTTCCCCTTCCCGCCGGCAGCCTTCTTCTTCCGCACCAACGGAGGACCATCTGCGGATTCCTCATCAGAACATACGATTAGAGGATTTCCAGCAGAGGTTTCAACATTGAGGGGTCGAGGGTCGAATAGCGCCTTACCTGGCCGCCGGGCGCTAAGGATCTCATGGCCTTGCGGATAGACCTCCACGAACCGATCCGACGTTTGTTCTAGGATGGGCAACTCGTTCTCGTCCAGAGCGCGAGTACCCATCCGAGCGGGACCGTCAGCCTCCCGCAGGTTTAGGAGCGACTGCAAGTCGTTCCCCTCTGAAATAAACAGGAAAGAAGTTAGAAGAAATTCAGAATCAACAAAAAGAAACAAAGCATACCGTAAGGAACAGAGTTCGAACCGTATTCGAGGACGATCGGAATCTTTCGCGCATCCACCTCCTTCCACACCCGGCTCATCCCCAACATCACCATCCCAGACTACGCAAACCGGTAAACCGGAGATTGGACCCGGGATATCTTCGAAAACCATTCCGCCTCCTCGTAGTTGGAGGCGTGAAGGCCGGGAAGTGCTTGCCCGTTCTTGAATTTCATGGCAAGGGGGATGGCGCGAGCAGAGATGTAGAAGAACTCCCTCTTCCACGAGCGAAGACTGCGCTCGGTTGCGCAAATCTTCAAACCCTTAATCCGGGTTATCAACGTGTACCACCCCTGGATGCACCTCCAAGTGTAGAAGGTCATCAGGCGGTCAACATAGGGCTCAATGCCCAGAATCCGGCACACCCACTCGAAGTGCCGAATCTTGGCAATCGCCATCGGGTGCACCTCGGTCAGGTGCACACCGTGCCTCTCAAGGACACGGTAAACAAACTTTGTCAATGGGAACCTAAGATTCCCATAAACAAAGAATGCAGCATAAACCCCGATCTTGCCTCTGGGGGCATCATACACCGTCTGGTGGGGTTCAGGAAACTCAGGCTCGAGAGACTCGAGCATGAACTTCCTGACGATGTAACGATACAGATCGCCAGGCAGAGCACACTGGCACTCGCCAGCAGTACTCTTGTCATCGGCTGTAGAATCGAGATCACGAGACGACATCTTGCAAAAGAAAATGATTTCGGGAGAATGCTTGCCTGAAAAGGCGAGTATTCGCCGGAAATCGCTTAGAAGATGAAGAAAGAACCCTCTCCCCCTTTATATACTAATCGCAATTAATGCGATGCATTTAATGCGGAAGAGAGAGAAATCGAAGGTGCAATGAAACTATGACACGTGGCAAAAAGCAAGCTGGCAACAGCTGTTGATAGGACGCATACCATTAATTTCGCGGCCACGCGCCCGAAAAATCGCGCCCACGCGCCTGAAAAAGCGTCTGGAATGACCATGTACTGTCACGTCACCATAACTTCCTGCACGTCCTGACACAGTCAGAAGAAACCGTCGCACGACGTTTCAGAGGTTTGGACTGTTCTTATCATTCCACCAACTCTTCGAATTTCAAAATTCAAAATTCAAAGATTCAAAAGTAAGCGGGAAAATACCCCTTACCTTGGCAACCAAGTAACCGTAAGACGGATGCGGGTACAGTGTTAAGGCAAAACCCCTCACATACTTAGCACCCGCAGGGAATTGACGCCAGGAATACCTTGGAAGTAAAGTAACCGTAAGACAAGTGCGGGTACAGTGTCAAGGCAAAACCCTTCACATACTTAGCACTCTGCAGGGAATTCAAACCAAGAAGGATCTTCTGGGCCATGCTTGCGGAAACGGGAATAACATCCCCGCATGACGGGAACGTCGAGAACTATATTGTTCGAAACTCCATGATGGGATTGGTGGTTTTAGCATAATTGATCAGTATGTTGAAAACTACCAAAACCCCATGGAGAATCCACACAAATGGGACTCAACGCTCCTGACGTACGAGGAGGTTACAAACCTACCCGCTTCACACCCAAAGATCAAGCAGAAAAGTCGGGAATTTCTGCGTGACATCAGGAAAACCGCGGGAAGAATCACCACGGAAAACCTAAAAACTAAACCCTTTTCAAAAACCCCTTGCTAAGTCCAAAAGTTCACCTCACTTATTAATAATTAATGAGAAGAACATTGGACTGGGGGGACTTGAAGAGGTAGGTCCCAGCAGAGCCCAGTTGGACCCGCAAGACTCACCTTGAATAGGGACGTCTGCGCAATGACCAACTGCTCCAGCAGGACCCACCATGCTCAGAGAACCTTACACGCAGTACGCCAGCTGTACCCGCAGGGAAAGCCTCCCAATGGTGAAGTACCCCGCCTGTTCCCGCAGCTGCGGATACAAGCCATCAGGGAAGGCTACCCGCACTAACAGCAAGGCTACACGCACAAGGCATTCGCTACTTCAGTAGTCGCATGAAGGAATGAGCAAGGCGGGAATACTCCCGCCTAAATGAGCCAGTCCGTATGCTTCTGGAAGGTCTTTCGTACTATACCTACTAAGGTATGGGCGGAACAGACAATTTGACCAGAGCAGCCCATGAACCAATCACAGGGTGACAGCTCACCGACAACAATACGAGGAGGAGCACCCTCTAGTACTGTTTGTCACTATTAGCCGCTGCCTACTCACCAACCCTTACGATGGGACGTGCGCAGCCTACAGTTGGTGGAACAGTGCGTAGCCGGCAGTAAAGGAACAGTATACAGCCGACCTTTACTGTTGGCCGTAGCCTATCCACCAACCAGCATGGCCTGTGCGTAGTCCACTGTTGGTGGAACAGGAATACTATTCAGCCGGCTGTACCTTCTAGGAAACCTACCTTCGGCTATAAATACTCCAACACCTTGGAATGGTAAGGACATCATCTGATATCTCAATCTTATCTAGCAATCTCTTAATATACACTTATATTCAGAGCAATCTAGTCTGATTCTCACGCCGGAGGGTGGTCACAAGGAGGAACCCCCCCTTCTCAGTGACGAGCTTACGGTGTCTGTTTTGCAGGTCCCTTGAAGAACAACCTTCTCTGCTGGACCTCATCCTCGTGGGAAACATTACTTAAACCCCAGATTATCTATAATCTGCCCAGGGTTCACTTAGTGTTTCTTCATCATGAATGTTCAATATTCAATATAATCTTTTGATGATACATTTATTTCCAAATCAATGAAAGAATTGAAGCATACAAAATCATTCACTTAAATAAGTCTACGGACGAAAATCCGGTCGTCTCTAAGGGTGGTGTTGGTGTCTAGAGAAAACAGAAAGCATTAAATGGAAAGCCATTGTTGCAATCTTTAACTTTATCAGCCCCCTATTCGGTATCACTCGGCCGCTCTCTCTGCTCCTGTCTTCCATCACTCACTTTGCTCAAAGTTATTCTTGGGTTATGACTTATGAGTTGCTTGATTTCTGATGTTGTATGCAAGAGAACTGCTTTAAAGATATATAGTCACCCAAGAATCTTTAGGAACAAAAATTAATGGGTACTTTGTATGTTGGGTATGAGTGCGACAAATGGAATCAATAAGTATATATGGAAAATAATAAGGGGTGCAGTGATCCCACAAAAGCAAACCCGCGGGTTAGTTCAAACCAGGTTCGTTTAAAATGGGTCTGGGTTAAAACAGATAAATACTTTTTTGTACATTTTAATTTATATAAAGATGATGATTAATCATTTTATTAAAAAAAAGCTATGTAAATCACTCGTATTTAGAATATATGTTTTAACTATTTTGTCGTAGTATAAAAGAATAGAATATAGTTCGCTCTTTATATGGCAAACAGGTCGGTGGTTAGAGCGAGCTCAGTCAAAGCGGATTAGGGTTGAAGTGGATCGATTTAGAAAAGGTTAATTTAGTTTGACTCAGGACGAGTTCGGGTTGAAAGGGATTGGGCCAATCGGGTTTCAAGTTAGAACGAGTTTTGGGTCAAAACAGGTTTGTTTTAAAAATTATTTTTTTGAAATAGTATTGTACATTGCAGCTTTGATTCTGATTTAGGCATCGGTAATGTGCGTGCCATATGTTACATACACCTTGGGTTCTGATTACGTATGTGCACGTATCTAATCCAGGAAACACACGTAACCCAGCTCTAGTACGCAATTAACTCAGCTCTCCACACAAGTAACATGCATCGGTTACACAGGTTTAATGCCGGTTACGTGTGTTGAGTTGGTTATGTGTGTTTAATTATATATATATATATATGTGTGTGTGTGCGTGTGTGTGTGTATAGGTTTGGATCAAATATAGATTAAATTAGCATGTTAATTGTGAGAATCAAGTAGAGTAATTATGTAATTACATTACATAATTACTTTATTTATATATATAATTATTCTACTTGATTCTCACATTAGCACGCTAATTTTATTTGTACGTTAACTTTTTCTTATATATATTATCAATGTTTTTAAAACCGGACCGGTTCGGCCGGTCCGACCGGGATTCGGTCACCCGACCGATCCGGTTCGACATAGTTCGCTCGCTTCTCAAAGAACTGGCCGGTCCGAACTGGTTCACCGGTCCGACTGTAAACCGGACCGGTTCAACCGGTTTATTATGAATTTTCATATATTTTTCCGGTTAACATTTTTTTCATAATTTTTTAGTTCGGCTGGTCCGACCAGTTGAACCGGTGAACCGGTAACCCGACCGGTTCAGTGCTCGATCCGGTTATGAAAACATTGTATATTATCAAAGACCAAGGTTAAGTGATGAAGTCTATTGGTTTGTGTGAACACATAGATAGGTAGGCTAATTGTATTTGAAAAGTCAAAATTGAATTGGATGAGAGAGCATATGCTAGTCTGGACTCTGGAATTGGTCCCCTAGTTTTATTATATGGAAGACCATCAAGTCAAAATTTAGCACCATTATTGACAACATGCCAAAAATACAACCAGCCCTCACAACTTGTAAAATTCATTGTTTTCTACCAACCCGGGACAAGTTAAATACATAGGAACCATGGGCACTTTCCCTATGCCTATGGTATCACTTTCATCTCAAGATATTGAAACATTGTATAACAACTGATATTCTGATTCAATAACATAGAGTGATGGTTAACATTTGAGATTTTTATGGTTTTATGTTTGAAACCTGATTCAAAATAGTTTTTCACTTTTTCTTATAGTGGTGTTGGTAGTAGTTTTAAATGTTGTTAAAAAAATACATATATAACATTTTGTAAAAGAAAAACAACACAAAACCACATGTTTTTAGGCATACGACTTCACATGAGGTTTTGTTTTTTTATAATCAACTGGCAATAAAAAGAGTAGTTCGCCTCGCTTATATATTAACTGTAAAATTTTCTACTGAGACGACCTGCTAGTTAAACATGTGGCGTCGGGCTAGTTGGGGGGGGGGGGGGATGCTAAAAGGGCATGCAGCCTTTAACACAAAGAGGAGGTGGGCGCACTACCATCCACCAATCACTAGGGATGGCAATGGGTCAGGTTTAGGTATTCCCAACTCATACCCGGTTATAAAAGTTCATCCCAAACCCGTCGGGTTTTAATCGGGTAATTACCCGTCGGGTTTCGGGTTTTTCCATCGGGTTTCGGGTTTTGACAAAATACCCGTTGTGTATACCCGGCTCAAAACCCATCGGGTTTCTACCGGGGTTTTGACAAAATATAATTAATCGATTACAAAGATGGTTACCATATAGGTAAAATATCTCAAATAATTGACATAAACAAGTTTCGACAAATAATATAGTTGGAATAATATTTATAATATAATAAGCTATATCGGGTACATCGGGTATATAATCGGGTAAATGGGCCTATGTTATCGGGTGATCGGATATATTAGAAATCCCAAACAAGTCCCAAACCCGTGAAAAATTTCAAAACTAATCCCAAACCCGTCCCAAACCCTAACGGGTCGGGTATTGTCCGCCTCATTTATGTCGGGTTTTAGGTTTTCCCATCGGGTTCGGGTTTTATTGTCATTCCTGCCAATCACATGCACACACAAACACTTTTTTTTATTATTAAACTTTTTGATTAGATCACAATGCGCATGTTAAAGAGTGACGGTGACGTGATTGGGCGTTATCCACTATCTACGGATATGTAATTAAGTTCGCTTAGAAGTTACAACAATAATGAGTGCTTTAATTATGTACACAAAATGTCTCAAAAAGATAAACCGACTTTAATTTTGTTATACTTATATAAAATCTTGTGAAAATGAAACATATTCTCCTTATTCACAACTTCCCTATAGTATACTAATCTCAATGTTTTAAAACCCGGTGCGTACCGGCCGGTTGAACTAGTTATACCAGATTTTTATAAGGTAACCGGTATTTAGAACCCCGTATTTTTGGACGGTTTGCTAGAACATCGTATCGCTGATTTTTTTTTAAAATATTGGTTTAAACCGGAAAACCGGTTTTAAATTCAAAAGATATTTAATATTTTTTGCGGCCCAAATTTTTCAAAAATGACTTTTAAAATAACGGATAAAATTGACACAAGTAGCACGATAAACTACAATTCGTTAATCAACCAATTTTGTATTATGCAAATCCGATGTTGGTTTATTTACATCTTTTGTAATATAACTAATTTTGTATACAAAGTACAAACTTTCTATCTGACTCAACCATTATTTATATGTGATATTTGTTCAAGTGTGATGTTTATTAATGTACTTTTGAGTTATTTTTTAGTTGAAATTGTATTTATATGTATTTACAAGGTAAATTTTTTAACTGGTTGAACCTCCCGGTACATTCCAATTCAACCGGTTGTACTATTTAAACCTGGTACGAGTAAAATACCGGTTTTTAAAAAATTGACTAATCTCACATCTGGTTTGGTATTATCATTTATGGATAGGCCTGTAAACGAACCGAACGTTCAGTGAACTATCGTGAACCGTTTGGCGAGAAGTTCGTTTATGTTCGTTTATTTAATAAACGAACGAACATGAACAAAAAATTTGTGTTCGTTTAATTAAACGAACGAACATGAACACATGTTCCGTTCGTTCATTTATGTTCATGAACGTTCGTTTATGTCTGTTTATTTATGTTCATTTATGTATTAATATTAATAGAAAATAATTAAATATTATCTGGATAAGTCATCTGCTTAAAGATTTTATATTTGTTAATTTGTGTTCATTTAACAGTTTTCATTTAAGTTCGTTTATATTTTGTGTTCATTTACGTTTGTTCATACATGTTTGTTTATCTTTATTCAGTTATGTTAGTTTAGATTTTAAATAAACGAACACAATGTCCATTTTTAAATAAACGAACACGAACATAAATATTTGTTCGATTAAGTGTCCGTATTCTTTTAAAGTCAAATGAATGAACACGAACATGCCCTTGTTCGTGTTCGTTCGATTCGTTTACAGGCTTTCATTATTCAAATTGATGGATACATCGGTCTCAATCTCTAGGCTCTACCGATTTTATTTGTGTTCGTTTGTGTTCGTGAACACATTAATTTCCTTAATGAACGAATACGAACATAAAATCTCGTTCGGTAAGTGTTCGTGAACCGTTCGTGAACATGTTATTTACTTAACGAATGAACATGAATAAGGTCTTGTTCGTATTCGTTCGGTTCGTTTACAGCCCTATTTATGGACATTAACTGCATACATTTATATCAAATTGGGCCAGTTATATAAATTGCAGGCTACAAAAGAAAAGGTTCAATGAAAATATGGGCCAAGTTCCCGGATAAAACGATTAAAAGGCCCAAAATACTATCAGTTATTCAGTGAATCACTTTCCTTTCATAGCTATCAGCCTATCAACAAAATGTATATGTTTGGGAAGAAGCTTTTAGGGTTTTCAAGATTTTAAGCTTTTTAAGAAAAAACTCATACTCAATTAGAAGTCTTGTTTAGTTGAAGGAGTTTGAAGCTTTTAGTTCATGAGAAAAAGCTTAAATCTTAAAGCTCCTACTAGTAGCGTTTAGAAAAAGCTACAAGCTTCTAGTATTTTAATTACTTAAATAACCTTCCAAAATAAGTATATTTAATATTATGCTTTTTAATTATGCCAATTTTGGTTATTTTATACATTTTACTAAAGCTCTAGCTACTCTGCCAAGCATTTAAATATATCTAAAAAGCTACAGCTTCAAGCCACCAGCTACCAGCTTTCAGCTACAGTTACCAGCTAGTTTTGTCAAACATACTCAATGTATAAATTACTTTTTTATAGTTAACATATATTTAAAACTAAAAAAATAATCAATACACATTTCAATTACTTTTTTCCACTAACATTTATTACAATAGGTCATGTCTTGTCATACACCAAATAGTTGTCACATACCCTACAATTGTCACACTTCAACTTTTATCACCATCTAGTTAGGTTAGAAACCTTAATGATATCTACCTACACATTGCTTCAACACTTATGTTATAAAAGTACAAAACACATTAATTATCTTGTAACATACATCGGGTTGTCTAGTTTTGTGCCCGAACGAGAGGCGAGGCAAGAGGAGAATGAGGCGACATCCGATGAGGAGTCAAGATATCGTCGAGCCTTCTTGATGATAACCTCATATGTTGGTTGTTATGCAAAAACTGTCTTCTCGTATTGATCTCAAGGTTTCTGTTCTTTCGCACAAACATTTTAATCCTCCATAATGCGATCATTGTAGTCTCGTCATCCATATTTGCAAAGCAAACACGAAACCACCCAGGCTCAGAACAGTGAAAAGACTGACCCGGAGAGATGTTAAGCTTAATCTCATTAATTATAATTCTCCAGAACGTCATTTCTGATTCGAAAGTAGGTTGTTTTAGAAACTTACGCAAGTCCATCCAGAAAAACAAGCCCGCTTTGCTTTCTAGACACCCGATCCCAACTTGGGCTAGCCCACGGGTAAACATATCATGCCTGTGGGCCAACCGAACTCTACTCTCAGAGAGAAAGTTCTCAATAAACTTAGTGTCAGACAGCATAGAAGCGAGCATACGTTGTGTCTGAGTAGAAACGAGCCCAAAGCTTGACATTTTACGTGCGATATTCACAACATTATTGTTGTACGAGTACACAATCCCCACTCTAAACCCGGGGAACCCCATATCTTTGGAAAGACTATAAACTAGATGAATCAAGTCGTACTTGCAATTCGGTACTTCCTTCATTACTTCCGCAATACTCACGAACTCATCGCCATTGGTTACCGTGCCCGCATAGATCTCATCGCAAACAAGGTGGATGTTTTTCTCATTGATGAAGTTCACAATATCTTTTAAGGTTTCCCCGTTGAGAAAAGTGCCTAATGGGTTCGATGGGTTAGTTATAAGCAACCCCTTAACCTTAATTTTCGCTATTGTTGCTTTCTCATAGGCAGTTTCGAGAGCTTCTTTGGTGATCTTGAAGCTATTAGAGCTTTCACAGACCACAGGTAAAAGCTCGACTCCAGTCCGCCATCTCAAATCTCGATCGAACCTGTAAAAGTAAAATTACACATTAAAGTCGAACTAATAATAATAGTAATAGTAACAGTAACGATATCAGGGACAGTGCTAATAACGTGAATGTTATTTTTAAAAATTAATATGCGTACGCTGGATAATAAGGAGTGGGAACTAAGAAAGCTTCTCCGGGATTTGCTAAGCAAAACGCCAACGTTTCATGAGCTCCGGTGGCGCCACCGCTCATCACGATCCGGTTAGGGTCGAACTTCACACGATTTCCTCGTACTTGGCTCATGAAATTGGCGATGGCGGTCCTGAATTCGGGTAAGCCATGGTAATCTTGAAAAATGGCGGTTTCTTTGAAATCTAAAGCTCCTTGTGGGGTGCAAATTGAGGCATTCGGGTTCCGTTTAACCCATTCTTCAATCAAATCAAACGAAAGCTGACGACAAAAAAACATGTCAGCAAATCGAGTATTATTAATCAACTATATATGTAAAATACAACACAGTAAACATTTATTATAACTATCTACCATATTATAATATATAATTTGATTACACTTCTTTATAATTATTCTCATTGTATTCTTTTATATATAGTTGATTAATAAGAATACAACAAAAATAATTACAAAAACATGTAATCAAATTATATATTTTAATATGGTAAATAACTTTATATACAAGTAGTATTATTGTGTATACCTGGTTTTCGGCCAGGCCCATTTGGATAACGCCTTCGGGGTTGTGTTGCAGGTGGAAGGGGTTGGCGTCGTAGGCCTTCCAACCATCGAAATAGGGGGAGTTTTCGCCATGGCCGTCGTTGGTTGCGATCTTTGACAACATATTGTGGGAGTTGTTCTTGGTGATCGCCATTGGGATGAAGAAATAAGTGGTGGAATAAAGTGAAGAGATGAATAAGATGAGTGAATTGAGTTAAGTTGATGAAATGAATTAGTGATATTTATAGACAAAGGATATAAGAAGAAGAAGGTTCTTATTATGTTTGAAAATTTTGATGACGTGGGTTTCATCCATGGCTGCCTACTTTTTTTTTTCCTGCCTACTCACTTTTTCTCATTTATTTAATTTTTAAAATGGTCTTTTAAGGGTGTCCATCTTTTGTTGTTGACCTTTCTTCATCATCATTCCACATATCGTAGGTACAAATACGGGTTGGTTTTTGAGTCATTCGAAAAAATACATGCGGTATGAGTCATTGTATATTGAGAAACAAACGGATTTGTAGGTACAAATACGGGTTGGTTCTTGAGTATTCCGCGAAAATACATACTGTTTGGGTCATTGTATATTGATAAACAAACGGATTCTAGGTACAAATACGGGTTGGTTCTTGAGTCTTTCGCAAAAATACATATTGTTTGGGTCATTGTATATTGATAAACAAACGGATTCTAGGTACAAATATGGGTTGGTTCGGTTCTTGAGTCTTCTTTGAAAATACATACTGTTTGGGTCATTGTTATTGAGAAACAAACGAATTTTCTTAAGATACCTGTAATCTATTTTAAGGAAGTGTGAAGTATGAATCCTTAGCCAACATCGTTATGCTTCTGCCACATTCTTGCAAATTGTTGTTTATTTTTTTTGTATTTTTTCTATTTTCCTAAGCATTACAAATTTCTTCATACGATTTTATATTATTTATTTTACGTGCGATCTCCTACAATTTTAGTAAAAGAAAACGTGACTTAATATGGACATCATAAGTCATGACCATCGTACTCTCTCTCCTCTCTCATTCTCCGCCTCACAAAACTTTGCCGGACCCCTTAACCAATTCCCGGCAAATCACTACCTCTCTCTTCCTCTACGGCTCCACATCATAGATGATTAGATGGGCGTTGATTCTTCTTTCCTTGTGAGTGCTTTTATTTCAGTACATATTAGGTTATTGATCCGTGTACGACACGGGTGGAAATATAGAAGTTGTCAAGTACACGCATATAATTTCAAACGACAAGATATTTTTTAATATGTTTTTTGAGATGTCACTATGATATAAAACTGCAATTGATATTTATACAGAAAGAAAGTACTGCAAAACATGAGCTCACAAAAAATGAAGTTACATAATAGAATGTTTACAAACAAAATTTAAAATTTTATAACACAAACTTCATAAACCACCAAATATTTCCTTATAGACAATGTTAATGCATCCATGTCTTGCTTGACCTAAAACAGATAGTTGATGCATCAATTTAGTAGTACCTTAGGATGACATAGTCTTAAAATGAAGAGCGGTGCTCTTATAAAATTTGTTCAACTATAAATAATAGATTATTATTAATAAATAATATATATATATATACATATATATATATATATATACAGAGAGAGAGAGAGAATCATAATTTAAAATGTTTTTTTTCATGAAAGATCATATATAGTTATACTTATACGTCTCTAATTGTTGTATTATTCTTTTCTTTACAAAAATGTTCCACAATCACAACAGAGCATAGTAAAATCAACACCATAAAAAACGTTAGAATATTATATTCGTTTAAAGAATAGGTTCGGCGGACCCGCTAACCTTAATTTGACTTTTGGCCATTCTTCATAATAACAAGTGTGTTAGGTTGATAATGCATAAATGGTATTCAGATCATACTATAAACAACTTATAGTGAGGGTAACTTAAAAAGTAATAAAATGTGAAATTACAGACCTCGATGTAAAGAGGATAAAGACTTGAAATACATAGATACTTTGGGATGGACGGAATGGTAAGAAAAATATAAAATATATGAAAACATACATTATTGTTAAGACTATGTTAAAATCAAATAAACGCAAACACTCAAAAATAGAATAAAAAATTATTACTTATTTGATCGATAATAGGTTAATATGAAATGTGTTGGATATGGCATAATGTTATCCATTTTGATTTCAATACCTTTTATTGTTTGATAATATCTAGATTTGCAAAATTGGCCAGAATATGAATTTTGAAAGTGAATCAAATTGACCTGTGGCCGTTACGGGTGGAAATATAGAAATCATCCAATAAACATATAAAATTTAAAACAACAAAGGTACAAATATGACCATCTCTTGAAAATAATTAGGGTTACGCAACATATTTCAATGTGTTCAATGTAGGTGTAAAAATATGTAATTAAAATTAAAACAGTACTAAAAATGCATTAAATTTAATGTTAAATATTTATTTTATTATTGAATTATTTTATTGATAAGAAAATTCTATAATAGCTTTTTTAATTTATTGAAATAGAAAAATGAACCAATAGGAAGAGGCTAGAATGTATTTTTTTTAATATATATAAATTCAAGGTTGCAAAAGTCGCTAGACGGACCTTAGGCGGTCGACTAGAGAGTTGGGTGTACTCGGAGTACTTGGGGAGTAGTACTCGGACATGATAAATATGAAGAAAATTAATTTTTGGATATTATATATATGTCAAATATCATTATTTTACTAGTATTTATAACAAAATACGTAAATATTAATATAAATAGAAGAAATACACAATAAATTATTCTAAAAATTACTAATCATTAATTAAAAAAATGATATTTGTTCTTTAATATTATAAAAATAAGAATTATGTTTTATTTTTTAAGCCAAAATCGGCTCAAGTCCACCGACTAAATGTGATTCTGGCTAAGGTTGACCATCTTTGATTAATTCTTTGTAACTAGACGGAGTTAAAGAAACTCCCCTCGACGACGTACCTTGTAGCGAGTACTCGATGAGTACTCGACCTTGTAAGCCTTCTTTTACAAGATACATATTATCATCGGTTGAACATTCATTAAAAACACTGTACTTAGGTGCCTAACAAGGAGGATGCAAATAGTATTAAACCGCAATATTAATTCTGGTAATTAATTATAAGAGACGTACATATAAAATTTTGTGTTTGATGATCTAATCTAATAATAATAAAGCCTATTGGTATTATGAATATATTATTATTATTATTACTATTATAATATAATAAAACGTTTAAAGCATGTGTGAAAGTTCATTATAGTGGCTATATAGTTGTAGTTATAATATATGTTAAAAGTTTAAACAGTAATCGTTTTTAACACGAAAAAAATGCTGTCCCATACTTATATTATTCTGGTTCAGTTCATATGGTCTGGTCTATCCATCGAATCGAAACTTGACTGGATGATTTCATTTACTTTTTTTTTATGGACTAAATGCATGGAATGGAATGTAATAATAAAGTCATATTTCTCGGTAGATCCTGCTTTAAGATATTATGATTATGGTATACAGGGGTGGGTTAATGTACAATAATATCTTATCATACATTACGTACGCGACCTTTCAGAGCGTTGGATTAAAAAACACGCGGTGACAGTTTCGTAAGTAACCCAAACTAGTTCATAATCAAAATCGTCGATTACAAATCCATTCTGATCCAAATTCTGAACTCATCGCTCTATCTCATCCAATTTCTAAACCCTAATCAGAGCTTAAAGTATGAAATCACTAAAATCAAAAACCAAAATCAAAACAAAACGTTAATTGAACATCAAGAATCTTAAAAATTGATCAAAAAATGATGATTCAATCAATCAAATTGATGTGCAGAAGGACTTAGATTCATCAATCGATTATGAAATTGCAGAATACTATACTTAATTGAGCTCTGATTACGGTTCAAAATATCACGTTTAAACGTTCTAAACAAAACCGAAGACACTAAAACGTTCTGACCAAAAACGAACACATTTAAACGTTCTGACCAAAAACGAACACATTTAAACGTTCAAGTTAAACGTTCTGACCAAAAATGAACATCTTTAAACGTTCAAGTTAAACGTTCTGACCAAAAACGAACACCATTAAACGTTCAAGCTAAACATTCTGACAAAAAACGAACACCTTTAAACGTTCAAGTTAAAGGTTCTGACAAAAAACAAACACTTTTAAGCGTTCTGACCAAAACGAACACCTTTAAACGTTCAAGTTAAATGTTCTGACAAAAAATGAACACCTTTAAACGTTCAGAACAAGAAAGTTTAGAAGTTCTGTTTAGAAGTTCAGAACCCTAATATGAAATTAAACGTTTTAGACAAACCTTTAAACGTTCAGAAGATCAGATATGAAATTAAACTATCTGTAACATGAAATTGAACGCTAAAATCACTTCATATAATCTCGTAATCATCAATCGACCATCGATTTCATCATATGAACAAATCTGGAACGTATTTAAAGTTCTGCAAATGGTGTATTTCAGTTCAATTCAATTGAAGTGGTGATGGTGAAGGAGGTGTGCTGATATCAGCGAGTGGTGGTGGAGACAGATTGAGGGAGAGGGACGGACATATGAGTGTAATTGTGATTTTGGGTTTTTGAAATCAACGGTTCGAAGTGTCGCGTACGTAATGTACGATAAATGATTATTGTATTGGATCCTTTATCATGGTATGTATGACCTAAAATGGGTGAATAAATCTTTATTTTATAATATTTTGTTATAATTAGAGATCTTGATCTTTTATAAGTTTAGAATTGTAAATAAAATATACGAGATAGAAACATGTCATCGTATGAAATTGCATAATTACCGTGATTTATGATGTTTGAATAAAGGTTAACTTCTTTTTTAGAATGACGACTTGCTTGCGTGTTAGGTCACTGCACTCCTTAATTTTGGAGAGCACCGTTACTTAGGCATACGTCCACTTCTGGAACCTCGCTCTAGAATTTCCTTTACTAATGTTAATGTCCTTTTAAGCTGATATACATAATTGTTACAACATTCCACTAAGCAAGTAGTGATCACCGGAAATGTCTCTCTATAAAGATAGAGGATATATAAAGCAGTTCCTTTGTCCTCGTTTTGTCTCATAAAAAGTCTTTTGCAACATGTCAAAAACCTAAGTTTTGTTTATCTTAACAAGGTTTATACGTTGAGAAATCATGATTATTGGACTAAAAATGTTTTATAGAACTTTTTTTATAAAATCTTTTGGGTCCTGTAAAATTATAAAGCATACATGTAAATAGAACTCATGATAAAAGTTATACTCAACATAATACGAAATTCATTTCTTCTTTTTGCGTGTGTAGTTGATTGTCAATTCATCCATATTTGTCACGTTCCTTCTACGGCTTGACCGTGAAAATCACTATAAGCTTGATGTATTCTTGGAATCGTGCAGCTCTTGATTAGAGAGTTGGTTCATTTCTTGATGTTCCGATTGTTCTCGGCTTTATTCTTTTGATAATTTTCGCAAATGGAATAAGTAATTTATAACATTTAACATATATGTCAAAATTTTAAAAACCAATGGCAAACTATATCTAGTATCAATGTTGTAAAAGTCGTTAGGCGGTCCTAGGCGGTCGACTGGGGAGTTGCGAGTACTCGGGAGTAGTCGGGGATTACTCGGAAAATATCTAAGGAGTACTCGGCCGAGGCGGGGAGTACTTGATCTAGGCGGGAGTAATCGGTGAGTACTCGGCCGCCTACTCGGGAGTTTTACAACATTTTCTAGTATAATTATCAACAACGACAAAATGAATATAGATTGGCCCCAAAATAATTCACTGACAAAGTTGAGAGGTAACATTTTCATACATCTACTTATTTTAATGTCTATAAAAAGAGCGAGTGTAAACAATCAAATGCACATATGAATTTCCAAAGATATTATTGGCACAGACGGATCAAACAATTAGATCAAACGAACAAACAAACAAGCGAACAAACGAACACAAGATATTTGAGGTGACAACCCTCAACTCTTTTTATATAATCAAACGAACTCAACAAACGAACATAACTTCACGAACTTACAAGGAGAAGAGACTTCTCTTGACTCTCTCACATAAAACTAATAATCTAGACCCTATTTATAAACCTACTAAACTTGCTCTCCAAGCCAAACTTAACTTGGGAAACAAGGAAAACTTATTCTAGAATAATCCATAATATTCTTAACATACTAAACAAATATTAATATAAAACTTAATAAAACAAACCCTGAACTTTAATCACTTAGCAAATCAAGATTAAATCTTCATTCACCCCCTTAATCTTGAATTTGTACCACCAAGATCTTGAATCCCTAATAGCACTCTCAGCTCTTCAATTTCAATGAAGGGTTCATCTTTACCCTTTCTTTTCAGTTGTTTGTAACAAACCTGTTTAACAAGTTCTTCACGCTCCTCATTTAAACCATCCACATTGATATCAGATACAAATTCATTCTTCACGTTCTTCTTTCTCACTTTTCTTTTTTTTCTTTGCTTATCAAAACTTGCAGATGGGTTATTCTTTTTTTCTTTACTAGACCCTGTAGGGCTTTTCTTTCTGACTATTCTTCTTAACCTTTCATTCAGTTTTGGCATTTCATCAACAAATGCTCGATTGTTGACTTTCACACATGATTCTAAATCTGCAGACTTGTTAGCTGCATCGTTCCTTACATTTAGTACCATATCCTTCCTCTTGTCATCATGATCATTAGCAAATTTCTTACTTCGCCCGTGCTCACTTATCTTAACAATTTTCTCATCTTCATGGTTGCTTGAGTCAGAAAAACATACACGAAGCTTCCCTATCTTCTCTTCTTCTTTCGAAGAAATTCTCTCTTTTTCTTTATTCAATCTTTCCTTTCCTTCACTTCTCAAAACAGCTTGCAAAGCTTCTTCATTCTCTGCAGCTTCCTGGGCTTCCTTCTTATGTGCATGTTCTTCTTGAACAATCCCATTCAATCGTTCTTTCTCAGCGATCTCATCCAATCGTTCTTTCTCAGCGGCTTCTTGAGCTGCTTTTTCATCTTCTTCTTTGCGTACATGATCAATTAAAAGAAATTGAATCTTCAAAACACGCCATACTTCCTTAGCATTCATGAGTATGCCAACTTGTACCAAGATGTCTTCCGGTAGGGTTTGACATATGAACCCCAACGCTGTGTACATCTTCCTTTCATCTACATTTACGCCGATTGTAGATTCAATAACTTCGCAAAAGCTATAGTCTTTCAAAAATCCCTCCATCTTGGTCGACCATACTTTGTAGTTCGATTTCGTCAATATTGGAAGTCCGCCAATCACCATTGTGTCTTTCCTATCTTTACTTCTTTACTTATCTGCTCTTTCAGTTGGAATTGATTCCAATCCCGAAACCAATCTCAATAATAATCAAACACCACAAACTTTTCTTTTTTTAATACTCACAATAACACATTACAATTACCCAATGATTTTTCTCAAACCCAAACTCAACCACGGCTTTCACAACCCTCTTTTCCAACCACCAAACAAAAGAAGAGAAGTAATAAAATCTCTTATTTTGCAACAACAAAAGTTATTGCACTTACTTGAACTCAAAATAAAATTAATATTTTATTATTTTCCTATACCAACCAAGAAACCATGATGAACTTTTATATTTGTTTTCTAACCTCAATTGTGTGCATGCCACGAATTAAATTCAGTCAACCAAACAATTTTGGCTAATCGATAAAACCGATGCAATACAAATATATTGGCAGCTTCAAGGAAAATCCAAAGTCAATACATCTAGATTTAAAAGTAAAGAATAATCTGCTTGTTTTCTTAGTAACGACAAACCAAAGAACTCGTGACAAACTTTTTCTTAGCTTCCAAGTTACGAGACCTCTTAACGACTTAATCGAACAAAACCTTCAAAGAGAAATAATGTGAAACTTTACTTGAATACGAGTCGTAGCTCTGATACCAATTGTTGGCCCAGACATATCAAACAATTAGATCAAACGAACAAACAAACAAGCGAACAAACGAACACAAGATATTTGGGATGACAACCCTCGACTCTTTTTATATAATCAAACGAACTTAACAAACGAACACAACTTCACGAACTTACAAGGAGAAGAGACTTCTCTTGACTCTCTCACATAAAACTAATAATCTAGACTCTATTTATAGACCTACTAAACTTGCTCTCCAAACCAAACTTAACTTGGGAAACAAGGAAAACTTATTCTAGAATAATCTATAATATTCTTAACATACTAAACAAATATTAATATAAAACTTAACAAAACAAACCCTGAACTTTAATCACTTAGCAAATCAAGATTAAATCTTCAGATATGTCATGCTTCCATAATATCATACCTTTTTCTTATATATTTCTATAAAAAAAAAACTGATTAGTTAATAAAGAAATGTCAATTTTAATGTTTTGAAAGTTCAATCTTTATAGGAAACACAATGGTACGGGACTTAAATTTAAACCTTAATTAGCAATCTTTTTCGGTTAAACTTGACCATCAAAAATAAGATTTAGATCTCTCTCAAGCTTAATGACACCTAAAACGCGCATTAGACACGAGAAATACATAGATAGCCGATAGCACATTAACATAAACACATGTAACATTTAATTATATGTCAATTTCTTAGCCATAAACATCTATGAATCAATAACTTAAGACACGTATGTAGTATGCTATCCAATGATTAAAGAGAAAGCATGCATGTACCTTATTAAGAAATTATTTTGTTTAATAAAGAATGTCAAGATGGTAGATAAACTTTGGTTAATGATATGAATTTTATTATTTTAATACCTATTGCCCATGGAGCTAATGACATTGATTAAGATAATATCATTTGATTATTTTGTATTTTAGGCTACTTCTGAATATTGCAATAGCCATCTTCTATTGATTCTTTAGTTGATATCTTGAATATATAGGGATGATGACATAAGTGTAATCTTTTTTTTTAGCAAGTAAGCGAGAATTAGTTATGTTGAACAGACACGAATGATTATTTAGAAAACAAAATTATAGTTCTTTGACGTCGATAAGTTAAAATATAATTTTCCTTTCTCTTTGTTAATTTCTTTTAATCCATTATATCTTTTAACACAATAAATTTTATGATAAAACTAGCTTTTAATCCATTATACTTAGACGAGATTTGTAAGAAAACAATTGTAGTACAAAAAATCAATATATATCTTTTAAATATCTTTATCCCCTAAACTATTGGCCTTAGACACTTTGGTCCCCTTACATCAGTTTTAAGTTACACCCCATCACCTGGCGAGTAAAGAGCGAAACTAATCGTTTGTTTAGTCTAATAGAGTAATGCGCCCTCATGTCATTAACAAATGGAAATATTAAATGGATCAAATTTACTGTTTTACTTTTCTAATGATCGTGAGAGAGAGAAAATATGCTAGTACCCTGTTAACTAGTGGAATCATGTAAATAGCAACTTATGTTGTTTAAGTGGTCATCGACTCATCAAAACGTTAAGACAGAAAAGTGTGGGAGCTAGATTTAAACACTTGTGCTAACCAGTGGGACCACTATAGGAAATAATTCGTTTTGTTACCAGATCCATGTCATTTCATCAGAATCGTTCTTAACTATAAGAAATAACCAAGTTGGTCCAGCTTTTAACATTTTTGAATGTGCCAATAGTTTACCCGTTTTGACACGTACCCAACTCGTCAAATTAGGCCACATATGATTTTGACAGTTTGACCATCAAGTAAATATATCATATATGCAAAGTTAGGTCAAGAGATATGGTCTACACAACAGTACAAAGAGTCAAAGTTATTGACAGTCAAAATGCAGGTTTTCTTGTTATTTCATGTGCAAAAATAGTTTGCATTTAAGGAGGCTGCTAAAATGCAAATGGACGGTTTGAAGTCAAATGTTGGGATGTGGGGGGGTTTAAATGATAAAAGAAAAAAGTAGTGGGGTCAAAGATGTAATAATTCAATAAGGTGTTGAAGCCCTCATTGGTGTATCCATTTTGAGTCAAATAGTCCGAAACTTTAGACCGTTGAGTTGAATATATTAAAAAATAATAATTTAACCAACTATAGACATGAGGATAAGGAATGTTTATTTAAAGTGGCCCATGGTATAAGTTCTAATATTATTCAGTCCAACAAGAATAACAACCACCTTTTATGCATATAGACAAGCTAAAAGTACAAGCACCTAGATACAAGATTAACAATGATATTGTTTTCCAATTTTAACTTGATATTAAATATTTGTATACTTTATCTAATATTGACAATGATACTGTTATTCAATTTTCTATACTAATTAAGTGATTATGTGTTATATATTAATGTTTTTATAAAATTTAAAACTAAATAATTTGACGGATTGAAGGTTTACTCAACAAGATACAAGTTGAATTGGTGGGGTTGCAATCAGATTACTTGACAATTAACGGAAATTGTGATGAGAGAGCTTATGGAAGGAGCTAAAGGATCGTTGGGGTGAGGTTGTGGGGGTCGAAAGAAGACCGATTTCCAGGATTAAGCATCCCCATTCAAATCGATTATAGTCTCTCGGCTTCGATAATCGCACATGGGAAATAGAAGGCTTTTGTAACTTGATTACTTAAGAAAATATTTACTTTATTTCATCGTTTCAAATAATTGGGTTATATATTATCTATCATTTTCCCTCACGTGTAAAAGCAATTCCTCAAGTTCATGGAAAATAGAGTTTTAGTTGATATGTTGTTTATATTATAGGTTCCATGAATCTCTCTAACCTTCCATTGGTTTCGTATTTTTAATAAAACCATACGAACAAGATTGATGTCGTTAGCTTCTTCGTCATCAATCATCGTTATCTTCTTCATTTGTTTCTTGTTTTGATGACTTTTTGATTGTTGCATTCTATATGCACTTTATTAGATGATAATGATTTTGTTGGAGTCTCAAATTCTAAATCCAGATAACAATATAATAGCGTACATGATAAGACACGAACATGAAATGTGTATACATGTACACGACACGAAAATTTATAGTGTACCCGTTTCTCATACACGAACACAAGCCTGCTACTACGTGGTATACACGATAAGAAATTTGGATAATAGGTAGGTAGTAAATTGTATTCCTAGTAGAGAGATTACTAACCTACTAAGTAGGGTTAACGATGAGGCAGCAAGCTGTGACGATCGGAGGAAGCACCGGCGGCTGCGGGGCCGGAGTTCCTAGGCGACGCTGATGGCTAGAGTTTAGAGGAGGAGCTGATGGTCAGAGAGGGAAGGTCTTGAGTGGTGATGGCTGAGAAACAGTGAGTGAGAATGTTTTAGGAATTTAGGGTTTAGGAAAACTTATAATTATATATGTATTTTAATTATAAAAATTTAACCAGGTACTTAACATGTACTTAACAAGTAAACATGTATTTTACCTGTATTAACAAATAAATTCGTATCTACCTGCTTAGTACACGAAACCTGTTAAAGCCTTATATGTTGCCTTTTAAATTCGTGTAAGTACGTGTTATGTATTCGTGTCTTCGTGTTATAAATTGCCAGCCATTGATAATAGTTAAACCTAAGCTGGACTTAAATTAATTGTTTAGTTAGTTAAAACTCGTTGGACCAATAATGGTTCAATGTGGGCTGATCTTTTGGGCTTCTTCATGGATTCAATAAAACTAAACTCTTTTTAGTTATATCGTGGAAAATTAAACCCTCTTTAGTTTAAGTGTTTGACACATCATGTTTCTATTCAACGCCTGAATGATTATGAATTATGACTATATGTTTCGTATATGTTTCGTATTTATTCAGGTTCTTGTGATTTGTCATTGGTGGGCTAACAGTTAAATTTAAGTTGGGCTCAATTTAATTGTTATGAGCTAACTAAAACCCATTGAACCATTAAATTAATGCGGGCTTAACTAATCTTTTGGGATCGATTCAATTGGTTTGGTTTATACTTAACTTTGATGCATCGTATTTGTATTCGACACTTGAATAGTTAGAATGATTACGCCCTGGGCTACGGTTCTCACTAGTGACGGATCTAGAAACTAATTGCACAGGTAGCGTAAAACTTTTTTTAACCGTGCATTAAGAAACTTTTTTTTACGGTTTCGCATTTATGAGGCCTGATTACGCGTTTTGCACGTGGCAGACCCCAATAACACGTTTTGCTCATGCATGTGTCTGGTCACGCGTTTGGTGCGTCACGGGCTTGGCTTCGTGTTACAAGCGTACCAGCGCCCGGTTAACCCATTCGAAATAGCTGATCAAAACAAGTTTGTTTATAATGGGCCCATCAAAATAACCTAAACTTGTTTGCTTATTGATATTGTAAAACTATTCAAACATCTAATCTAATCTAACTATACTATTAAAGCAAGATAATTTTTCCACATGACACCATTATAGAGTGTCCACATTGGATTCCACATAAGCAATTCCCTTAAATACATTTTTCACCTAATTAATATTTAACTAACATTCATTAAAATGTAAAACAATTCATTAAATGCATAAAACCCTCTATCCATTATTTTTCATTTAATTACCATTCTAAAATTATCTTAAGCTATTCATATAAATTTAGAAAGACTAATATTTAACCTTTTATAATTTAATATAAAATTCTTTGTTAATTTTATTTTATATTCATTTAAATCAATAACAAAAATTTGACTATATAAATCAATATAATGGCTAAAATCTTGAAAAATTATTAAATGGTGAAAATTAGGACAAACTTTTTATTTTTTTTATATACATATAATTCAATTTTAATACTTTTAAGTTATAATTTGATTTAAATGAATATAAAATAAAAGTCATAAATAAAAATTATTATATGAAATAACTGAATTGACGTATTACATATAATAATTTTTATTTTTATTATAATTTTCACCCGTGTGGAACACGGGATGTAACCTAATATTTAATTAAGTAAGAAAACAAAAGAGTCACACATGTTTGAACTTGAAGTTGGAATATTTAAATTTGGTGATGATCCGATGTCATCGTTTTCTTTACTTTGACGTTTAAAAAGGTTGCTAGTAAAAGGTTGTTTACTCATTTTCAAAGTTCCCTAAACAAAATTTAAACCAAAAATCTAATATCAATTTCAATTTACACATAAAACTAAAAGCTATATCCCTAATTAATTCAAATTTAAATATAGACCTAAATACCTAATCAATTCCAATTTAAACATAAACCCTAAATCCTAAATTAATTCCAATTTAAACATAACCCTAAATCCCTAAATACAATAAATATTATCGGAAAGATGGGGAGGCCGGAGATGGAGTGGTTGGTGGCTGACTGGAGGTGGAGCCGTGGTGGCTGGTTACAGTTTCGCGAGGTTCAAAGGCTGAGCAGAGTAGTCTCCTTCTTCTTCTTTTTTTTTATTGTATTAGTTGGGTTATTGGGTTTTTTTGTTTGGGCTTGGACTTTTGTTGGGTTTAAGTATTAAATTGTTTGGGCTTAAAATATATAGGGGTGACGTTATTCTTTTTCAGGGGTAAAAAAAGCACGAAAACCGACTGAAATTTTTTTTTACACTACCGGTAAAACGTTGAGGGGTGGCGGAACCTCAAATGGTACATCCATCACTGTTACTTAAGAATCAAACAAAACATGTAATACTAACCACATAATCTAATCCTTGTATATATGATATTATATTTATCCGGAGAAGTATAGTTTGAAAACCCTCTTGAGTTGAGAAAACCCGTGAAAACCCTATGTAACATCGTTTTTTTTTGTTACATGTAATATATATTACATTTAATACAAAACATCGAAAACATAAAAAAAATGTTTTGCTATTTTTTTTTTACATTTTTTTAGTAATTTTTATATATGTTTTCAGGAGAAAGAAATGGAAATAAACTTTTATATTTTTTATTAACTTTAATTGTGGACCACAAGATTTAATCTTTAATTAAAAACATGTTGTTGAGAATGAGTTTCTAAAGTTTTCACAACTCAAATGGGTTTTTATTCTAACCTAACCCTATATGCCCATATTTATCATACACACACACACACACACACACACACACATATATATATATATATATATATATATTTGCAATTTTAAAACCATGCCAACACTTGTAAACATCGGTGGTCGCTAGTCGGGTGGTGGGGTAGGGACTAGTGATAAATCAGGATTAATCGAATCGGACTTTAATACATAATTTTCAATTTTATACATAAAGACACACATTTTTATATGTAATTTTTTCAGTTTTATACATACATAAACATATTTTGGTTGAAAATTGGCTGGAATCTTGCTGGAAATCGCCGGTTTTTTATGGAATCGCCGGAAATTGCTGATTTTGGTTGGAATTTCGCCGAAAACCATAGATTTTGGTCGGAATCTCGCAATTACCACATATTTTGGTCGAAATCTCGCTGGGAACCGCCAGTTTTGGCCTGATTTGACCATTGGCCGATTAGCCCAAAATTAATTAGTGAAGTGAGGACTAGTGATTAATCGAGGATTAATCGGCGCCTAAGTTGAGATTTTTGCAACACTGCCAACACCTTTTACCTATGGTACCGAAGTCATTAGGTTACGGGAACAACCTCACAAGTTTCTTTTTTACGTAAGGTACTCACAACTTTCACTAGGTTACTAATTAACCCCAAAACTTTTCAATATATTAACGCTCAAGTTCCATTAATTTACGCAAACAACCACACAAGTTTTGAATATAATACCGAAGCCATACCGCCTGATGTCTGTCATATCGTAGCACGTTGGGTTTCTTTCACTCTATATATACAGATCTCTCACCGCAACATGAAAGAACACAGAAAACGAGTATAGGTTTTAAATGAGTTAACATGGTTATCATAATAAAATAAAAGCTAATATCTCACAAAATCAACATCAAAACCCCATGCTAGAAAATCAGGCACGGAGGAGCAAGTGGTACATAAACCCATAGCCTCACGCCAAATAAATCTCAACTTATATTTTCCGTTATCTTTGAAAATTTTGATTCCATTATTCACCACCGTCTTCTTGACTCGGTCTTTTTTTTTTAATATTATCTTTCCTAATAATATAATTTTTTTTAAATATTATTTACCAAAAATGACTTATTTTAAAAATATTTACTAAAATGAGTTTTCTAATTTTTTTAAAAACATAAAATGAGTTTTTTAATAAACTTTTCTTCTTCTCACTCTTAATCTTATTGAATAAAATAAATGTTAAAAGTAAAAACTAAAAACCTCTGAAATAAATAATTTAAACGTTTATTTATTATAATAAATGAACCCCAATAAATGGTAATTATGTCATCATTTATACAACAATACAATAGCGGCTAACGTATGTACTACGTTTCTAATGATTTATGACGTAGTTCATATTTCTTATTAGAGTAAATTAATACGTACTATTTTTTTATGGTAGTAACCAACATTTATGATTATTCAACGCATGCATTTTAAATAACACTTTAAGTCGACTTGATTATACAAATCTTGGATTTAAAAGGTTTCACATAAAATAAAGAAAGATGGTTGTTTATCGATTATATTTTTTAACCTAACATACCGGCATCAAGAAGATAATATATATATTTGTTTCTAAAAGTCAAAATATGAATTTAGTAATGTTTGACGACACGAAACCTACAGATATATGCCTTTAAATACGTTGAAGTCTCACACGTGACGAAAAATACAGAGGTTTCAAGTTGGACTAAGGAATTTTCTTGCCCATGATGGGTTTTCTTTTGAAGATGAAGTGGAGATGATCGGGTAAGTTAGTGGCCTATTAGCAATTTAAATAGCCATCCACAAAAATCTACAGTTTGAGTGTTAAAAAATTGGAATATTGGTTTTAAATAATCCAAACCATGCTCTATTGGCAAATAGCAGTCACAACTTCAAACTTGATTAGTGTTGTTCCCAACTAAAGGAGTATTTGTCTTTAACAGACAGCGACAACGAAGAGTTAATTCCGTTAGTGTGTTGCTTACGTGGCATGCCCAGGAGTAAAAAAAAAAAACATATACGTGGCGCGCATGATTACGTGGCAGGTAGCCTAAAAATAAGATTTCAAATGAACCATTCTTCTTCTCCAATTATAACCCTAGAAGCACCTTCAATTTTGTTTCAAAAATTTGATCGTATTGATAACAATTTACATTTAAGACTTTTGGGCTTTTGATAAGGAAGTATCAACGAGTTGAATGACATATGATTAAAGTGGAATCGTATTCGATTTGTGACTGGCGTTTGCCGAAAAATAGAATCAGCGACGGCGGCGGAATGTATTCGTCAAAGGGAACCGATTTCGAGTGAGGGAAAGAGTTTGTGAGTCTGGTGTGTTTAACGAGAGGAACACACCTGGTGTCCTCATTTCCACTTCATAAGTATGCTTCTTCTTAAATTAGGGTTCCAATTTACATGTTGGATTCTCTATGCTAGTAACTTCAGATCTATACTTTGATTTGTTTTGATTTTCTAATCGGGGATTGTAGGGTTTGCATAAGGTTTAGGCATTTTGGGTCGTAATGACAGGAGGTGATTTGGGTTGTGATTCGGCTTTTGGTTGTGATGACGACGGTTCTAATCGCTGAAGGTGATGGCTGAAGTGGTTATGGCTGAATTGTTGTGTGGTGGTTCTATGATGTTGGGTTATGGCCGTAGACGGTGGGTAGCGGTTGGAGATGGTGGTAGCACTGGGGGTGTTGGGTACTCATTTGTAGTTACGGAGGTCATTTGTTCATTACGGAGGTCATTTGTTCGTTTCAGAGATCATTTGTTCGTTCCCGATGTCATTTGTTCGTTACGAGGGTCATTTTTCAGTACGGAGGTCATTTGTTCATTACAAAGGCCATTTGTTCGTTTAGGAGGTCATTTGTTCATTTCGGAGATTATTTGTTCGTTTCGGATGTCATTTGTGTGTTTTATAAAACCCTAAATTGTACGTGAGTTTGAAGAGGGGAGAGAAGCAGGCGTTGTGTCTGTATGTTTTATAAAACCCTAAATTGATATATGATATATAACTGAATTAGAAACAAAAAAAAAAGTTCAAAAAATTCACTAGAAGCCGGAATCGAACATGTGAACGTTCAGTTTACAAAACCAACTATTAACTGGCTAGGCCAGTTAATGTAACATGGTGGTTCCTTCCTAATTTACAAGGCGCTTTCTTTAATATTTTCTATATATAAATAAACTATTATTTCGAAACTCAGGTGGTCCCAAGGAACCATAATAAAAAATTGGCCTAAGGCAACCTTTACTTTATAAAAAAAAGTTGCATTAGGTGAAGTTGTATTAGACCTAATGCAACCTTTTTGTTAGATAACGTAACTGTTTTTTCAAATGCAACGTTTTAAAAAGGTTGCATTTGAAAGAAACAGTTGCGTTATCTGATAAAAATGTTGCATTAGGTCTAATGCAACTTCACCTAATGCAGCTTTTTTTGTAAAAGAAAGGTTGCCTTTGGCCAATTTTTTTATTATATAAATCCGCCCCTGGCTTGTGTTCCGTGCTGAAAACAACCCAACTCTGGCATACCTAGACTTTAAGCGTAGGGTACGTAAGCCGAGGTTTGGTATTTAGTGAGTTTTCGTTTATCTTTAATGGATATAGACATGTTTTGCCGAGTCTTAATCACTCATTCTCTATGTGACCATGTCTAATAGTTTTGCTTCAGATGTCTTCTGGTTCAGGTGAGAAACCAAGTCGGGTGGTATCTAGTCTTCATAATGGATTGCACGTACACACGAGAGGTGTAAACGATAAAACAACTTTTATTACAAGAACCAAGCTTTAATGTGTTAATGTAGTTTCTTTAATGATAACTCACACACTATTTAACTCTACTCATAAATTACACATTTTTTCAACTACGGACTTTAACCTTCTCATTGATAATTTAAAACCTTATTCAACACATTAGCACCGTTAGGCAAAAAAAAATCCTTTTGTGTTAACGTAGTTAACAATTGACACTTTACACATAATAAACCATCAAGTTTACACCGTCATTCATATTTTAATCATTTGTAATTTTGTATACTATACAATGATTTAATAGCTCTACAATGAACTTGAAATTTTGAACAAGAGGGTTAACTTATATTGTATTATTTGCCCAACCCATCCGTACAAAAAATATTACTGCTATAATAATAATAGTATTATATTATGTGTGACATGATAATAGAAACAAAAATCATGGAGTCAAGAAGCTTGAGAAACGAGTAAAAGCCGCATGCCGTGTCACAATTTTGTCCAACCTTACCCTACTCCCCCCCCCCTCTCCCCCTCCCCCTCTTTGACTTGCCACCAAAGTCAACATCCCACTTGTGAACCCCTTACACACACCTAAGATATTTCTGTAACACATAAATTAATCACTTATAAAAACCTCAACACCTTCTACATATCATCTTCATCTTCAAACTCTTTCTTTTCAAGTAATATTAATGTTAATGGCAGACTGGGGTTTACAAGCTGTCATCAGACCTAATGAATATGATCATGATATCGATGATGGCCACCGTTTTCGACACCTTGATCACGATGACTTATTCGCAGGATCCATTGATCATATCAAGCAAGAATATTATGATCAATCTCTTCTCTTTAGTTTCCCTCATCTTGTTGATCAACAACATCATCATCATGATATTGAAAAAGTTGTTGTTACCGATGAATTAAACCAACTTTACAAGCCTTTTTATCAGGTTCCTAATATTCATAACAATATTCATCATCATTTTGATCAAAAGATTCATCAAGATAATGGACAAGAAGTCAAGAATTTTTGTGGGTCTGCTACAAAAACCTCACAAGCTACACCAAAGCTCAAAAAAAGGTGTGCTTTTAAAGTTTTAATGATTCTTTTTATTTTCTTGAAATGCTCATAAACCCTAAAATAGTAAAATATGATGATGAAAACTTAAGCATATGACTTTCTCCTAAGAGAGGTCTCAGATTCGAATCTTACTTTCATTGGTTTGGTTTCCTATCATCTTAAGCGTAACTTGCTCCGCACAAACTATGATTTACTTCATCATGTTGGTTAACATGTTATTGACGGTGTTGTGAGTTTTCCAATCTCATATTCGAATCTTACTTTCATTGGTTATCTACCATCTTTAACATAACTTGCTCGGCACAAACTACAATTTCATCGTCCTGTAGTTGGTTAGCAGGTTATTGATAACGCTTAAAGTTCATAGATCTCATATTCGAATCTTACTTTCATTGGTTTTCTACCGTCTTAAACATAACTTGCTTAGCACAAACGACGATGTACCTAAACATGTTGGCTAGCAGGTTATTGACAGTGTTGTGAGTTTTCCGATAACAGTACTTCTCAAAGTGATGAATCAAATTAGGTTACCAAAATGATGAATTAATTAGGTTATATATCTTAAGAAGATATCAAATCTCTTGGAACCATTTTCTTAATCAGTTCTTTTATGGATCTTGATGCTTAGTGTATTATCACAATAAATTAGTGACACTTTTCGTGGGCATGTGCAGGAAGAATCAACAAAAGAGGGTGGTTGTTCAAGTAACAGCCGATGGTTTGTCTTCAGATCCATGGGCTTGGCGAAAATATGGCCAGAAACCAATCAAAGGATCAATCTATCCAAGGTACATACTATAGGAACCTATAATATTTAGAGTTTTAACATTGAGCCATGAGTATGGCTTATCTCTATATATTGTAACCCTATAATAATCTGATGTACACATTTCTAATAATTTGATTTTATATTCTACAGAAGCTATTATAGATGTAGTACTTCAAAAGGTTGTATGGGAAGGAGACAAGTGGAGCAAAACTGCACTGATTCAAGTATCTACATTTTAACCTACACTGCCGAACATAACCACCCAAAACCGACTCGTCGGAATTCATTAGCTGGAATTAACCGCGGCCGACTCAAGGCTACTCCAAAGAGTCCCACCATTAGTGAAGGTTGTGAAACTGTCACAATATCAAAAGACTCCCCCTTTCATTCTCCAACACCTCTTTCAGTTTCATCTATTGAAGATGAAGGCCTCCAACAATCAAACATCAAACACGAGACAACATTGCTCGATAAATGCGATCACAATATGATGCCAGAATATTTCAAAGATGACGACGACTATATGGTTTTTAGCGAAAATTTCTTCGAGGGCTTGGAGGATTTTGGAGGGTATAAAATGGAGTCATCATCTTATGTGCTTTGTTAGCATACATTGATGATGTTTTAATTTTATTTTGTAAATTTTCTAAGAGGAATTGTGTTTTAGAAAAAGGTTATGTATAAGGTTTATATGTTTACATATATACGTAAATCATAAAACAAATTAAGTGTTTCTTAATGAAATTAGACAGAAAATTCAACAAATGTAATAATAAAGATTTAAGAGTTAGGTTGATGGCTAGTGAGATGAATAATTATAAATTTATAATGATAAAGAGGCCACTCATTTATTAAACCAAGACTATTTAACATTGTAATCTTTGATGATACAAATATACATAATGCATTTGTACTAAAATAAATAAAACAACTTTAGCTAAACTATAACTCAGTTATAATTTTACACAACCTTTTTAGGGTCTCTATTTTGTTTTATTTGTTAATTTGTTGGCTCTTGGAGGATACGAAGAGAATTTTGAACAGTTTTTTTTTTTAATTTCCTTTTATCGAAATATATATAAGTTCTCTTAAATAGAATTGAAATGCAACTAGCAATTCTTGGGTTAGATAATTATCCTATATATCCTTATTTTTATTCATAAAATGCAATGGTACTTAATTATAATATTAGTTTATTTAGAGGCGATGTCTATGACTGTTTCAACTCTAATTAATATTACAAATTAAAATATCGCTAGATTAAAATATTTTAAGATTTTAGGTGATTTACAATCAAATGATCACATTTATTGATATAAAATTTCAATTTGATATACAATACTCCGTATCACATAAACGGAATAATTAACGTGATTAGTTATTTCAGTTCATTGCTAATTAATCTTATTAGAAAATGTAATACCATAATCAACATAGTGTTGTATGTTTAATTTGTCAGTTTGCAATCACTTTATATCGTTTTTGTCTTTTAATGTGACCAACTCAAGAGCTATTATTCTTATTATCATTTTATAAATTCTCAAGTCTAAGCTTACTGAATAGCTTCAAAATCAACTTAAAACCATTTTGGAAGTTATTATACCGATAATAACTTACGGCTTACAAAACGATGGCATTCTATCTTTCCATCCATGTAGGACGAGATGCTATAACCATCGCCACTATGTATTCATCAGGTATGCGCACCCATAGTCAATGCTCAATGTGATGCGTCAATCTCTTACTATGGGTTGGTCCTATAGCTTTTGAATCAACTTACAACTACGAAAAAGACATGATTAGCAACTTGAAAAAGACATGATTAGCAACTTGCAGGTAAGAGTGTATAAGTTGTTAAATTCTAACTCTTTCGTTCATATGAGACGAATTGTTACATGTTGGGATCACACACGAATTAGGGTTTCACGTGCTTATAAAGAGTATCATGTTATAGCCACTAGTAGCATGGTGGGTGTCTTGTATACCTTTCGAAATATTCAGAGCTGTTTTCAAGAATCACTTAAAAATTTTGGGCCAAAAACAGATATAAATTCGAGCCTTAGGTAAAATATAAATTTGATAACTCATATATAAAAAGTAAATGATTCGATGATAATCGAGCCATAAAGTTGATAATTTGAGGCTAATACAGTTTTTTTTTTTAAATACACATATATAAAAAAAATTATAAGGATGTTAGGATTTTAATGAGAGAGTTCACATCCAAACATATAGTGAGAAGTTTAAATATTTTATAAAGTCGTGAAATCCTTCATGTGCGAATCCCACTTACCAAACAAGAACCTTTTCAATATAAAATAAAACAAAATGTCATGTAATTTACTAAACATCTATTATTGTGTATTGATGATTTATCGTGTTATACAGGTGGCATTTGACGTTGTAACATTTATATTATCATTTATCACGGACAAGTTAATTTATTTGGAAAAATTCATATATTATTATATAGATTATAAATTTAGAATTTTAAATAATATTTTGGACCATATCTTGAATTATTGGTGGGAATGATGCAAGACGAAGATGGCCTTATGGGAATATTTAAATGTGAAAATGTATGATAGTTTGGGGACGCCGAATTTTGCGTTCACGCTTTTGATGGTAAGTGCAAGAGATGGTCAAATATATTTTATAAAATTTAAATATATTAAATAGTATAGTTGGAGATTAAATATGTATAACATAACCTACCACTACAATTGTTTATTAAAATACAATAAAATATTTTAAGAAATAATATTTTATTTGTACTAAATGACAAACATAACTTTTTACATAAAGAGATTATACTGAAAAAAATAACGATGAGGTGACTAGTTTTAAAGTATCAGTAGCTACCGTAATATTTAAATCTAAGGTAAAATGCGGACTAAGAAACAATATGAAATAGACGTTGTTGAACTAAACAAAATAATATTACACTTTTCACTTCTTACAATAATTTTTTCTATCCACTTATATTAGTGTGAAAAGGAAAATCAAGATACATCAATCGAAATATCAAATCAGCCTGCCATAACAAGATTATCATCAAGAAACGGAGCCAATGATCCCACAAAAGCCGCGCTCAAACATGCCCCGTTTCTTAAATCACCAACGTGTTTTCGACTTAATGCTAGTGAGTGAGTGAGACGAGAGCTTCATAGTTAAGCGTGCTTAGGTAGAAGTAGTAGCATGATGAGTGACCTCATGAAAGTCTCCACTTGGGCAACCAAAAAACAAATTCGTGAACTCTTTGCCGGCAAAACGGACAATATTAGTAGTGCGAGAAGCCGAATGTTACAAGTGGTATAAGAGCCATTCCTTTACCGTTCGGGATAGTGGGACAAACCTCATCAAGGATGCTGAGTCCCTGGGGGTGCCGAGAGGTACACCTTAGACAAATCCCACATCCTGGGTTGGATGGAGGGCTGGGGTTGTAACACCCTAGGCAAATCCTGCATCGGCCGTGGACAGGAGCGATATTTTGTTCATAAGTAAATGTCTCCGCTCTTAAATCACCAACGTGTTTTGCGTTTAATGCTAGTAGATGATCAGAGAAGAGCTCCACAATTAAACATGCTCAGATGGAAGTAGTAGCAGAATGCAGTGGCGGAACTTGAGCATTTACCTAGAGGGGGCCGAAAATATTAGGCTTATCATAAGTTTATAGGCATAAAAAAATCCAATTTTTTATTTTTTGCTAAATAAAGAACATAAATCCCAAAAAACAAAACAAAATAAACTAGTTATTACCCATAAACGAAAAATGACGAGTTTTTCAAATTTCATATTATTTGATTAAAAAGATATTTCATAGCATTTTAGCTGAAAGTAAAGTTATTTTATATGTAAAGTTATTTTATTTTCTATACGTAGGAAATTAAAAATATGTTGTCCACACTTCACAATAATATGTTAAAGGAAAAATTCTCAAAATAGCTTTTTTAGATAGAGGATTTTTAAAGTAGGTTTTTTTTTCTTATAATTATTTAAAATTTGGATTTGAGAGACTTTGAGAAAAGGAAATTATTATGGGGTAGCAGGCTAAATCTTAAAAGAAAGGAAGGGAGCAGGTAAGATTTGAGAAAATATTGAAGGTAAAGTTTAAATTTTTTGAAATATTGATTTTTTCTATACTTTTTTCTCAAGAAACAGTCTCCCAAAACTGTTTTTTTATGTTTTCTACATAGCTAGTTCATATTTTCAAATTCTTGTAAAATATATTTTTTACAATTATATCCCTGAACCACCACCACTACCTTGAACCACCACCGTCACCAACGCCGTCACTGCCACCACTGCCGCCTCCGACACCACTGCACCATAGCTGCCGTCGCCCCCACCCCATCACTACCACCGTCACCCGCCGCCGCTGCACCCACTATTTGAAACCCCGGACTCATGTGTTTTCACCATTCGGATCTATTCGAACGCCATCCATGGTTCCTGGTTTTGACACTCGGGCTTTATCAAGCTGTTGTGAAAAATGATCAAGACAGACAGTCTACTCCACTGGATCAACCAGCATTGTAACTAACACCTCCTTTCAAACTGCATACACTTGATCTTCACCATCATCTAGTATACTACTAATAATAATAATATTTCCCCCATCTTTATCTAGATCATGTTCTTGTTCTGAATGAACTTCTTGCTGTAAATAAGTATGGATAATGACACTCACCGGTCAGTATCTCTACGAGCAAGCCGTCGCCCTGACCGTTCACACAACATCTTACAATACGAAAGATCGGTGATGGGTGCAGCGGCGGCGGGTGACGATGGTGGTGATGTAGGGATGGTAATGGGTCAGGTTTGGGTCGGGTTTAGGTATTCCCAAACCCATACCCAGTTATAAAAGTCCATCCCAAACCCATCGGGTTTTAATCGGGTAATTACCCGTCGGGTTTCGGGTTTTCCCATCGAGTTTCGGGCTTCCTATCGGGTTTTGACAAAATACTCGTCAGGTATACCCGGTTCAAAACCCGTCGGGTTTCTACCGAGGTTTTGACAAAATATAACTAATCTTATAAAGATGGTTAACATAAAGGTAAAATATCTCAAATAATTGGCATAAACAAGTTTCGACAAATAATATATTTGGAATATAGTATATGTATAATATAATAAGCTATATCGGGTACATCGGGTATATAATCCGGTAAATGGGTCTATGTTATCGGGTAATCGGGTATATTAGAAATCCCAAACCCGCGAAAAACTTCGAAACTATTCCCAAACCCTAATGGGTCGGGTATTACTTGTCCCATTTATGTCGGGTTTCGGGTTTTCCCATCGGGTTCCGATTTCATTGCCATCCCTATGGTGATGGGGTGGGGGCGACAGCGGCTATGGTGCAACGGTTTTGGAGGCGGCTTGGTGGTAGTGACGATGGTGGTGACGGCGTTAGTGATGGTGGTTCAAGGGTATAATTGTAAAAAATATATTTTACAAGAATTTGAAAATATGAACTGGCTAGGTAGGAAACATAAAAAAACAGTCCTGGGAGACTGTTTTTTGAGAAAAAAAAGTTTTTAAAATATTTGAGTTTTTCCTTCAATATTTCAAAAATTTGAACTTTACCTTCAATATTTTCTCAAATCTTACCTGCTCCCTCCCTTCTTTTAAGATTTGGCCTGCTACCCCATAATAATTTTCTTTTCCCAAAGTCTCTCTCAAGTCCAAATTTTAAATAATTCTAAGGAAAAAAAGACTACTTTGAGAATCCTCTCTCTAAAAAAGACTATTTTGAGAATTTTCCCATATATTAACCCCGCTACATTTTTATCTTTTATACATAGCACATTCCTACTTTCTTTAAATAAATAGCATAGCATCATTAAAAGTTGTATGGGCTGTATGTGCGTCATTTCTAAGCCCAAATTCCCGGGGGGGGGGGGGGGGGGGCAGTCCCTCCCCGCCCTTCAAATATTCCGTCCATGGCATAATGAGTGATCTTCTGAAAAGTTTCTACCTGGGCAACCAAAAACAAATTCTTGTGCTCTTCGTAAGCAAAGTGAACAATATTGATGGTGCGAGAAACCAGAGGTCACACGACTCTTGAGTTTGATCTTCCAACAAGCGCACCCACATGGGTATTAGGGTTAGGTTTACCTGAGAAATAATAGCTTGAGAAGCCATCGTTCCAGCCCCACCTTAGTCAAGTGGGCATAGAGGATGCACCTTGACAATTCCCTTGTACGCATTACATGCTACCGTACCCAACCATGTATCGCATTTTTAGAGGGTTGTTTCATAGAATATATGAAACCTGAAAAAATTTTATATACATCGTAATTGGTTTACAAACCTTTCACTCATGCCTCCTTAGTTTTACGAAAATTAAACTGGGATTTTTCAAACAGATTTGATTCAAGTAGAAGTGAAAGTCTTGGGTTCACATTGGACAACTCCTATTGAGTATGTTGGAGTAGGCAACGAGGCAAGTAACACCGTGAAAGAACTTGATGCAATAAAGCATATTGTAAACTGTCATTATCTCTAGTGTACAAAAATCCTCCTGTTTAGTCATTAATATACAATTTCCAAACTTGACATTTGAAACCACAGTGTTTATGAAAGTTAAAAATACAATTGTTGAAGATGTCAACAGTCAAAATACAAGAGCCACCAAAATAAATAAATGATAGGTAAAATGTGGTTTTCGTCACTGTAGTTTGTCCAAATATGCGGTTTTAATCTAATACTTTAAAAGTTGATATTTTCGTCCATGTGGTTTCATTTTACTTGCAATTAAGCCCGACCCCACTAACCCCGTTAAATCTAGTTGTTAAACCCATCAGCGTGCCCCTCACGTGAGAGACAGGTTTGTCATGTTTCTCCTCAAATAAACCCCACTCCTAATACTCATACCCCTCACGTAAGGGGCTGAGGTGTATTTGGGAACAAAAAAGGACAAAATGGCCCCTCACGTGAGAAGCACGTTGATGGGTTTAATGATCAGACTTAGCGGGGCTAGTGTGGTCGGGTTTAATTGCAAGTGAAATGAAATCACGTGGACGAAAATCACAAATTTAAAATTATTGGATTAAACCGCATATTTAGACAAATCACATGAATAAAAACCTCATTTCACTCTTATGGGATATTCTAGAGAAGTGAAGTCTTCTATGAGTCTGTTAGTCATATATGGGCCTGGCCCATTTTATTTGGAAAGGCTCTACAAAAAATCTAACCGTAATTTGGGTTTTCATTTTTCCCGAAAGGCAATTTTTTGTTTATTCTGTGGAACTCAAACCTAGATGGTGAAGAAAATAAAGAATAAAAAAATATTGATTAGTTGTTAGCGGGTGACCTCACCTTTTTTCATGCCGTAACGCTAGTTATTGTGGTAACTAACACCCCATAATGTTGTGGCGCAGTGTAGTTAGCGTCCCTTTTACAGTCGTATAACAACCAGCCTAACCTATCTTTTTGGAAGTAAACATTTGAGCTTTCACATGCGAGCAACATGCAATTTAATCTTTTGGAAGTATTCATTTCAGCTTTTATGAGAATAGTCATTACCAACTAAGAAAAAAAAATTCCAATTTGCCATTGCTAGTTGTTAAAATATATTAAATATATGTTTTCTTTCAATTCAATATCATACATATTAACTTATTAAGGGTTGTTTGTTTTTCTAATGTGTTATTTTGCATATGAGCTGATGACTGATTGGACTAATGTAGATGGGCTTATTTACCGGGCCCGTTTATTTTCATACACATTGATGGATCATAGAGTTTATGGATAGTCTAACCGCCTATATTGGAGTCTAATATAAGTGGTTGAATATAATTACAACACAATCTAATGAAATTTTAATTAATTGTATCACTTTATTAATTTTATGAAACGGCTCCAACTAGGAGATTAAAAGCAAAATAGAAAAAGGTAATATAGAAGGGGACGGAAGAACAAATAATCGGAGAGGAAGATGAGAAGAAGAAACCATTTTACACTCTTTAACAATATTCACATCACTATGCGCTTCAATCTCGACTGTTTATATCCGGCAACCATTCCCACAACCCGTTCACTTGGTGGGCTTTTTGAATTGGACTGCCAGGTCGGGCCAGCTCCCAAGTACGGTTCATAACATGACCGCTCACGTTTTACTCCCTGTTTTTCATCTCTCGCTTCTCTCATATTTATCTTTCTCTCTCTCAAGTTAGGATTTATGATTTGTTGGTTTCTATTCTTTGAAAGTTTAACAATTATGATTTGAGCTTGTATTTTATCTTGTGCATATTGATTGTATCACTTTCTTTTATCTTGTGTTTTGACACTGAAGCATGGAGTAATAATTCTTGATTTGTGAATGACGTTCAGATACAGTTTTCGTCACACCAGTGACGAATTACATGATTCTCTAAACAAACTACTTTGCGTTCTCTTAAAACGAGCTAACACACGTATGCTTAATACTAATTCACCAACGCCAAGTGAGAACACCCCCATATGATTAAAAAGAAGAGAAAGCCCATGAATGAGCAGTACATAGAAAAATACAAAGAGCTAAATTAGGAGACGAGGATCTTGGTTACGATGTAACACATGCCTTTGATCAAATCATAACCAATGCTATACAATTGATGAGAACATTTACGATCAACGGAATAATCAATAGGAATATCCTTAAAAAATGATTATTTTAGATCAAACACATGAATGGCATGCTTGTTGGTGCCGTTCTAATGAGTACATTGGCCAACAAACGTACCAGATGAGATTAACTTACCCTGTTGTGAAAACGGATGACAAGCAGATACCAAGTGGCTCCTCTCTCACCCCTCTAATGGCTATATCAGTTTTATGAATAATATTACCAATGATAATAAAATTTAAATACTAACTTCTCTGATGGTTATTTTATACAATGGTAATAAAAAGTTGATAAAAGCTAATAACACTAGCTATAAATAAATACTTCTATATACTTCAAATTCACACCAACCATATTTCTCTCATAACACTTGCATAAGTTTAAGGATTTACGTAGCAAAGCAATCTATAAAGTGTTTTCGAGACGATTTAGTCAATCATGTGTGGTCTATTAAAAAAAGGTTTAGTTTTTGCATTTCTTTTAATTATGCAAAGTTTTATGTAATGCAATGTTTTTTATTTATTTATTTAACGTTTTATTTTAATTTTTAAACTTGATTTAATTATAATTTTTAATGTTTAATTTAAATGGCATTTTTAATTTGTATTTAATATAAAGTTATAATTTTTTATTTAAATAATACGTTATATATAACATATTAATATATTATAAAAGTATTCAATTAAATAAATTAGCTGTAGAAGAAAATTAGCGTTTCTTAAGGAAGCTTAGAATCTGATTATGTGACTATTTATAAAAATTTGTTGTTGTAAGTACTCTTAAAAAATTACTTAAGGGTTAAATTGGTGTTGCTTTGGATAAGATTTGCATGTACCGTATTATTTTTTATTTAAAAAGTATATGGTGAGGTGTAAAACAAGTTTCATTTTTGAAAATCCTAGATTACTTGTCAGTCGAAATAACAAACGGTATCTAACCATCTAGGACACTAATTAACACATTTTTTTTCCAATTTTGTACGTATTCTTAAAAGGTTAAATATTTAAATACTTTTATATGAATTCAGATATTATATACTTTTTAACCTAATAATAATTTATAACTTACACAAATTCCACAAGCTGAGTGAATACCAATTTTCTAAACTACCCACAACAACGATTGATATGTACTCTTCACTCTAAATAACCTTGACTGGTTGTTAAACAACATATCCTTTGTGTGCGAGAGATTGATATATTTAAAACTTATAATATATAAAATATATTCACTTTGCATGTAAATAAATGTATTCATGAATTGACAAGAGCGTTACACATGGAACCAAAAGGTATTTCTTAGCTTAGCTACATCTTTTAACAATGTATATTGTTCAACAAAGTTAGGTAACATTTAGTTGGTCTTCTGCAACTTATATATCTATATCTATATAATATATTAATATACACACACACACATGTTCACATATGTATATATATATATATATATAACAAGTGTGTGGGACAGACCAACCTCTTTCATCTACATTCATCTTATTATCTTCTTTTTCTCTCTAGATTATATATATCTTTCTAGCATGGAAGGAGATGAACATGCTTCACAAGCTCCTATGAATGACAACATGGTAAACATGAACAATAATATTAATCCATATATGTTGGATTACATGAGTGGTACTACCCCAATGATTAATAATCCAATGTTTCAGTACCCTCCATCGTCATCTTCTCCGGTTTTGCCGCAGTTACCTGTAAGCATGAATGATCATTTGGATCATAATAATAGTAATATGAATAATAATAGTTTGGAGAGTAGTAATGTGGATTGGGTTAGTCTTCTTTCTGGTTTCATGCATGGGGATCAAGGATCAACGATGGGGAGGCGGGTGAGTGAAGGAGATGAAAAGATTAACGCGCTTAGATTAAGCGAGAAATCGATGAAAAGTGGGAGGGGTAAGAAGGTGACACCATCTAGGGTTGCATTTCATACAAGAAGTAGTGAGGATATTCTTGATGATGGTTACAAATGGAGAAAATATGGGCAAAAATCGGTCAAGAATAGTCAACATCCAAGGTACCTAGCTCATTACATACATCTATCTCTACGTGTGTGTGTATATATATATATATATATATATATATATATATATATATATATTCTGAGTTCTTTTTCCTGGTTTGGTGAATTTAGCCAGAGTTTGATGGTTTTTAGGGGTGCATGGCATCGTTGAATCGTTTTTGGTGATTCCGTCGTCTAAGATAGTAGATCCCACCAAAACTTGCCACATGCACACCAAACAAGCATGTGACATGCAAGGTGGCTAGTGAGAAAAGGCATGGTCCGCTATATGAGATAGTTGAATCCCTAAGAACGCTTCACAATCGATTTGGACAACCATAAACCAACTTCTTTTGGCTAAATCCACCAAACCATCTAAAATCTCCGTGCATCTATTTATCTCTCATGTGTGTCACTAGCGCACGTATATATAACTTCGATATTATTTTCTCAAAAAGACATTGAGTATCAACATAAAACTGAGTGAACTGAACTTATAGATTTTGTTTATCTAACTATGAACTAGAAAGGAAGATTAAAAGGTTTCAAACATTTAAACAAAACTTATGTAAACATGTATGAATGTATGACTTTTTTTTTATACCAACTAGCTAGCGATGCTAGCAAAATGAAAGGGTGCGTTCTATTAGTAACTCTAGGTATTGTTTTGAAGAGAGTAATTAATTGATGCATGTCATGATTTATAAGATACTGAGAACCTAAGTATTTGACATTTGCATCATGTGATCATGATTGATACATAAAAGACTAGGGGTATTATGCACATAATGTATTTGAAAATTGTGATAAAAATATGAACCCAGACATGAGGTGAATATGCATTGCTTTAACGAACTTATTTTTTTCTCTTTGCGTAGTAGAGCATTTCTATTGGAATCTCTATCTTCGTCTTCAAAAAAAATTTACAATTCTTTTAATTTTGTTTAAGGTCTTACATCTTATTCTACGATAGTGTTTCTATACCTTTTCCCCTCTTTTTCTTGCATGTTTTAGGTAAAAACCAAAGCACCCTGTGTTACAAACTGAAAGGGTTCATGTACAATATTGGATTTAGATATGTGAATCCAATATTTAAAATTTGGAGAGAGATTGAGATTTGGATGAATAAGAAAAATATGATAAATTTCTAAAATTGAAGAACCAAAAAGCAAATGTATATATTGCAATTACATCTGAATTATAAAATCTTATATTTATTTCCATTTTAAGTTTTAAATTTTAGCATAAATTATCCAACTCAACTAAATTAACTTATCTACCTTCTAACTATATTATTATCTACATGTTATATTAAAGCAACATAATTGTTCCATATGTCATTCAATTAGACTCTCCACATAAGCTCCACATAAACTCCAAATGTATAAGTTTCTATTTTTACAATTTTCCTTTCATGAATGGTAAAAAGAAAAATATGTTGTTGGTGAGAATTAAACTCACTACCTTGCTTTTAAAAATTTATGGCTTTCCAACTCAACTAAAATGAATTGATATTAGTCTTCTCTTTTTCTTAATTAGTATAGATTCACAACCTTCATTTTATTACTCTTAAAATGCAAATACAAATTATTCTTACTAATTTATGTATTTTTGAAAATTATTTATATGTTATGAAACCATAAGACGCGTTAATATATATATTATTAAATTTAACTTTTTCATTTTACCTTTTAACCACCCGTGTATCACACGGGCAATATCATAGTAATTTATTAAAACAAAATCATTATTTCACATGCCATTTAACTAGAGTAGTCAACTAGGATGCCAACTAATATTATTACCATTTATAAAATTACTAACAAAGCTATAAATATAACTTTAAATGTTGTATTAAATTATGTTTTTAGATATTTATAAATTATAAAATTTTATTTATCGTTATTTATATTTTATAAATCCATAAGATATGTTATTATATATATTATTAAATTTAATATTTTATTACGTTTTTGTAAGGCCCCGAACCCGGTAACCCTACTTTAGCGTCGGATTTACTCATAAACACAGTTCTTCAAATCAGAGTTTATTAAAACTTTTCGCGGAATATAAAACATCAATCATTTGTTACAAAACATTAAATCTTTTCTTTGATACCATAACACAAAACTTTATAATTAAAACATCTTTACTTCTTTCTTCAGATGCCAGCCGTTCAATCCATGCCGTGTGTCATCCTCATGCTAACTCTATAATCAGCTCACCTGCGTGCATACTAAAAGTCAGCTACGCTGAGTGAGTTATAGTTAATCGAACGCCATACAATACATACACATACATACATATCTGTAGATACATATCCATACTTCACTAGTTACCCTTCTATTCTACATACATACTTGCTACCATACATACATACATATCTACAATCACTAACCTCAGTCTACCGAGAGTACGTTCATAGTTCACCGTCTATATCTGTACTCAAGGTCGTGAACACGTACAAGGTTCGCAGTCCTTACCTATGTTCACCATTTATGGTACGTACAAGGATCGCGGTCCTTCCCTATACCATAGTACATCCACAACACGTACAAGGTTCGCAGTCCTTCCCTATGTTGCAACCTAATTCATAGCACGTACGAGGTTCGCAGTCCTCCCCTATGCTACAAAATCAGCACGTATAAGGTTCACAGTCCTTTCCTATGCTGAAATACATCCACAACACGTACAAGGTTCGTATTCCTTCCCTATGTTGCAACCTAATTCATAGCACGTACGAGGTTCGCAGTCCTCCCCTATGCTACAAATACAGTACGTATAAGGTTCACAGTCCTTTCCTATGCTGACGCCTATCTACATTACGTATAATGTTCGCAGTCCTTATCTACGTTTACATATATCATCTACTTCACGTATAAGGCTCGCAGTCCTTAACTACGCCATCACCAGCCGAGTCTATGTCCGACAGAAACTAGAGGGATTTGCCATCCTAACTTACTATGTCGAACGTAGAACTCACATGTCATTCGTGTACCTATATACACATACTTACATTATAACATAAGAACACTCTAGGCATTCTTTACCTCATTCATTTAACAACCATACCCCTTGTCGACACGTGCAATATCCGAAGATCGTTCACGCCCCGACAAGTATTCATTTGAAATATTCATACATCTTCGATGTATAATATTCGTACCTTTATTTTTAACCTGACAGTACGCGCAATATCCGAAGATCGTTCGCGTACCGACAAGCAATCATCATATCTATCACACATATCACATATGACATACATTTATCACTTAGGATAAATGTATTAACAACACATCGAGTATGCACACAGCCCCGAAAACATAACAAGGAATGGGGCTAGAAACTCACCTGAACACAGTTACGTTCACCGTTAATCGTAATCCCTTTCTTCAGCTGTGCACGGCTGACTGTATAACAAGTACACGTATCAAACAACTATCACTACTCATATCATATTTCCAGTCTTAACTACTACCCACAACGAACGGGGGTCCGGGGGCAGCGCCCCTGGCAGCGGGGTATAGGGGCGGCAGCCCCTAGCAGGGTCCAAGGGGCAGAGCCCCTGGCTGGGGTCGAGCTGCCAGGTCAGCTTGGAAAAATTTTATTTACATTAACTGTCTTAACACATTTTCCATTAGGTTTTTTTTTTAATTTATTTTCTAAGCGAACTTAACTTTAGGCGAAGTTAAACCTTAAGCGAACTTAGCTTTAGGCGAAGTTAAACCTTAGGCGAACTTAGCTTTAGGCGAAGTTAAACCATAGGCGAACTTAGCTTTAGGCGAAGTTAAACCTTAGGCGAACTTAGCTTTAGGCGAAGTTCATCAGGCGAACTTAGCTTGCAGGCGAAGTTCATCAGGCGAACTTAGCTTGCAGGCGAAGTTGTCGTCTGCAGGTTCTGTTCGCTCTTAAATCCTTTGTTCCTTAACCAAATAACTCGATTTAGGTACCCATGGAATCGTCTGACCAGCGCCTACAAACCCCAACTATCAAATCGACCTAACATCGATGTTTAGAGGGTGCGATTTAGGCATATAGGTTACGGGTCCTTTTTATCAATCGATTAACCCATCAAATCATAACCATTTTCAGTAAGTTTAGCTTTGTTGGATTCGTTTTTACTATACAAACTCAGATCTACCATTTCTCAAATCAAACCGAACCTATACGAACGATTTCTAACCATAAACGTACATTGAACGAGTCGAACTTACGAACACGAGCTGGTCTTGTTGCTTTGGTTCGTCACGACGATCTAGCACCAACTAACGTTTACTCTCTCTCGGATCCTGCTCGTTTATGGTGTGTGTGTTTTGAATGTGTAGAGATTAGAATGGAAAGAGATGAGGTTTAGGGTTTTATGGTGGTTTAGGGGATATTTATATCCCTTAAAGCCCATGGACCTAAGACCCATTCTCATTTAACCCATCTCAATTAATCTAACACTAGCCCGACTCATACCAACTCCTACTCTATTATTTATTTCCCGAACCCGAGTCAACTTTCCCTCTATTATTAAGTAATATAATTAATATCATTTTGGAAATTTCGGGATGTTACAGTTTTTTAACCACTTATGTATTACACGGGCTCTATCCTAGTTATATTATATAATACACATTTTAAAAAATAAATTAGTTAAACATTTCAGTCGGCAAACCTACCGGATTCATACAAGACTCATTTAGTTAAACATGTTCATAGGTTCAATACGCAACCATTGGTGCTACAATCACATCTTTAAATTCCGTTTCATATACGTACCCTCTCAAAATTTCACATTTCACAACCAAGAAAAGAAAAATCAGTAAGTCTTTTCATTCTATTAATTGCGATCGCCCTTCCTTCGGTGTGCTTCGTGAATAAATGTTGGAGTGATCATTCGTTTCGTAACTATTTAATGATTATTAGTTTGTATTTGAACTCATTCTGTTTAATGAAAAAAAAAATACTCAAATATTATTGATGATTATAAACTTATACCTTATAAGTTCACATCAGCATAATTTCACCCGTATCTCCAGCTCTCCAAGTGAAAAAGACAACACCAAAAATCCAACAAAAAATGATAAAGTTGTTAACCAATCTTATAATCCTTCTCATCATCTTTAGATATAATATCAAAGTAAATGATATTATGGGTTTATCTTCATGTAAATTTTAGATATTAAGGATTTATCATTTATCTCACATCTAAAGGGTGCAAACGAGTCAAGCCACTCGCAAACTACTCGAGCTTAGATCTATAAAAAGCTCATAGCAAGCTCAGCCTTTTCGAGCTTGACCTGAGCCTAAGCCTCAAATAAAGCTCGTTTAGTCATCGAGACCAAGCTCGAACCTTGTATAGGAAGCTCATTTAGGCTAGTTGAGTCTTAACGAGGCTTGTGTACTTTTAAATATTACCTCTTTTAGACTTCTGTTTATGAATTTTATGTTGCATAGTTGAGCTCGAGTCGAGTTAAGACTCATTTAAGTTTTCTCTCCAAGTACATACAAAACAATTAAAATTATGTATACATTAACTAATAAATAACGAACGATCCGAGCAAAAACTTGAAAAACAACTCACGGCCCGAGCCCGAGCTTTCGATTACGTACAGTTGAGGAACTTTTCATGTGGAAAGAGTGTTTGAATTCTTAACATTTTAATTCATAATAAAATGTGCCCCGTTTTGACCTCTGTCTCTTTTTGGTGAGCAATAATATGAGTAAATAAGGTGACCTAACATTTCTATCCTAACTACTATTAAAGCACTAATTTCTTTTCTCTTTAGAGAACTTTTAACCGGTCCGGTGAAACTTTCCTAAAAATATTTTAAAAGTGAAAATTATTCTTAAAATTTCCACTAAATTTTGATGGGTTAGTTTGGATCAAATCAACTAACTTTTATAACCACTTTGATTCGATTTTTAAAATTTTACAATATTTTATTCAAACATATAAAATAGATGAAATTTTAATATATCAAGTTTGAAAATTTATCAATTTTGTAAAACTGTAAAACCTTAAATTAGGGAGGACTAAATATATAACTAGGTTCAAAGCGATACTTTTGAGAATAGTATAATCCATATATACATAGTCTTTGATTGATATAACTTAGAATTGTGTAAGGTATTGTAGAGTTGTAGGTAGCATTTGACTAGCGGGAATCGTGTTCAGAAAGAGAGTGAGGTGAACAGCTACGTAATAATTATCTCTTTTGTGACAATTAAATTAAAAGATACAAATGCATAGATTCTCGTAATTCTCTATTTAAATTTAGTTTTGTATTGAATGATGCTATTTAAATAGAACAAAAGATATAAAAAATTAATAAAATAAGATAAAAAAATTTAATTCATAAAGTAACGAAAGGTATATAGATTAATCCAAATTAATCTTATCTTTAATGGTAAATTTCAATCTATAGATGGTACAAAATAACATATTTTCACACTTTATGGAAAGCAAAATTTTGTCAGCAGCTCCTTTTCATAATATATAGTGTGATAATATTTTTTTTTCTGGTAACATAATTGTAAAAATATATGTCACTTACATCAAATGTTCACTCTATACTTTGTTAAAAGTAAATGCACATATTTGCTTTCTCCATATATGTACATACTTGTTTGTTCTCTATACGTATACATTATTTATTTACAAAACGTTGAAGATATTTACTTTTTTTATTAATTTTTTTGTGGGTTTGAAATGAAGGAGTTACTATAGGTGCACTCGTCATACATGCAACGTGAAGAAGCAAATACAAAGGCTCGCAAAAGACGACTCGATCGTGGTGACAACTTATGAAGGCGTACACAACCATCCTTGTGAGAAGCTCATGGAGACTTTGGCTCCGCTCCTCAAGCAACTCCAGTTTCTCTCCCAATTCTAAGTCATTAAACACCCGCTAATTGTGTTCTTTTAGTATGTACATTTTGATCTTCAACTACTATGTCATCGTTTCTCCTTTATTGGCTTTCTAGTCGTGTATCAAATACCAAAATGAAAGTACAAATCGAGAGAGAAATTAATTAATCGAAAACTGTATGTATAATGTATAACCCGTATCTTCGTATTAATGGAATAGAACAAAATGCTTCTTGTCTTGTTTTGTTAGCGGGCTCACTTAACTACTTAAGTATAGAGTACCAAAAAATAACCTTGAATGTTTATAAAAATCTGAATGTATTTTTAAAAAGGACAGGCTTAGGCCAAACTAAGTGTATGTAGGGCTGTCACTTTTACCCGAGCCCGAACTAACACGACCCGAAAAACCCCCGGAGAAAAGACTAACCCGAACCCGAACCAAAGTAATTCGGGTTGGTTCACGGGTTTTATTTATAAGTTTCAGGTCAACCCGAAAAACCCAACTACACTTTTAGTTTTGAAATTAAATATATTTTTAGGTATAATAGAATCCGAGCCTAATCGACTATTGTCATTCCAACTATTATGGATCGATTGTTTATTGTTAATTTATGTTTCCGTTTATTATTAATAGCAACCGTAATCAAACAACCCGTAATCAAACAACCAAATCATGTTTGATTGAAGACGATATGGTTCGAGTTAGTTACTTAGTTTTACTCTTCTTTTTAATTGTTTTATGACTTTATCAAGTTATTATTTGATTATTTGCGTTACGGGCAAAGAAGAATATGTTGCGTTAGTTTTAGCATTGAAGTTTTTAAAATTTTTATTGTTTTTATGTTTCATTTTCTAGGATACTCGAAGCCCGCCCCAATCCGAAAAAACCCAATCCAAATTACCTAAACCCGAAAAACCTGTGAGAAATTTGGGTTATGTTTCGGGTTAAGATTTAAAATTTGAAACCCAAAGAACCTAACCCGAAAAACGAACCCGACGAACACCCCAAAGTGTATGTCAAAATACGGTGTCATGAATTTTCCGGAGATTCGGTCAACTTCGACCAACAGTGGTCAACTTTTTCATTTGACCCAGCTTTCAAAACTCGTTGAATCATTCAGCAGACCAATATGCCCTTCACCTCCACACCATCTTCCATCCCATTCTTCATCACCAATCTTCATCACCAATCTTCACCTTCGACCATCACCGTTGCCGGACCTCGCTTCCCGCCGCTAGACCTGAACAAGACATCTATTTCTAATCCATCGATTCCATCCGTTGCTAACCAGGTTCAATTTCTATTTCTGACTCAATCGATTCAAATTTAATTGATTTCGGATTTCTATTTAATCCACTTTTTATTGTTTTAATTTAACTGATTCAGTTTAATCGATTTTGATTCTCTAGGGTTGGGTTTAGTTTCTTGTTTAATCATCTGGGGTTGTCTCAGTATTGAAGAAATTGATTAAAGATTGGCTTTTTATAAATGTAATTCTTGATTAAGTTAGATTTTTATGTTAATTTATGGGGTTTGGATGACGGGTTTGATTTTCTTGTTTCATCATATGGGCTTGCAATTTGTTTAGTTTGTGCGACTGTATATAAATATTTACCAAAAGCATAGATTCATGGTAATTTTTGTCGATTTGTTTGCAAATTGATGGATTTTTTTTGTCAATTTATTTGTAAACTAATGGACATTTAACAATTGATATATCAATTCTAATCATATGGATGCTTCATTTCTAGTATTGTGCGTTGCTGTAAATAATGCTGAAATTTACTGATTTATTGGTGCTGTAATAGGCTGTAACAATGGTGTTGTAATTACTGAAAGATAGTGTTGTTAAGTACTGTAAATAGTGCCATGATATGCTGTTAATTGGTGTTGTAATAAGCTGTGAAAATGGTGCTGAAATATGGTGTTGTTAAATGATGTAAATAGTGTTGTGATATGCTGTTAATTAGTGCTGAATTGCTGAAATATGGTGCTGTAAGTAGTACTGTTATATGCTGTTAATTGGTGCTGATATTGCTGTAAAATGGTGATGTATATTTTGCGAAATTATGCTGAAATTTGTAGTAAAAATAGTGTTTAAATATGTTGTAAGTGTTTCTTTAGGCAATTACAAATGGGTCAAAAGTGGTTATGTATGAAATGAGTATATAGTAAACTTATATGGTTTGGTGATGTAGGTGGACAACGGGCGAATGAGTAATTATGCAAACACTTATACGGTTTAATTATGTGTAGATAAGGCTTCGTCATAGTGCAACTCGGGTATGAAGTCTTGGATCAGATCAAGAAGAATATCTTGTGTACGTTAATGGGATAAAAATCTTGTTTTTGTATTTATTAATGTTTTTGCTGCATTTAAATGTAGTGCATAGTTATGTGTTTGTTTTTAACAAATAATTAACATATTAGTTTGTTTTATGTAACTAACATTTTCTTCCAAACCTTTTCTTACAAACTCTTGTTTGTCATTTTGCAAGTTTTAGCGTGGTGAACAGGGGTTGTTGCAGAATAGGGAGGAATAGAGGGCAAATAACATGTTTACCCTTTCAAACGCCATGCCCGAACAGAAACGAGTACGTGTTTTGGGATGCATTCCATCCAACAGCAGCAGTGAATGTGTTAATGGGAAAGAAGGCTTTCAATGGAGGTACTGATGCTGTTTACCCCATAAACATTCAGCAACTAGCAAACATTTGATGTTCAGCAATATGCACACTCATATCTATCCGTCTAGCCATGAAGAAATTTGTGTTTCTTTCGACCTTTAAATGTGTTTGTATTTCTTTGTTTTCAGTTGAAGTTTTTCATATTTTATAGACGTATGGTCTTTTAAATCCCCATAATCATTAAATCATTACACAAAATTAAGCAACCGATCATATATAGTACCCCTGAACTTTGCTATATATATTGAAAGTTTGTTTCAAGATGTATTTTGGTTGTTTATAATGAAAGTTTTGGTCATTCAGTACAACTATTTGGAGCTATGACTAAACAGATATATTTCATTTATCATGAAATAGTTTAGAGAGTAAAATAGTCATTCTGTACAATCATTCAGAGGTCCAAACAAACAAAACTTTACTGGTTCAGCACTTACTGGTTCAGATTCTCTTAATCATTCAGACCTCTTAATGGTTCAACACTTAATGGTTCAGCACTTACCAAACAGCCACTAACTCTAATACATCCTTTATTTTTAATTTCATCTACGGAGCCACATATAACGTACATAATTTTGATATTGGACAAGTTCTCCTACAAGTCCTAATTGAAAGAAGTGAGTGATACATCAACAGTAGTTAGGCTATGTTATGAAGGCATCATTTATAACACATGGGTATGATTGCGTCGTGAACACCGTCCCGCCTCTAACATCCTAGGCCTCCAAGTGCATAACGGCATGAAACACAAATTGTGTTCAGGGATCCACCACGTACACTAACAACCAATTACAAATTATTATTTTGTTTTGTTGTGTTTTTCTTTTCTTTTAATATCTATGTAAACCTAGCTAACCCACACCGTTTAAATTAAAGAGGATGGCTTGTTAAAGCCTCACTGCTTATGTACAATAATGTGATACGCTAACTAGCTCTTGCTAGTTAAACCATAACACACACACAGTTATAGAAAATAAATGTTAAGAATTCAAAAAACTTTCAAGTTTCAACGTGGTTATGGAAAAGTAATTCAGATGTGAGACAAGTCATAAATGATCTAAAATTTACATTAGCAAACCCATAATCGTAACTTAGTTGATATTAGTTATATGATTATCATCATATATATATATATATATAACATCTTTTTATAGTCAACGCCTTTTTTTGTTTAAAAAAACAAATTGCAACGGTCATTTATTCATAGCATTTGTAACAAATTTGATATTTTTATTCATAGCATTTTGCAATAATTTGATATTTTTGCAGCCGTAACATTGTTTGTAATAATAATAATAATAATAATAATAACAAAGAAAAAGGAAACATAATAATAAAAAGGAAACAAAATAACAAAATATTTTTGTTCCAATAATAATATATCATGCATGAAGTTTGTTCTCTATATATTCCAATGGAAGGTAATTTTATGCCGCTTGTGTCAATATATTTATCATATTCATAGCTTAAATACTTCATAACAATCATATTATCTTCTCTTAATTCATTCATACTCTCTCTTTCTTCCATGTAACATTGTTTTATTAATTTTAAACATAATTTGGCATGCTAATTTATCAAATATAAATTGTTCTGCTATTATGTAGAAATAACCTACATAATCTTATATGATGGATGAAACTAATGGAGGAAGCTTACCACCTTTATCAAATTATATATTGGACAAAACCCTAGGCTATGGAGCTTTTGGCAAAGTTAAAGCAGCTATACATGTCTTAACTGGAATCAAAGTTGTCATTAAAACACTTAACTGGCAATCGATAGATGACTCCGGTAGAGAAAAAGGTATTATTATGATTAATTAATTTCTGTTCATTAACTTGCCTCTTAATATTATATCATGTATTCAAATATGTTGATGATTGTGTTTTCAGTGAGAAGAGAGATCAAAATAGTGAGGCTTTTTTCGCATCCGCATATCGTTAGGCTTTTTGAAGTCAGAGAGACGCGAACAAACTTATATGTGGTCAACACCGTCCACTGGTCATGGAGTATATGAAGTACGGCGAATTGCATGATTATATAACGCAAAGTTGTAGGCTTGAGGAGGATCAAGCTCGCCGTTTGTTTCAACAAGGGAGTTGCATATGTTGCATGCATTGTACTATTCTTTATGAAAATATTAATAGAAGAGATTTTGGTATGATAGTCGTTCTTATGTGTAGATTATCTCAGGTGTTGAGAGTTGTTATCTTCACATGGTGGTTCATCGTGATCTTAAACCGGAAACCTGCTTCTTGACTCGAAAGGGAACGTTAAAGTTGCTGATTTTGGTTTGGCTAATGTTATGCGGGACGGGCATCTTCTGAAAACAAGTTGTGGTACCCATCATTATGCCTCACCCGAGGTAAAGAACTTTTGTCCACGTGGCGTAGTTGTACAACTAGGTGCCACGCCAGCAAACTGACGCTTTTTTTTATGTAGGTACTCTTAGGGTGGCTTTATGCAGGTCCTGAAGTTGATGTTTGGAGTTGTGGAGTTGTATGGTATGCTCTTCTGTCTGGTTCTTTTCTTTTGATGATGCAGCAGTACCTGTTCTGGTTGAAAAATTAAGGTTTTTTTTTTTTTTGATTTGATATGGAAACTAATATTGACACGATGTTTGTTACGTCGTGTTAGAGTGGAATATTTACGTTTCCAAATTAATTTTCCCTTGGAGCGTGTGACTTAATCAAGCGGATGCTTACTGTTGATCCGGTTAAGTGTATAACTATTCCTGAAATATACAAGCATCCATGGTTTCAAGTAGAGCTTCCACAATACATTGCGGATCGCTCCCTTAATACTAATTCATGCAATGCAAGAAAGGTATTAAAATTATCCAACTCACGGTTAAAGCATTCAGTTTGTCTTTTATCACAAACGGATCGGATTGAGTCTGCAAACAACCTCTTAAATAACTTTATACAAAGATTTATATATATGTATATGCATAAGTTGTTTAAAATGCAGGAAATGACTTGTTTATCTACATTTGAAGGTTGATGCTGGAGTTTTAGAAGAAATGAATAACTTGGGATTTAATGTTCAAGAAGTGATCTGGTCTTTGTATAACATGTGGCAAAATCAGGTGTTAAAATTAATTTCTCAACTGTTATATTCCATTTCCAGTTAATAATTTAATATCTTAAATGTAAGTCTTTTATTTTTCTTTCAGGAAACAGTTTCATATTGTATATTATCGCATAGGCGATCGAATAATCATACTTCCCATCAAGCCAATCTTCCGAGATCCTTCGCAGTTATGAATTACTTACTAATTTTTAACTAGTTTTTGGAACTGATTATTAATTTTCATATTTGATTATTTAGGGTCAAATATTTAGTTCATGAAAACTAATTATTCTGAAAGAGAATATCAAATTATCTATTTGTCCATTCATTTTAAGTAATTTGTGATACTTTTACTTTCATCACATAAATTTGATCTCTTTTTTGCTTTACAAGATTCACTGTTTTGGTAATTTTATGTATTAATTTTTTAAATAATCAAATTTTATCTTTGTTTTTATTCTTTTGGCCATGGGATCGTAGAGATATTTATGTAAGACCGGTTTTTCCTGATCAAGGCAAGTGGGCACTTGGATTTAAGGTGATTCTGTTCTTTGTGCATTAATGTACTTAATTAATTTCAGTAGGTAAAAATTATATATGTGTTATGAACAATGAATGTGTCAAATATAATTAAAAAAAGTAACATAATATATATGAGATGATCTTGAATACAATATTTAGAAGGTTGGATAAAACTTTTAATTATGCATACATTGTTGCATGAATGCGCACAGTCTTGTTCATCGCCACAAGAAACTATTAGATATGTTTTAACCGTTTTGACAAGATTAAACGTACAATGGAAGATCGGGCCCTACAACTTGAAATGTCTGTGGAAGCCTTCTATGCCAAAAGGTATGAATAGAATAACTCTGAGAGAAGACATCAACTGTGTGAATGTGAATGAGACATTTGGTTTTTGTGATGCTGTCAAATTTGAAATTCAGGTAATTAACAATCTGAATATACATACGTACAGTCTGACATGTATATTATTAAAATCTCATGACGTGTATATTTTGGTTGGATCAGCTTTACAAGGGCACTGCAGAGTCTTATGTTTTGGATTGGCAGATGACACACCCCAACCAAAGGCGGAACATGCCAGAACGTAACGTATTAATTGGACAGTAACTCAAAAGACACTAATTAAAGCGACAATAATTATTTAAATTCATTAACATTAAACCAGTACACAAATTCAATAAGTAAATACATCATAACTTGTAATTTGAATAAATATCCTAAGGTCAACTAACTATCTTTGATCTTGATTATATCAAACACTTGAACCTATAACATGTATAAAAATAGATTTTGTCAACATGAATGTTGGTGAAAATACATAAGTTTTAGTTGTATATATATATATATATAGGTAAATCACAATTCATATGTAAATGGTGAGCATTACAACACTTATGAAAATGTAAACTAAATAGATGTGGACCGGTTCCTATTGATACGAAATCAATGTACTTGGGTAAATGTATGATCATACTAGATGAGAATAGATACCAACCATACAGCAATAATCACGCATAAACATAAATTAAATTGTGTTTTGAATAGTTGAGGAAACAAAACATGAGTGTAGTTACTAAGGTATACGTGCAACCCCTAAAATATAAAAGATTGGAAAGGGGGGGGGATATGTAAACTCACCTTGATGAGTGGATTAATGGAGATGAGATGACGATAAAAATTAATATAGAAACGGTCGAGCTCCTCAAGTGCGTCGACAAAAGGCCCTATCTGATAATAATAATAATAATATAAATTAAATAACGAAATTATTAACAAGACTTATGACGGATTTAGGGTTTGTTTGGGTTCTAAGTAAAAGTTTGTTATTAGACATTTTATTAGTTTAGTTTAATATTGCGGATTATATCCGGGTTGAAAGATTTGGACCTCTTAGAGTTTATATCATTATTAAAATTGTTATTTATTATTTAATATTATAGTCACTAGCATTATTATTATTATTATTATTATTATTATTATTATTATGTTGGATTTACACAAAAAATATATTTAACAGTTAGAAAACTAGATGCACCTTTACTATTATTATTATTTAGTATTTATGTTATACTAGTCATTAATAATTAATTAACTAATATATATATATATATATATATATATATATTAATGGGAAAGTTAAACGCAAATTCACTCCGGTCATTAGTAGATTTTTTGTAACACCCCGACCGATGGCGGATTATACATCGGGGCGCCACGTATTGTTTCATTACTCGTGACACTATTTGGGTGTCAATATTTAATAAATACATTTTCATTGCGCACGCGCAGAACACAAATCGTAAAGTAACATAAATCATATCATAACTCAAAATATTCAAATAACATAATTTGTCTTGTTACATTTTAATCTAGGTCCAAAGAAAAAAGAAAACATCCTACGTGTCCTTGAGATTCCCAAAAGCAGCTACAGCAAACCTGAACATGTGTTAAAATAAAACGTCAACACTTGCGTGTCGGTGAGAAATCAAGTTTAATAGATATAAATAGATAATAACAAACACTGCGCGCAACATGTGCTTAACTGGGGTTTAACATAGGGTGTAATCAGATTGTGATCAAGCCTAAATAGATCATAGCTCATAGTTCAATCCGTGCTCCCAATCGAGCACAAAAACGAATAATCATACGTGCATGTGTAAACAAAACAAGAAAACCGTAAACGATAGGTCTCCCGTGTTCATCTAATGGATCCATGAAAACTTCGGAATAGGCCGAACAAAGCGGTTAATGATTCACACATACAAATAAACAGCCAAGTAAACGTCCATAACACATGGGGTTTTGCGCACATAAATTTCATAAACAAGTTTAAGACTCAAGTTGTACGAACACATGAACATCCCAAAACGTTAAAAATAAAAGGGGATTAAGTACGAGATTACTCACTTGTAAACGGTGCGTTGAAAGATAATGCAAGAACCGACTTTTAAACAAGCGAAAGTTAACCTATAAATAAGAGGTTATTGGTTTAACGATTGGTTTTTATGTCTTGAATATATGCAGTAAGTATCGATTTTTGTTAGTTAAACAAATTAAAACAAAATATATATATTTATAATTACCGCGAATCCGGGCAGAACAGAAGAGAAGACGAAAGCAAAGAGAGGGATTGGGGCTGCTGAGGAACTAGGGCAGAGAGCAAAGGGAGAGAGATTAAGTGTAGTGTGTGTAGTGTTAATAAACAAGAAAGTAGCTTAATTTATAGGAAAACCCAAGGGAACACAATCCCTTAAAAAGGGGAAAAGATCTTATCAAATCCAGCAAAAGATATTAAAAAGCATAAGAAACCAAAAGCAAAAGATATCAAAAGATATGCCGACAGCTGCAGGGGATGGGGAAAAGCTGACAGGTTACAGGTAAAGCATGGGAGGGGTCAGATAAAGCACTGTTCAAGACATGCAAAAGAAGATTTCAAAAGATTATGTCAGTCACTTTATCTGTCAACCAATAGGATTGGTGCGCATGCTGCGCCGAAAGTGGCTTTTCGGACAGATGTCGGAACTGACCTACAGTGCTCAAACCAAAGATAAGATATACCAAAAGCATACAGGCTGACCTAAACAGAAGAAAAGACTTAAGGTCTCGCGCGAGAAGACTCGAGCGCGCGCGAGGGCGAAGGCAGACAGAGAACAATCCTTAGCGCGCCGCGGGAAGAACTACAATCCTTAGCGCGCCGCGGGAAGAACTACAATCCTTAGCGCGTCGCGTGAAGAACTACAATTCTTAGCGCGCCGCGGGAAGAACTATAATCCTTAGCGCGCCGCGGGAAGAACTACCATTCTTAGCGCACTGCGGGAACAGTTCGCCTCGCGTATCGCAGGAACAGTTGGTCTTCGCGCAGGCTTCCTTGTAAGGAGTCTGGCGCGTGGAGCTGCGCAGACATCCTTAGGCGGGAAGAACCAAAGGACAAGCAAGGAGTTAAGAGAAAAAGGGGTTCAAGGCTAAGGGTTAAGCAGAGGGGCGGGACGGCGACAAGAGAGAAAAAGGCGGGACGGCGACAAGAAAGAAAAAGAGCGAGATGGCGACAGCGAGATGGCGACAAGAGAGAAAAAGAGGCGGGACGGCGAAAAGAGAGAAAAAGGGGCGGGAAGAAATTATTAATAAGTAATATAAAAATATATATATATATAATTTATTAAATGTTAAATTTACAAAGATTAATAATCAAATTTTAAATCATAAAAAGAAATCGGATTCGAAAACGGGTACCTGGGTTGGGTCGGATTGGGCAGATGTCACAGTCTCCCCTACTTTAAGAAATTTCGTCCCGAAATTTTATCTCGAAGTAGGTCGCGCAGAGAAAAGGTGCGGGTACTTGATCTTCATCTGATCTTCCCTTTCCCAAGTGAACTCGGCTCCGATCTTGGACTGCCAACGAACTTTGACAATAGGGATGCGACTGCGCTTGGTTTGCTTTACCTCGTGATCCATAATCTCAACAGGCTTCTCAACGAAATGCATAGACTCATCAACTTGAACTTCATCCAGTGGTATGTGGAGGTTCTCGTCAGCTAAACATTTCTTGAGATTGGATACATGGAAAGTTGGATGCACATTGCTGAGCGCGGGCGGCAGGTCCAGTTTGTAGGCAACTTTTCCCACCCTCGCAAGAATCTTGAACGGACCAACATAACGAGGTGCAAGCTTACCTTTCTTCCCAAAGCGGACAACACCCTTCCAGGGCGACACTTTGAGGAGAACAAGATCACCAACTAGAAATTCGAGAGGCTTCCGCCTGCGATCTACGTAACTCTTCTGTCGGCTTCTGGCAGTCAGCAGATGATCACGGATCTTGGCGATTTTATCGGTTGTCTCTTGAACTAGTTCGGGTCCTGTGATTTGAACTTCACCCACTTCGCTCCAACAAATCGGCGAGCGGCACTTTCGACCGTAAAGTGCTTCAAATGGGGCCATACCGATGCTGGAATGATAGCTGTTATTATAAGAGAACTCGATCAGAGGTAGGTGTGAATCCCAATTGCCTCCAAAATCAAGAACACAAGATCGAAGCATATCCTCAAGGGTTTGGATGGTTCGCTCAGACTGTCCGTCAGTCTGAGGATGATATGCAGTACTCATGTCCAAGCGAGTTCCTAACGCAGATTGGAGAGATTTCCAAAAGCGAGATATAAAACGGCCATCGCGATCGGATATGATGCTCAAGGGAGTACCATGACGGCAGACAATTTCCTTGACATAAAGATGCGCAAGTTGTTCAACATGGTAGGTTTCACGAATGGGCAGAAAGTGGGCAGACTTGGTCAATCGATCCACTATTACCCAAATGCTATCATGTTTGCTTGCGGTCAAGGGTAACTTGGTGATAAAGTCCATTGCTGTACTTTCCCATTTCCACGTAGGAATTTCAGGTTGTTCGAGCAAACCAGATGGGCGTTGATGTTCAGCTTTTACCTTAGAACAAGTTAGGCATTTAGCTACGAACACAGCAATATCCTTTTTCATACCAGGCCGCCAATAAGAAAGGCGCAAATCTTTGTACATTTTGTCAGCACCAGGATGAACGGAATACCGAGTTTTGTGTGCTTCACTCAGTATGACAGGGCGAAGATTCTCATCATTGGGGATCCAGATGCGATTGAGATAACAGAGAATTCCATTCAGGTTAGGGGCTAGGTGCGCTTCTGCACCACACGCTAACTCGGCGCGTAGGTTGCCTTTGCTGATCGATGCGCGCTGCGCTTCGCGAATGCGCGATTCAAGATCGTTTTGGATCGGCGCGAAATGAAGCTGCGTGCGCGGCAAGATACAGTAGAGTTGACTGGGTTTGCGGCTGAGCGCATCGGCTACCACATAAGCCTTTCCAGGGTGATATCGGATCTCGCAATCGTAATCGCTGATGAATTCGTTCCATCGGCGTTGTCTCATGTTAAGTTCCTTTTGATCAAAAATGTGCTGAAGGCTTTTATGGTCTGTGTAAATGATACACTTAGTCCCATAGAGGTAGTGTCTCCAGATTTTTAAGGCAAATACAACTGCACCAAGTTCGAGGTCGTGAGTCGTATAATTCTTTTCATGAATTTTGAGTTGCCTAGACGCGTAAGCGATAACCTTGCCTCGTTGCATAAGTACACAACCGAGACCTTGGTTGGAGGCATCACAATAAACGACAAAGTCGTCAGTACCCTCAGGTAACGCTAGAACAGGAGCTTCACACAACAATTGCTTGAGTGTTTGAAAGGATTCTTCTTGCTTCGAGCCCCAAATATACGGTTTGCCTTTGTGCGTTAATGCTGTTAAAGGCAAGGCGATTTTTGAGAAGTTCGAAATGAATCGCCGGTAGTAACCAGCTAAGCCCAAAAAGGAACGGATTTCGGTAGGAGTGGACGGTGCAATCCAGTTCTTGATTGCTTCAATTTTGGATGGGTCGACATGAATACCCATCTTGTTTACAACATGACCAAGAAACTGTACTTCATCAGACCAAAACTCACACTTGGAGAGTTTGGCATAGAGTTGTTCGGTTCGAAGCTTTTGCAACACCAACTGAAGATGTTGTTCATGCTCGGCCTTGGTTTTGGAATACACCATAACGTCATCGATAAACACGATCACGAATCGGTCCAAGAAAGATCTACACACCCGGTTCATTAGATCCATGAAAACAGCGGGTGCGTTGGTTAAACCGAAAGGCATGACCAAGAATTCAAAATGACCGTAGCGGGTTCGAAAAGCAGTCTTGGGAATATCTTCTTCACGGATACGCAACTGGTGATAGCCAGAACGGAGATCGATTTTGGAGAAACAAGAGGCACCTTGGAGTTGATCAAAGAGGTCGTCAATACGCGGTAAGGGATACCGGTTCTTAATGGTGAGCTTGTTCAGCTCGCGGTAATCGATACACATGCGAAACGATCCGTCTTTCTTTTTAACGAACAACACCGGAGCACCCCATGGCGAAGAGCTAGGGCGAATGAATCCTTTATCGGTCAACTCTTGAAGTTGACTTGCTAATTCTTGCATTTCAGCGGGTGCAAGTCGATAAGGAGATTTGGCTACGGGGGATGCACCAGGGACAAGGTCAACACGAAACTCGACTTCCCGAGCGGGAGGTAAACCAGAAAGATCATCGGGGAAGACATCAGGAAAGTCACGCACGATGGGGATTTCAGAAAGTTTCTTCTTTCCTTCATCGGGTTTGACCACATGAGCTAAGAACGCGACACATTTCTTCCACAAAAGTCTTCGGGCTTCAGAGCATGACATAAGTTTAAGACCGTTAGATGGTTTCTCGCCGTAGATATGAAGATCTTGACCATTTTCCCGAGGAATGCGAATCAACTTCTTGGCGCAGATTACTTTGGCGCGATTTTGCGAGAGCCAGTCCATTCCAATAATCACATCAAAACTTCCAAGAGGCATGGGAATGAGGTCGATTAGAAAATCATGCTCATTAAGGTTAAGCGTGCAATCTTTGATCACGGAGTTTATTAAAATAGTTTCACCATTAGCAAATTCAACTGAAAAGTTTTCGTTTAAGTTTACTCGCGGTCGCGCAAGTTTTTGTTCAAATGCGCGAGAAATAAAACTTCTATCGGCGCCAGTATCAAAAAGTATAGACGCATATTGTCCGTTAAGTAAAAATGTACCATTAACCACGTCATTATTCGCTTGCGCTTGGTGCGCGGTTATATTAAAAGCTCGTCCGCGCGTCACTTGGTTTGAAATTTGGTTAACCGGATTAGCTTGCGTAATTTGTACTTGCAGTCTCGGGCACGCGTTCCGGAAATGACTGGGGTCACCGCAGTTATAGCACGACCTGGGTCGTGGATTAGAGTATGTTGGTTGTGGGTTTAGCGGGTAAGTCGGTGGTGTTTGCGCGATTGGGTTGGCGGGAAGGACTCTACAGTTCTCAGCAGTGTGACCAGTACGGCCACATCGGTTACATTGTCGACACGGGACTTGAGTTGGATGGTGAAGTCTACAAGTTGGGCAAAAGGGTTGGTTTCCTGTGTAAGGTTTCTTAGTTGACGGGGCAGGGAGTGCGGGATTGGTTAAGGCATAGTTATGGACTACAGGGGGTGTGGGGTAGGTTGACAGTGGGTTAGGAGCGTATACTGAAGGTTGGTAGGCGGGTTGCTGGACAACGGGCGGGTTGGTAAGCGCATAGGCTTGATGATTGGGTTTGCGCCTGCGTTTGAGGTTGTTGCGGTTTGAGGGTTCTGGCTTGGTTTCTGTTGGTTCTGGGACAGTCTTGGTGAGTTTGGTCTTCTCGGCTCCCCGCAGGAACGGTGTTCCTGCCCTGACATGGTTGTCGCTGAGCACAGCGGCCAACTCGATGGCGTCAGAGAGGGTTGCTGGGTTCCTGGCCCATACAGAATCTTGAATTTCCATGGGGAGACCCCCAAGAAACTTCTCGATGGCTCGGCGGGAAGGGGTAACTAGGTGCGGGACAAGCAAACTTAGTTCGTGGAAGCGCGTAGCGTACTCGCGCGCTTCGCCACTGTACTGCTTCAAGTTCCAAAATTCCTCCTCAAGGCGCTTTATTTCGTTGGGAGGGCAGAATTCTCTAGTCAAAAGTTCCTTGAATTCCTCCCAGAGCATGCTAGAAGCAGCCTCTGCGCCACGCGCATGAGCTACTCCGTTCCACCAAGTAAGCGCCCTTGATTCTAGGACACTTGAGGCGTATAAGGTTCGTCGGTCTGGAGGGCATTGGGTATGGAGGAAGGTGTTCTCAATTTTCTCGAGCCATTGGAGCATTAAGGTGGCTCCCTCAAGCCCTGTGAAATTCTGAGGGTTACCCGCATTAAAGGATTTAATATTGTATCCGGAGGGGTTGGTATTATTTTGGTTTAAGGCTTGGGCTATTGCGGCGGCCATTTCCTGGGTACGACGCTGCATACGTCTGCGCGCGGCTTCTCTCCTCTGATGACGACGAGTTGATAGCGGAGGCATTCTATAAAAGTTTTAATTTTTTTTAATATCTTGGTATGGGAAATCGTTTTAGCGCAAAGTATATCGTCGTCAAGCTTGTTTCGCGGAGTTAAATGCTATCAAATTTTGAAGTAAAATATGAATTTAAATGCAAACTTAATACAGGTAATGAATTCGAATTGAAAATCGACAATTCATGCATCACCATGACTTTCCGAATTCTCAATTAAAATATCGAGTAAATGAATATTGGAGATTGAAAATTCATGTATCACCATGACTTTTCAAATCTTCAATTTAAAATATCGAGTAAACGAATATTGGAGATTGACAATTCATGTATCACCATGACTTTTCAAATCTTCAATTTAAAACATAAAGTTAATGGGGATTGAAAATCAACTATTCATGTATCACCATGACTTTTCGGATTTTCAATGCTAAATCCCAACAACAAACGAATATGTAAGTAAAGAAATAAATTGAAATTTAACAATAAAAATCGAAAGATCGCGGATAAAACACGAAATCATGTGCTGCGTATGCGCAAGCATATTTTATAAATATCGAGTAAATAACAATTAACGCGCAAACATGAGATATTTCTCATGCGCGAGAAGGGACTCTTAGGTATTCTAGGTCGTTACGTCTAACCACCTATCCTAAAGTCACGGAGCTCTGATACCAATCTGTAACACCCCGACCGATGGCGGATTATACATCGGGGCGCCACGTATTGTTTCATTACTCGTGACACTATTTGGGTGTCAATATTTAATAAATACATTTTCATTGCGCACGCGCAGAACACAAATCGTAAAGTAACATAAATCATATCATAACTCAAAATATTCAAATAACATAATTTGTCTTGTTACATTTTAATCTAGGTCCAAAGAAAAAAGAAAACATCCTACGTGTCCTTGAGATTCCCAAAAGCAGCTACAGCAAACCTGAACATGTGTTAAAATAAAACGTCAACACTTGCGTGTCGGTGAGAAATCAAGTTTAATAGATATAAATAGATAATAACAAACACTGCGCGCAACATGTGCTTAACTGGGGTTTAACATAGGGTGTAATCAGATTGTGATCAAGCCTAAATAGATCATAGCTCATAGTTCAATCCGTGCTCCCAATCGAGCACAAAAACGAATAATCATACGTGCATGTGTAAACAAAACAAGAAAACCGTAAACGATAGGTCTCCCGTGTTCATCTAATGGATCCATGAAAACTTCGGAATAGACCGAACAAAGCGGTTAATGATTCACACATACAAATAAACAGCCAAGTAAACGTCCATAACACATGGGGTTTTGCGCACATAAATTTCATAAACAAGTTTAAGACTCAAGTTGTACGAACACATGAACATCCCAAAACGTTAAAAATAAAAGGGGATTAAGTACGAGATTACTCACTTGTAAACGGTGCGTTGAAAGATAATGCAAGAACCGACTTTTAAACAAGCGAAAGTTAACCTATAAATAAGAGGTTATTGGTTTAACGATTGGTTTTTATGTCTTGAATATATGCAGTAAGTATCGATTTTTGTTAGTTAAACAAATTAAAACAAAATATATATATTTATAATTACCGCGAATCCGGGCAGAACAGAAGAGAAGACGAAAGCAAAGAGAGGGATTGGGGCTGCTGAGGAACTAGGGCAGAGAGCAAAGGGAGAGAGATTAAGTGTAGTGTGTGTAGTGTTAATAAACAAGAAAGTAGCTTAATTTATAGGAAAACCCAAGGGAACACAATCCCTTAAAAAGGGGAAAAGATTTTATCAAATCCAGCAAAAGATATTAAAAAGCATAAGAAACCAAAAGCAAAAGATATCAAAAGATATGCCGGCAGCTGCAGGGGATGGGGAAAAGCTGACAGGTTACAGGTAAAGCATGGGAGGGGTTAGATAAAGCACTGTTCAAGACATGCAAAAGAAGATTTCAAAAGATTATGTCAGCCACTTTATCTGTCAACCAATAGGATTGGTGCGCATGCTGCGCCGAAAGTGGCTTTTCGGACAGATGTCGGAACTGACCTACAGTGCTCAAACCAAAGATAAGATATACCAAAAGCATACAGGCTGACCTAAACAGAAGAAAAGACTTAAGGTCTCGCGCGAGAAGACTCGAGCGCGCGCGAGGGCGAAGGCAGACAGAGAACAATCCTTAGCGCGCCGCGGGAAGAACTACAATCCTTAGCGCGCCGCGGGAAGAACTACAATCCTTAGCGCGTCGCGGGAAGAACTACAATCCTTAGCGCGCCGCGGGAAGAACTATAATCATTAGCGCGCCGCGGGAAGAACTACCATTCTTAGCGCGCTGCGGGAACAGTTCGCCTCGCGTATCGCAGGAACAGTTGGTCTTCGCGCAGGCTTCCTTGTAAGGAGTCTGGCGCGTGGAGCTGCGCAGACATCCTTAGGCGGGAAGAACCAAAGGACAAGCAAGGAGTTAAGAGAAAAAGGGGTTCAAGGCTAAGGGTTAAGCAGAGGGGCGGGACGGCGACAAGAGAGAAAAAGGCGGGACGGCGACAAGAAAGAAAAAGAGCGAGATGGCGACAAGAGAGAAAAAGAGGCGGGACGGCGACAAGAGAGAAAAAGGGGCGGGAAGAAATTATTATTAAGTAATATAAAAATATATATATATATATAATTTATTAAATGTTAAATTTACAAAGATTAATAATTAAATTTTAAATCATAAAAAGAAATCGGATTCGAAAACGGGTACCTGGGTTGGGTCGGATTTGGCAGATGTCACATTTTTAGTTCGGTTCATTTTAATATAAGATGAATATATATGTTCATTGGTAATCTGTTTATATCAAAGTATATATATAATATATCTATGAGTGTGTGTGTGTGTGTGTGTGTGTATAGGAAAAGTATAGAATGAAAACTCATTTGAGTTGAAAAAACCCATGAAAACCTTATGTAACATCATTTTTTTTGTTTTTTTTTTTTTGCAAACGTAATAAATGTTGTAACATTTAATACAAAACATCAAAAGATAAAAAAATTGTTTTGCTATTTTTTAACATTTTTTTACTAATTTTTTTATATGTTTTCAGGAGAGAGAAAAAATTATATTTATGTTTACATTTTTTATTAACTTTAATTGGGAACCACATGATTCAAACTTTAATTAAAAACATGTGGTTAAGAATGGGTTTCTAGAGTTTTCACAACTCAAATGGGTTTTTATTTTAACCTAACCATATATATATATATATATATAGGGGTGAGTTAAAATACAAATCACAAATTCATACTAAACGTGCGAATAAAAGATTTTGATGATGGCAATTCCGTAAATAAGTTGAAATCTCTTTTTTTCACATAAATCCCAAACTCATCGTCTAACCCCCAAATTCATTTCATCAAACCCCCAAATGATTCTCTCAAAACCTATAATCATCGATCAATTTCACTATTCATAAGCTAAATCATATGCTAAGAATAACGATTAAAGGTTTTCATCTTTCTGATCAATTTTGTGCTTGTTGTTTGTTATACTCGTATAACTAGGGTTTGGGTTGAAAAAAATTGATTTCAAATATCATGTTTAATGTAATCTGTATACATATATACAATTAGAGATGATGAAACACCAATTTATATTGAACGAAGAAGCAAAAATAACCATGAAAGACCCTCACTTTGAACCAAAACAGGTAACTAGTCTGTTTATTGTTTTTATTATTTTGTCAAGTAGTGTAATTATCATAGTTGTATGCAACGAGTCTGCTTGTTTTCTTTGCTACTTTGTTTACTGGTTATAGTGTAATTAAATAGAGTAATTAACTTTGTATGTGTGTAATTTGTCTATTTATAGCTTTTGTAATCTGTTCTAAGGTTGTAGTGTAATTATTTTGACAATTAGAGTAATTATCAAAGTTACAGTAGTTGTTCCGTGCATAGTGTAATTTGTCTGTATAAGTAAAGTAATTAATAATATGTTTATAACTAGCTGTTTATAATGTTAATTTCTTTGTTTACTGCTTTTGTAATCTGTTCTAAGGTTGTAGTGTAATTATGTTTCACAACAAGAGTAATTATCCAAGTTATAGTAGTTGTTTCGTAAGTAGTGTAATTAGTCTACATAAGTAGAGTAATTATTAATATGTTTATAATTAGTTCTTTGTAAGGTTAATTTCTCTGTTTATAGGTTTTGTAATCTATGCTAAGGTTGTAGTGTAATTATTTGCACAGCTAGATTAATTATCAAAGCTATAGTATTTGTATCGTATATAGTGTGATTAGTACGTATAAGTAGAATACTTATTAATACGCTTCTAATTAGTTGTTTGTAATGTTAATCTAATAGTGAAAAGGAGGAAAAGCGAAAGAATATCAATGAAAAATGGCTTTTAGATACTCCAATGATGAATCTTCACCTATTGTTTTAGGTGACTAGGGAGAAAAATTTACTGCTGCAAATGAGGTTGAGAAGAAAAAGACGAATATGGTGAAGAAGGATGTGACGATAAGAAAAGTAGGCTAAGAAACAAAAGTGCTTATTCTAGAAAACCAAAAAAAAGGTGTTGATAAAGAAAAGGATGATAAAAAGGATGTGAATATGAAGAAAAGAAGCAAAAGCCAAATATGATGAAGGATATGGGGAAGAAGTTGTTTTATATGAAGTGTAATTAGTTTGCATGTAGCTATTGTAACTATGTTAAGTGGTTATAATGTAATTACATTGAATAACTAGATTAATTATCATAGTTATAATAGTTGTTTTGTATGTATGGTAATTAGTCTAAGTAGAGTAATTATTAATATGTTTCAAGCTGGTTGTTTGTAATGCTAATTTAATGGTGAGAAGGAGGAAAAGTGAAGGATAGCAATTATAAGGGATTGAGATACTCAAATGATGAATCATTACATAATCTTTTAGGTGATGATGGATAAGAAGTTGTTGACAAAGTGAAATGATTAAAAGAGAATTGTCGATACAAGAACGAGCTTAAAAAATAGAGATCGATGTAATGAAAAGGATTGGAAATGGAAATAATTGGCAGACTCACCTTACCTGCAGAGAGATTATTATATACATTTGCCGAGTCAATCCCTAAGAAGCCAATTAGAGAATTCAAGCACAATGCGCTGAAATTGTGTTGTAACTCGTGCAACATCATTGAGACAATAAAAGTATTACCTGAAGCCAAAGAAGTGGATTGAATTTGAAATTAATGATTGGATTTGAGATTGCAGATTATTGCTCACTTATAAATTGGTTGACCCAAAATCAAAATTGTATTTAAATATTGTTTACTTATAAATTGTAGATTATTGTTCACTTACAGTAGTTTACGAAAGAATCCGATAAAAACTCAAAACTGGAAATTGATGTTTGTAAATTCTTTTGACTAAAAAACAACCTTTGGTAGGTTGAAAGCCAATTTGATATTGATGTTGCTTGTTAGATCATTATCATATTGTTGAAGTATATTCATTTATGAACCTAGATAAACAAATTTAGGCTGAACAGATTGTATATTTAACATTTGGAAGCAATAGGCATACTTGAAATTATTCTTGTTGAACAATATAATTACTCTAGTTTTAAGAAAAATTACTCTAGTTATAAAAATCAACTTCTATTACAACAAATACGGTTATTAAACAAAATAAATGGTCTAGTTATAAAATAGAGTAATAGGTAAGGTTAAAATGAAAACCCATTTGAGTTGTGAAAACCCGCAAAAACCCTATGTAACATCGTTTTTTTTTTTTTTACATGTAATATATGTTGTAACATTTAATACAAAACATCGAAACATAAAAAAAATGTTTTGCTATTTTTTAACATTTTTTAACTAATTTTTATATATGTTTTCAGGTGAGAGAAAAAGTTATATTTATATTTACATTTTTTTTTCATTTTAATTATGGACTACAAGATTTAAACATTAATTAAAAACATGTGGTTGAGTAGAGTGTACAAAACCGGTTTTAAACCCAAACCGAACCGGTTTGGTCAATGGCTGGTCAAAACTGGTTTGACTCAAACCGGTTCGGTTTATAAACCGGTTTAGACACAAGATAGGCCAGCCTAGTCACATCGGTTCGGTTTGGTTTATAAACCTGTTTTAACCGATTTTAGCCGGTTTTTCTCAAACCGGTTTGGTAGATCTTAAGGGGAACCGGTCCTGAAACTGGCGGTTTGGGTCGGGTTGGGAACCGGTTTGGGTGAAACCAGTTTTAAACCCAAACTGGTTTGGTTCGGTTTGCCTAAAACCGGTCCCAAACCGGTTTTTTTGTGCACCTCTATGGTTGATAATGGGTTTCTAGAGTTTTCACAACGTAAGTGGGTTTTCATTTTATACTTAGCCATAGAGCAATCATATATACAAATAGAGTAATTATGTAACTATTAGTGACTAGTCGAATATAAGAATAGCTACTGTGTTATAAAATTGATTACGCTACAAAAAAAGCAGCTGATTACACACCAGAAGGTAATTACTTACTTATACATGCAATTACACTTTGTAGTAGTGGTTGTTTTATATGTTGAGTGATTATGTTTTGTAAATAAAGTAATTACTGAAACACAATTACTCTATGATTACTTTGTAAGTAGAGTAATTGTCGTGTATAAGTTGTAACACCCTAACCCGGAGCAGGCTGACGTGTCACTATTACAGATATCATAGACCAAACAAAATTCATTTAAATGAAATGAAAAGAATCCCATGGCAACCAAAAGAGTTAAAAACACTGAAAGAAATTCTAAGTCAAATTTATTAAATGCTTAAATAAAAGAAAATTAAATCAAGTCCTTATTCTTGAGCTTTATTTTACTCTCATCGCTGATCTCCCCGATTTCCCGAATTACCTGTTAGCAAATAAGACAGACACAAACAAGAAAATACGGCTGAGCCAAAAATTGCTCAGTAACGGAGAGAACAATAGTACAGGTAAAGGCATACATAAGACAAAACACATACTGAAATAAAACTGAAACTATTGCGGATATAAAACCACGTTTTAGACCGAACTATAATTAAATGCGAAACATAATCCGATACACAATCGGGACGTAATCTGAATATACTCAAATTTAATCAAATGCATATACACATATCAAAACGGACCAGAAATATAGCGAAACAAAATATAATTACTAAAATACACGACGACGATGTTAAAATAAATAGGTCGTGTAATACGGAAGCACCCAGAGCCTAAACAGAGGGGTACACAGCTAGCTAGTCCATGCACCAAGGAGACGGTGTGGGTGGCGTGCACACATTGTTCCATCTCAAACAGAAGTCAGGAGTCAGGAGTCAGAGCTAAGATCGATCTATACGCCTCTAAGTGGCCAAGGCACTACATGAGTACTTTCAGAGACGCCGTGAACTTTGATTACGCACTGTCACGATAAGTGCCATGTCGTTGACGCCCCAACGACAAGTCATAAATGCTCGGGTAACAGAGTACTGAAGCTAAATTCATATAACTAAATTCGAACAGGAACATGCAACAATAAATACAAAATATATATAACCTATTGCATGTTAAAAACTTAATATTAAACATATCATACGGATAAACTGAACTCAATCTGAAACTGAAAGATAACAAAAATCCACACTACAAAGTGACGGACATAGAATATAATATAGAACCAGTACTATGAGTGAAGAAAACTAAAATCCGTACTACAAAGTAACGGAATATAATTAATACTAACAGGAAACAAAAACAGAATCCGTACTGCGAAGTAACGGAATAGAGTTAATATACTATGACTAAAAGTAAACAGAAACCGTACTATAATGTAACGGAATATATTAATACTAAGAGTAAAAGAAAACAGAAACCGTACTATAATGTAACGGAATATATTAATACTAAGAGTAAATGAAAACAGAAACCGTACCTTTTAAGCGAAATAGCGGTAACCGTAAGCTTGAATTATATGTCGCGGGGACCTATAATATTATTGTAATTTAGATTATGCTTTGATATCCATGTACACTTTATTTATTTGGTAATGTTCTCTGTATACGTATATAATTGTCTTATTATAATTACTATTTCCCCAATTTCATTAATATATACTACATACTTTAGTAGTTATTTAATATTCATAAAACTGTTTACATTGAATTCCAATTATATATATTAGTACTAAAACTCATTATACAAGCTTCTCAACATAACTTAAATAGCTAATTCCACTTTTATTAATATAATTTAATATTGGCTTTGGATTCATAAACGGTAAATAAAAATAAATATAAAAGCAACATATTAAAGTTGGCATTCTTATTTCAGACTTCAGATTTGTTTTCGAACATATATATATCTTAAAACATATGTTTTGTTTTTGTTCTTTAAACCCGTTAGCCAAAAGTTGTTAAGCCGACCCTTTGTTAACTGATATAACGAAACAATTATAGATCGATATGGGTTTACCTTCTACGGCGATTCAGTTGGAAGGTCGACTCGAGATGGTGATAGCGTCGGTGATTCCCGGCAACAACAGGTTACGGTAGCGGCGAAGACCTCACGTGTATGAGCAGGGAGTGCAAGCGAGCGGTGGTTGCCTGGCTACCAGCAGCGTCAGCGAGAACCCGCGTAGAGGTGGCTGCGGTGTCAGCGGTTTCTCCGGCTAGTTGCAGGGCGGCGGCGGCGTATTCCAGCACTCGCGTCCGTTGTCGGTGGCGTAACTCGAATGGTCGGTGCTTGCGGAAAACTGAAACTAGTGGCGGTGCACGACGTGTGCCACCAGAACCAGATGCGAACTAACGAAGACGCTGGTGCAGTCTAAATTGTGGCGGTCGTTGGTGGTACACGGTGGTGATTTCCGATGGATTTCGCTCGGCGGCGATGGATCCGAATGAGACAGAGATGGCGAGGGAGCAACAGAATTTAGCATAGAGATATAGGAGTTTAATGAGCCTTATATAGAGATACCCAAATCGATAGTTATCACTAAACTCATAAACCCTTGCATGTTTCCGTATGTTTGTTGTTGGGGATAAGCAATTTAAAACGATGGTATCTATCCAAATATCCTAACTGCATGTTTATTATATTATTATACATATATATGTTATACTTTAAAAATTCTAAAATGCATAACCATTATTTAATTCCCTCGCATGAGCATATCTTATATTACTTATTTGTTTTGTTGATAGTTTTGACAAATTTCTAAATCAACCCTCTACCTTAGCTTTGAATTCATTTGAACACTGTACTTTAAAATTAATAACGTATTCAAAGTCATTATTATTATAAACAATTCGGTTACTTAACGCTAGTATTCGATCGTTTTAATAATTATCAACTCGTTATTATTTGACATTTATTACTTTTATTATTTTATTGTTTCAAATTTTTCGCATGTTACATAAGTAGAGTAATTATTGAAACACATGTTATCATATAAAACAGTCACAAACACTCTGTAATTCCATTTTTTTGTTTTTTCGATTTATAAGCTTTAGTTATCAAGTAATTCAACTCGCAAAGTTTCCATGGACCAATTAGTTTGATTCACAAGCTTCAATTGTTCGATTAATCCAATTCACAAGATTTAGTTAGTCTAATTAATCGAGTAGGTTTGCACTAGTCTTCTTCAAAATCACTGTAACTACAAAATGATTGTTAAATCTGATTTGTAAGGTTTAGATGAATAATCGAATATAATTTGCAAGCTTCAATTCATCAATTAAGTGCGTTAGTTCATTCGATTTAATCAATTAGGTTAATTAAACGGATATGATTTGATTGATTTCATCAGAAAACAGCAATTGATTACAGATTGGGTTTCTCCATCGCTTAATTTTTTTGTTTCCATCACTTCTTAGGTTGTGCATGTTAATTACGAATTTGCCACCATGATTTCACTTGGTTCGCACGTTTAGCACGGTTTTCTTGTTTGTATTTGATCCATCTCCTATATATATATATATATATATTTGTATATGATATGGTAGATGTCAGAAAAAAAGGTTTAAAAGTCCGGAAAATAATAGCTTGGCTTTCAGTTTTAACAAAATACGTTAATTAGATATTATATTAATAATAACATGATTATAATGAATTAAATATAAAAAACATTCAAAAACCAAGGCTGGGGGACTCAAACCAAGGCCGGTTCTCAAGTCTTAACAGAACAGAGGCTGGCCATCAGGCCAGCACCTTACTTTGTTTAGAAGATGGAACCAGAAAAGATAAACCCACCCCGTTCGTGTTCTTCCCCAATTCCTAAACCCTAGAATTCCCAATCAGATTACTTGGTCCGAGTTTGATTAAATTAAATTAGGGTTAACATTTATTGATTACATATGACTTGAATGAACAATTCAATTACCTGAAATGATATTGGATTAAGGGTGACGGCCAAATAGGGTTTTCGGCAAAAACGCGAATCAAAAGTGATGCTTGGCTGCTTCTAACAACACAATTGTTTGAGGGGTTTAGGTCGTGGTGTTGCAAGGATGGTTTGGTACAATTTAATTGCGTTATGAGCGTGTATTTATAGTGCAATTGGGTTGCTTTAGCCGCGGCTTGCTAAACAAGTTATTAGTTGTCGATTTAACATCAATACCTTAATTAAACAGTCGGTATGATACGATTAAGGTTAAAAATTGATTTAGAAAGATTAATTACAGGTTTTAGGCCGTGAATTAAGGAACAAGAAAGATGGGGTGGGGTGGATGGTGTCGGCGACGGGTTTGGGAGAGAAGGGATGGGATTTTTTTTATTTATATTTGCAATTTAGTCCCTATGCTTTAGTTTGGGTTCCAAAATAGGTAAGAACTAGCTAAAGGGTTGAAATGGTATGAGATTGATTCATTTAACGAGTAAAGTAGATTTGAATAACACACAATGAAAGCCATAATAAACTAGATAATATATGAAATGAAGGTTTAAAACGGATCGGATTTCGGGTCCGAAATTTAACGAATGTTACAGCAGAGAGTTTACGGGGGCTCAGTTTCTTTTTCTTGAAGTTTGTGCTGCGTTTCGTGCATGTGTGGTTGCATAACCATCATGTTTGCTTCTAACCACACCTTAGTCTATTAATATTAATTATAGTTGGACCATAAGACCCAATAGAATTTAATCTTAACCGTTTAAAATTTTCTCTCACGTTTTTAAAATTTTAACAGTGTACTCGTTTCTGATTAATTTTTGTGATTCAAAATTGCTATGTTTAAACATATTATAATATGGTATCCAAGAGTTTGGTGGTTTCATGTATGATCTGTAAGAATGGATCATGGAGATTTGGTTAATGATTAAAATGGTACTGTGAAGATGAAGCATGGAAATAAAAGGAAAACTTAAATTAATTTATAGATGGTTTTATTTAAACGATATAGTCTTTATAGTTTCGTATATAAATTGGATGCCTAACAATTCTATATTTACTTTCTCCGCATATTAAAAGTACATCTAATATCTAATATTTGACATGGTTTAGCATCAAAGACTTGAACTAAAACTACATCTATAATATTTTTGTCATATTAAAGAAAATAATAAGTACTTAATTTTATTTAAAGTATGATTAATAGCTGAAAGAAAAAACCCTTTAAATAAATAACGTTTTGTACCCAACTTTTCTAAATATCGTTAAATGTAATGTCTTATCATTAATGGAAATCGACGCATGGATTTATGTCCCTACTGTATAAATGGCACGTTAGCCCTAGACCGATTGAGGTGTTACAAGAAGCAAATTCAAAGGCTCGTGAAAAGCGACTCGGTCATGGTGGCGACCTATGAAGACATGCGCAACCATCCTTGCGAGAAAACTCCAGTTTTTCTCCAGATTTCTAGTCATTAACACCTGCTAATTATAAATTATGTTCGTCGTTTCTCCTTTGTTAGCTTTCTAGTTGGGTATCAAATACCGAAAATGAAAGTACAAATCGAAAAAGTAGTTATTGAAAACTTTATGTATAATCTACAACTCTTATCGTCGCATTAATGGAATACAAGTTAAGGCATAAAGCTTCTTATTTTGTTTAGCGTGCAAACATAAGTATCGAACTGGTATGAATAAAAATCACCTTAAATGTTTATAAAAATCTGAGAAAATTTATAAAAAACTACAGGCATCCTAATTATGCATACAACTCTGGATGATACCTACAACTCTACAAGTTCTCATGTCTTCAAATAAAAATTAAACATTAATTCCACAGTACATGGTGACTAACTTCTTTACTTATCAGAACCTGGACCGCCAGCCGTATTAGTATCTGAACCCGAACCAGAACTTGAACCTGGACTGCTTTCTCCTGCTTGAGGTCTCAGGTTATTAGCCATTAACGATTGAAAATGAGGAGGAATGAACGGTCTGGGAGTGTTCATAACCGGTGGCGGTCTAGCAGCTTGAACCGGTTGACTCGGTTGAATTAGGGACTGGTTTCTCACAGCTTCAGTGTATTGCCACCCTGAAAGACTTCCTCTCATACGACCCGTTGGCCTTAGCGTTTCCTCTCCGGAGGCGTTTACTGAACTCCCTAGATCCATATTAAGTTATTAACTAACATGATTTTTTAATTTTTGTTTATTAAACGTTGGAAAGTATGTTAATTGTTACCTCTTTGGTCTGTTGTTGCTGCCACTGGCGCGGTTGATGATACGGATGTCTGAATTTGGGAAGTTGTTCGTTGAACACTCGGTAATGGATACGTGGGTGATTGGCTACTTGCAAGCCGAACATGAGGATATGGTTGACTAAATGATCGCACCGGAAGTTGACTTCGTTGGTTCGAGTTGAAACGGTCTGTTGGAAGAATATGTCGGCTGCCATTTATTGGCTGAGGTGAAGGTGAACGACGGACTTGGGGGAGTGTTTGACTTTGACTTGGGAGAAGCAAATGATTAGGTTGACCCTGATTAAAAAACAAATGGAAATTAAAAAGAAGGATAAAATTAGGGAAATAAAAAGAAATAAAATAAATAGAAAAAATAGAAAACACTCATATACCTGAGAATTCATGTGCTGATGTGGATAAGATGTTGAAATGTTTTGTTGTCGGTCAGCATCAACCGGTCTTGCAGAAGTCTGAACTGGAAGTGCCTGAATGGCATTTGGTATTCTTGTTATCCAGGAGGCAGGTGTCGGGTACCTTAAATGGCCGTTGCCATTATTATTTGAGTTTTCAATCTGTTGTGACTGCATAGTATTAGAAACAGGTACTTGACTTTGACTTTGACTTTGACCGGGGGTCAAGGAGTTGAAACTGTGCTGCCTGTGAATAGTATTATTAGTCGTCTCAGTTCCATGTATTGATAAATAAAAATCCCTCCAAAACTCGTCTTCCATATGTGGTGCGACATTTTTATTCATAATACTAGATTCGCCAGCCGGCAAAGGCTTTTTGTCATCATCCTTATCAGTTTTATCTATCTCGTAATCATCTACAGTAAGGTCCATAACATCAACCGCATTTTGGGTAGCGGTTTCTTGGTTCGAAGGAGGTACATCATTCGGTTTTTCTGAAGGCTCGTTACTGATATTTTCAGTGACGGCTTGCCACGAACCATCGCCTGATATTTCCACAATCGAGACGTCTTCTCCAACCTCTTTCAAGATCTATATATAACTATAATTAATAATAATAATAATATATAAACGGAAAATGTATGCATGCTGACTTGCCTTGGCCATGCTTTGATCAATCCTAATATCAGGGATGCAGACTGATCGGTTACAATGGGGACAACGCCACTGTGGTGTTCTTGAGTTCATTCCCACGTAATTGTTGAAATCAAAACACTTGATTTAAAAAAATAAAAAAACTTAGGATATCATATAAGAACATTAAAAATTTAAAATCAAAACTTTTTGATGATGTGGCGTGGAGAATTTACCGGAAGATGTTTACATGTATGCCCTTTAACAGGGATATTGATACAACCGAAACTGTATAAAAAATAAGAACAATAATCAGATTACAGAAGTTTCACAATTGGATTTTGTATTAGTTATATACCTTAGGGGGCACTTTAGCGATATCCTAGATGGTCCTTCAACTATCTCATTATCTATCATCAAAGGATAAACGTATTAGCCCAGAAAAGGATAGAAATGGTTTTAAAAAATTATATATAAACGTGTAGTTAACCTGGATCAGATTGAGTAGCAACGGGCGGAACATAGTCAGGAATGGTAGGAAAACTAGGGCTTGCAACCACACTCATGAAGCCAAGAACTATAATATATCTCCCTATATAGAATCAAATAAAATGTCACGTGGCAGGAGTCGCGCATTAAAATTATTTTAAAATCAAGAAATTATGTTAAGATAATAATATTAATAATAATAAAGAGATTACCGTTAAATTGGCCCACTACTTGAAGAAGATTGCTTCCATATTTAAGCATATGCGTGACAGGTGTCGGCATCTGTGGTCCAGGATCCTAATGAAGAAATTTAAGAAACAAAAACATGTTAGTGTTCTCCGGTCACCACGACCACGTCACAATACAAGCCATACAGCAGTCTGTAGAACAAACCTTGTAAATAACAGTCCTTTTATTGACCCCTACTCCATTCAATAAAAAACTACAAATTAAAACAAATAAATTAAAGATAAACCCGATTCAAACGCATATGCATATTCTTCAATGAAAAGAATCACTTAAGTGCATACTTGGCTTGCTGAGGAGTTATGAGGCATGATGATGTCTCTATATTATCTGCTTGAGCAACAAATAAATACTGCAAGAAAATTAGTTCAACATAAAAAAAAAGTGAGATTCGTAATCAAGATGAGAATATATAACACAATTTATTATGGTAAATGCTTACAATCTTTTCATCTGGAGATGTTCTTGAACTCTTCGATATATAAAGATCAGTCGTATATGAATCATAACCTGGCTATAATAATACAGAAAACATAGATTAAGATCACGAGTATAAAAATAACCTTTTTTCCAAATAAAATAAAAACGGAAAATTAATACCATGGTCTCGACAATAGCAAATATTTCGCCCATTTTCATTCCTGGATAGAACCTGAAAGTGAATATCCTTCAGTGAAAATTCCAAATTTTTGAGCAAAAACTTTATACAAAGAAAGATGATAAACACCTTGACATAATTGTGGATATGGTGGGATGTAAGTTACTCTCCTTGTTCTTCACATGAGAATTCAAATCATCAACGCTAACACTGCAGAAACGGCTTTGCATCTACAATATGCAGAAAGATACTTTCATAAGTATGTTGTAAAAAGATGAAAACAAAAACACGAACCTCTTTTGAAAGAACATAAAGTTCCTCCTTTGCCTTCTCACTGAACCATCCGTTACTACACGCACTCTATAAAAACAAATAAACTACATCAATTAGAAAAAGCCAGTGGAAGTGGGAAAAAAAATAATATTTCTTTATTATTCAACCTTATTTTAGAAACAGATTTGAGTACCTTTACAGAGATCATGAGTACCATAACAGCTGATTGTGAAGAGAGATCGTTTTTCCGCTGGCATACCTTATCAACGCAGAAAAAGGCCAGTTATATAAGTGAAAAATAACGTTAAATGAAATAGAATTATTCATAGAATCACAGGTAACATAATTATGTACGGAAGTAAAACAGCATTAAACTTAGTAAACGAAGCTTTCAATATTTGTATAGAAAGAAAGTAACCTGATTTAACAAATAAGGTAAATCAGGAGCTCGGCCTGGGACTTCGTTATTAGAAACAGCATAATCAATGTCTCTGTAATTGTCAATGTGTAGTCAGTATGATGAATTAAACAAAAAAATCAAGATTAATTAAACAAGATCTAGAAATCAAAGAAATTTATATGATTAATAAATAAAGTATCTAGAAAACTATCAAGGCGAGAATGTGATTAAACAAATCTTAATTCAATCTACAATTATACATGGATACAAATTACAAAGCTATCATAGAAGACAATATTAAGAAGCATAATCTTCTAGTTATAGACTCTTAACTTCTCAATCACACGGTCAGTATGCAAGTTGCATGTTATTTTATCCATTTAACAATCTACTATCATTCTGCATATGAAACCGTTCAGTTCTTAAATATAAATAATAACAAAACTAGAATTTTACACCTCATTAACTCAGCTAAAGGTCTAAACGCAGAAAACTAAATTAAAATCAATAAAAAAAAAAATTTTTCATGGGCTGACAATCACCTATCAGAAAACTTCATCACACAGACTTGTGACTAGGCCGGTAAATGAACCAAACGTTCAGCGAGGTCGTGAACCGTTCGGTCGAACGCTCATTTAGTTAATAAGCAAGCAAAACATGAACAAAAATTTCGTTCGTTTAGTTAAATGAACGACCATGAACGCATGCTTCGTTCATTCATTTATGATTTATGTACATTCGTTTAAATATTAAAAAAAATAAGTGAACTTTATTTGCCTTTTATTTACATTTGTGTATGTCCGTTCGTGATGTTATTTTTGTTCGTTTGTGTTAATTTTAGTGTGTTCATCTATGTCTGTTTGTGTTCGTTTACGTTTGTTCATATATGTTCGTTTATGTTTGATCATTTATGTTCGCTTAGATTTTAAACAAACGAGCATTGAACACAAACATCAATATATATCCGTTTATGTTTGTTCAGTTATGTTCGTTTGTGTCTGTGAACTATATACTTATATTAACTGCTCCTGTTCCTGTTCATTTAAAGTTAAATGAACAACCACGAACTCGTTGTACAGGCCTACATATGACTTCTGTGAGTCTGTCTAGCTCTTCCTAAACAGTAAACCAATTCTCCTTCACACTAATCACTTCATCAATTCCACAAAATCAGCTCAACAGCCAACTAATCACACTACATTCAAAACCTAGGGTTTCAAACAGCCACAATAACAACAAACTCGGCTAAATAATAATTAAATAACAGAATTTAAACTAAAACGTTACACATTAACACTAACAGAAGCATATAATTTAATAATAATAATAATAATAATAATAATAATAATAATTGAATTAAAAAGTAAACCTAGCGAGAGATAGACAGAGGTTGCAAAACTCAGCATTATCGGAGCGTGCATCGACGCGAACGTGAGCGAGTAAGCGGCTAGTCACGGCGGAGATGCGAAACGCGTTGACGTACGCCGGCGATAGTGTGTGTCCGGTGCTCACGTCGGCCGGTCCGGTTACCGGTCTAGCCACAGTTCCGGTCATGGTGTCAGAGTTTGAGTTAATTAAAGTGTTTGAATTAAATTGCGTACAGATTATTTATTGAAGGTGTTTATGGAGAAGATATGTTTATATAAGTTTTAGATTTGAATATTGAACTTTATTTTCAGGAAACTTAAAGAGGAAATTACATTTTTGTCCTTTTTGGTTACATCGTTTTCTCACGGTTGTCTTTTGCCTTTATAAATGTTGGGAATCGTTCTTTATGTTTAAAAGGCTTTATGCGGTTCGTCTTTTTCATTAACGGTTTAATTTACTCACGTGCCCTGCACATGACAGTAGGGATTAGCAAAATACCGTGTACCGAAACCAATACCGTCGTTACCGACTCGATATTAACATTTTTTTGGGCTTTGGGATAAGTATAGTAACGGTTTTGCAGTTTGATATGATACTGGTATGTTACCGAATTTTTGCTTTGGGTAACGCGTCGATATCGATTCGATACTGGTGTGATACTAATCTCATCCCTACATGAGAGTATAGGTGCACAAACCGGTTTAAAACTCAAAATCGGTTTGGGTTGAAACCAGTTCGGTTTGGTCAACAAATGTCAAAACCGGTTTATAATCAGTTTCGGTTTGGGTTGAAACCAGCTTCTTACAATGTTACGATCGGTTTCGGTTCGGGTTTTGACCGGTTCAATTCGGATTTTGACCGACTTTTGCCTAATTTTGACCGGTTTCGTTTCGGTTAACATGTTTGAAACCGGTTTTGTGAAGAAAATTACAAACCGGTTTCTACATAATCGGTTTCAAACCAGTTTGATTTTCGGATCAGTTCGGTTAACTGGTTTATTTACCCACCTCTACATGAGAGTGAATTCGTCTTTATACTATTTTAGGAACTATTTGTGTAATTAACTTAAAGTTTGATGTAAGTCGAAAATGTTTTAAAGAAATAGAAAGACATGTACTAAATTCAGGAATATCTCTACCCTTCTCTTTGATCTCTTTCTCTCATACTTGCGCCCATAAAACACTACCTTACGACCATCACCACTGTCGCCGCCGCCTATGACCACCACCACCACAAAAAATCATTAAATCCGTCAACAAGTGAAACCCCACCGCCTGTGGTGTAACAGTCCTAAAAGTAGGGTCGGAAAAGGCTAAAGAGTAACTAACAAACCTCATTGAACAAATATGGAAGTTTGTTGGCTCAATTGTTGTTTGGCCCAAGTGTAAAGCCCAACCCAATAGTTATTAGGGTTTATTATATTTGGTAATGTCTTGACTAGCAAGTTTGGTTAGTCTATATAAGCCGAGTTATGGTTAGACATTAGAATAAGTGTAGTTGGTGTAACCGAGTTAGGGTTCATCAAGAGTTAAACCGAGTTAGGGTTTGAAGGTTTGTAATCAGTTTTTTAAGTGAGATTTTCTAATTAGTATAAACGAGAGTTAGTCGTTTACTTTGGTGTTTGATTATCTGGGACTTGAATTGGTATCAGAGCCAAGTTTAAGAAATCGATAATCGGCTAAACCGCCACCGGAAGATCCCGCTGCCGCTGTGTGAGTGAGGCACAGTAGCTACCGGAAGAAGATCGGCATCCGCTTACGCCGTCGAGACCAAGGAACTCTGGGAAGAAAGTGTGAGTGACGACCAAGTTCGCTCCACCGGGTTTTCATTGCCAGTTCAAATTAGCGATTGAACGAGGAGAGGTTCGTTTGTTGTTTTCTCATCGTCGCTGCTGTTTGGTTCATTACTGGTTCATCTTTTTGGTGGAGGAAAGGGGACGAGAACCAGGTTTGGGGTTTCGCTTATACCCCTGTTTCGTTTTGTTTTGTGAAAGAGCACAAGCAAGCTGGTTTGTCTTATTTGGACTTGAAAATAAGTCGTACAAACAAAAAAATAAAATAAAGGAGATTGAATTTTGTGGTTGCCTTGCAATTCTAGTGCGTGAAGAAAAGTACCACTAGAGGTTTTTTAAGTTGGTTTTGGCTTTATTTATTTTGGTTAAGCAAGTACGGTTTAACCATCGTCCGCTGTTATTTTATTTGGGTTGAACAAGTCGGTTCAATTCAGGGTTCGTATTTTATTGGGTTAAACGAGTTAGGTTTTAACCAATGTTTGATTTATTCTGTGGGAAAGCAGATTTGGTTCTGAAAAGTTGTTCGGGACTGTGCTGTTTGTATTTGTTCCAACGAAGTGGAGCAAGGGGGTTCGGCTTCAATGGCAGGTGACGAAGAAAGACCAGTAATCCAACCCAAAGCGAGTGGGGGGATTTCATTACAGGTTCCAAAGCTGAATGGAACTAATTACATCATATGGGCGATTGTGGTGGAAGCGATTTTGGACGATCAAGAGTTATGGGATGTTGTTCAACCGGAAGAGGGTGCGGTTATTGATGCGAAGAAGAATAAAACGGCAAGATCGTTTTTGTTTCAAGTGGTGGATGGTGATATTCTTCTTCAGATTTCTCAACACAAGAATGCCCGAGATATATGGACGGCTTTGAAAGCACGGTATGTTGGGGCCGAGCGAGTTCAAAAGGCTCGACTGCTAACTCTGAAAAGTGAATTTGAAAAACTCAAGATGGCGGAAAACGAGACCGTTGACGAGTTTGCAGGAAAAATAACAAGTATGGTTTCAAAGGCAACGAGTCTAGGTCACATGTTCAAGCAAGATGTCTTGGTGAAGAAGTTACTGGATGCGGTTCCAGATAAGTACTTTCAACTCGTAGCCTCAATCGAGCAAAGTGTTGATCTCGATAGTTTGATGTTTGAAGATGCTATTGGAAGACTTAAGACGTTTAAGGAACGTCTACGAGGGAGAGAGCGCGTTTCAAATTCACAAGGTCAGTTACTTTTCAATTGATCGTAAGGTAGTTACAAAGGCAAGTCGTATGATCAGTCCAGTAGCCGAGGTAAGGGTTGGCCGAGTTCTCGGGGGAGTGGAAGAGGCCGTGAAACCAGACATCAAGACCGAGACGATGAGGACCAAGGTGGTTGCAAAAACCGAGGTGGTCAAGATCGTGGGTCAGGTCATAAGGGACAAAGAAGAACGAATGATCGTCAAAAGGGAAGAAAGGATAGATCACATGTTCAGTGTTACCGTTGTGATGAGTTTGGTTACTTTGCGGCTATGTGTCCGGAACGTATGAAGAAAAAGGAAGAATCTAATTTGAACAAAATTGATGATTTTGATCCATCTTTATTCATGATTAAAGGTGATCAAAAGACAGTTTTACTGAATGAAGACGGCGTGATTCCAAAGCGTTTCGAAACCGAGCTGACGGAGAAAGATGTCTGGTATCTCGACAACGGAGCATCGAATCACATGACGGGTAATAAGTCTTACTTTTATGAATTAAATGAACAAGAAACAGGAACGGTGAAATTCGGAGATGAATCTTGTATTGATATTCGGGGAAAAGGGTCAGTCCTAATTGAAGGAAAGACGGGGGGAGCAGCGCCTGTTAACCGATGTCTACTACATCCCGAGCTTACAATGCAACATCATAAGTCTTGGTCAAGCAACGGAAGGTGGATGCGAGATTCACATGAAACACGATTTGCTAACCATTAAAGATGATACAGGTAAGCTTTTGATGAAGGTGACAAGGACCAAGGATCGATTGTACAAGATTAGCCTCAAGATATCAAGTTCCGGTAAATGAACCATCATTGGAATGAAGAATTTTACAGGTCGGGATCTTCAAAGTGTTGGACTGAAAGAAGACAAGCCGGTTACGAGTCAGCTTCCAATCAAAGATCCAAGTTCCAAAATTCAAAGTACAAAGGAAAGTGTTCAAGAAACTAAACGCGTGGTCAAGGAAGTGATTCAAGCCCAAGGGAAGGCGTCTAATGATCAAACGAAGCAAGTGTTACTTCAAGCTAGGTGGAGCTCAAAGAACATTGCAAGAGATCAAGAAAAGCCTCGGGAGAATCAAGAGAATGATGACAAGCGTGAAGTTGAAGATCCGTCAATTTCGAGTAGGAAATTAGGGGGTGAGTCGAGTGAGTCAGATACAACAATTGGGGGGGGGGGGGTGATTGTTGGCTCAATTGTTGTTTGGCCCAAGTGTAAAGCCCAACCCAATAGTTATTAGGGTTTATTATATTTGGTAATGTCTTGACAAGCAAGTTTGGTTAGTCTATATAAGCCGAATTATGGTTAGACATTAGAATAAGTGTAGTTGGTGTAACCGAGTTAGGGTTCATCAAGAGTTAAACCGAGTTAGGGTTTGAATGTTTGTAATCAGTTTTTTAAGTGAGATTTTCTGATTAGTATAAACGAGAGTTAGTCGTTTACTTTGGTGTTTGATTATCGATCTGAGACTTGAAAGTTCACTAGCAATGGATTGTATTGGAAGTAATCCACGGGCTAAATAGGAACTTAATGAGCTAAGGCCCAATAATCACATAGAAACTGAGAGGCCCGATAAATTTGGCCCAAAACATCGCAAGCCCAATTAGAATAACCAGAACCCGGTAAGTCGGTAACTAGACTATAAATATAAATTTGGCCCGATAGAGATTTAGGTCTAATAGAGTTTAGTTAGCCCATGTGGTTCAGAAGGCCATGACAAGAGGTCCGGCCCCTTATAGAGAATCGACCCAATTATATGAGCCAGTTCGAATGTGATGTGGGCCCGATAGGGTTCCAGCCCATTCCCATGAGCCCACTTTTGTGATTTTTAATTAACTTATAATAGTTAGCTCAATTAGTTAGAAAGCTCGATAAGTGCAATCGATGTGTTTATGTTATGGAATTTTATTTTTATAAAATACCATAACACCAAAATTATATAAGCGAATCATTATATAAACTAAGATATATATAAACATAAAATCTTGTTGATAGTTGTATTTATTTTGTTAATGATACCTTGTCATGTGTGAAGATGAGAAGATGAGTTTTGACCCGTTATGCTAAATATAAATGATGTGGGAGAATTAGGAAACTAGATTTATAACTAGCATTGGGTTTTGCTATTTAAAAATGGTTTGCGGCGCAACTTGTTGTATGTTTGTCATCTGTCTTGGTGTAAACGCTTTATATTTAGACGAATTATGTGACTCCGAATCTAGCTCGGACTCGTATATAAACTCAACTTAATTAATGTTTTTAGTGAGTTGGTATCGAGTAGCCAGAAACAACTCAACATTTTTTTTAACAAAAATACTTCAAATTAAAATATGCTTGAAGGGTCATAAGATATTATCGCTACAACCTCACATTCGAAGTTACTAAATTTAAATTACTTAAATACGGTTTTCTACCCAACTAAAGATGTTGTTGGGACTGCTAATATATAACTTATAAAGTAAGTGTGATGTTAAGTTCAATGCCATATTTCTTTATAAAAGAAAACAGGTGATACCTAATTTCCTAAAGAGTAAAGCCACTTTGGTACCTGTGTTTTGCTCAAGTACGCAACTTTAGTGCCGTCTTTGAATTTATTAGAAATGGCTACATCACTTTTCTAAAACTTGCAATTTTAGTACTTTTTTTCTATTTCCGTTAAGTCAAGGGTAAATTAGTAATTTCGATTATTTTATTTATTTTCTCTTTTGAGCTAATTGTCATTTGCATACCTACAGTTTGTTCAATCATGCAACTTTAGTACCTTTTTTTTTGAAAACTTAATACTTTGATTAGTTTTGGATAGACAGACAAATCAAAAGAGACATTACATACTACAATTAAAAGATAACTAAACACATGATAGAAGATGAAAAACAACCATGAAATGTATCACATATTTTTAGCCTTTTATTCTTAATTGTCAATTTACTTCTAGTAGCTCAAGATCCGAGTTCATCTTAGCCATTTTTCGTGCATTTTCCTTACGTGCATTGATTTTTTTTTCCAAAAGTTTGGGTATGATAACAGTAGCTTTTTAACACATCGAAGGATCAAGCCAAATAACAATTACACAACTTCGCATCTCTTAGTATAACATCAATTGAACTTGTAGATGAATGACGGTTGACAAATCACATGGACAAAACAATATATCGTAATTCATTGATCTTGAAGATGAACAATGATTAGGGTTTGAAGGATCAATGAGCGCGGAGAGGGGGTTGATCTGTTCATTTAGGGTTAAAGATGAGGTAGACACTTGCAATAACTGCAAAGACGGTACTAAAATTGCATAATTGGTCAAACTATAGATACTAAAATGACACTTAACTCTTTCCGCAATCAACATACGACCTTTGAGGCTTTTGAAAATATAAATGTTACAGTTTAGGTGTGATGCATGTATATTAACAACTTCCAAGTCGACAACCAATTCTTGTCTTTCACTCCTTTACCCTTTACGACGAGCAACGCATACCTACAAATATCACATGATTATAAATGCTTAAATGCTATGAATAAATGACTATTGCAATTTGTTTTCAAGACATAAAAAAAATGTGTTGGCTATAAAAACAAAAGTGTAAACATATCACATAATTATTTGACGAACACCTAGCTACGAACAGTAAACAAAAAATTGCGGAATTAATCTTCGTTTGGCTAAACTTTTTCCCGACCTGAATGAACCAATGAGGATGCAAACAAATAGGGTAGTATAAAAGTAAACAAGTGACACAAAAATTTTAGCGTGGAAACCTCTCAATGCGAGAGTAAAAACCACGGGACTACTAGAGCCGCTTCAAATCCACTATCACCCATAATTAGCAATACAAAAGTCTTCTCTAGATAAAACTAGAGGCATACACAAATCATCATATACTTGGTACAAACAATCTTCAAATATATGGAACCAAATACAAAAGAGTAAACGAGTAAGAGGTATCACCACGAGAGAATAAATCGATCTCTGGAACGTCTCTTGTCTTCACCAAAACACCAAAATCTTGGAGCACCCTTTCTTCTCTTCTCCTGCTTACGGGTAAAGAGGAATTCTCTTTTTGTTGTTTCTGTTGTAGGCTGAACGAATCAATCACCACAAAGGGAGAAAACCCTTTTTAACCTTTTGTGTATTTCTTGTTCCACACGACAAGCCCAAACAAAAGAATCAAAATCCAAATTTACGGGTCATGGCCCAAATCCAAAAAACCCATACGGTTTGTTTAAAAAAAAACATGAAACAAAATGTATATATTTTTTTTCTTTTCTTTTGTTACTAAATATAATAATAATAATAATAGTAATAACCCATGTAGGATAATATTTGTTGGGCTTTCTCATGGACAAAAAATACCCCAACAAATCTCCCCTTTTTTTTCTATGAGAAAGAACTCACCACTCCGGCGAGCGAGCAGCATATCTTGAGTTTCTCTCTTGCCACAGCTTTGGTCAACATATCGGAACAATTATCGTCGGTGTGAACTTTATCAAGTTCAAATAACTTGTCTTCAGTACCATCTCTTATCCAATGATACCTCACATCAATATGTTTTGTTCTTCTATGATACATAGAATTCTTAGCAAGGTGAATAGCACTTTGATTATCACAAAGAACCACGTAGCGCTGTTGCATAAAGCCAAACTCTTGCATAAATCTTTTCAACCACAATAATTCTTTGCATGCTTCTGTTGCTGCCATATACTCTGCCTCGGTAGTAGACAAAGCAACGCACTTTTGCAGTCTTGACTGCCATGACACGGCTCCCCCTGCAAATAGCAACAAATATCTATCAGAATCCGTGTAACCAACAAGCATCGGCTCCCGATTTCCAATGTTATACCTAATTTGGAAGTACCCCGTAGATATCTAAAGATCCACTTAACTGCTTCCCAATGCTTCTTACCCGGATTTGACAAGAAACGACTAACAACACCTATTGCATGGGCAATATCAGGTCGTGTACATACCATTGCATACATCAAGCTTCCAACCGCTGAGGCATATGGAACACCATCCATCTCTTCAATCTCTTTCTCAGAAGTAGGACAATCTTTTTCAGTTAACTTAAAATTGGTAGTAAGAGGTGTACTAATCACATTAACTTTAGACATCTTGAATCTGCTAAGCACATTTTCAATGTATTGCTCTTGTGACATGTGCAACTTCTTTGAAGCTCTATCTCTAGTAATCCGAATGCCAAGAATATTCTTAACTGGCCCCAAGTCTTTCATAGAAAACGACTTGCTTAACTCTTTCTTCAGCTGAACAATTCTTTCTACATTCTTGCTAACAATCAACATATCATCAACATAAAGCAATAAAATGATGAAATCATCATCACCAAACCTCTTAAAGAAAACACAGTGATCAGACGTAGTCTTTCGGTAGCCTTGCTTCCCCATAACTGACTCAAATTTCTTGTACCACTGTCTCGGTGCTTGCTTCAACTCATAAAGACTTTTTTGAAGTTTACAAACATAATCTTCTTTACCCTTAACCTGAAAACCTTTAGGTTGCTCCATATAGATTTCTTTATCCAGATCACCATGAAGGAATGCTGTCTTGACATCCATTTGCTCAACCTCAAGATCAAGACTAGCAGCTAAAACAAGAATCACCCTAATGGAACTCATCTTCACAACTGGAGAAAAAATCTCATCAAAATCAATACCCTTTCTTTGACTGGACCCTTTGACCACCAATCTTGCCTTGTACTTAGGACGTGAGGTATGCCCTTCGGTCTTCAATTTGTAGACCCCCTTGTTCTTCAAAGCTCTTTTGCCCTTAGCCAACTTCACCAACTCAAAGGTATTGTTCTCAAACAAGGAATCCATCTCATCTTGCATGGCTTAAACCCACTCTCTTTTATGCTTATCTTCCATGGCCTCTTTGTAATACTCGGGCTCTCCCCCGTCAGTGAGTAAGACGTACTCACCGGTAGAATAACGAGTAGAAGGTTGACGGTCTCTCGAAGACCGCCTGAGTGGGACAAATGCAGGCATATCTACTGGTAACTTTGGATGAATATCCTCATCCAACTCTGCCTGCTCTTGATTATCAACATTTCGGTACCATGTTGTTCGTTATTTTGAATACCATCTTCATGATGTGGCTCAGATTGCTGAGTAGGAATATGATCCAAATCAATGAGATCATCAATGTACTGAGGAATTACCTGTGTCTTCTCAATATCTTTCAAACTCTCATCTTCCACAAACACAACATCACGGCTTCTTACAAGCTTCTTTGAAACCAGATCATATAGCCTGTATCCAAACTCATATTGCCAATAACCAAGGAATATACACTGTCTGGACTTCACATCAAGCTTTGATCTTTCATCTTTGGGAATATGCACAAATGCTTTGCATCCAAAGACCCGCAAATGACGATATGAAACATCTTTGCCACTCCAAACCCTGTCTGGAACATCATTGCGCAAATGAATACAAGGAGTAAGACTAATAATATGTACTGCTGTATTTAAAGCTTCACCCCAAAAAGAATTAGGCAACCCTGCATGTGAGAGCAAACACTTAAACCTTTCAACCAACGTTTTGTTCATCCGTTCCGCTAAACCATTCAACTGTGGTGTCTTTGGAGGTGGCCTTTGATGTCGAATACCTTTCTCTCTACAATAAGCATTAAAAGGACCAATGTACTCACCTCCATTGTCTGTTCAAATACACTTGAGCTTCTTCCCAGTTTGTCTTTCAACTAAGGCATGAAACTGCTTAAACACATCAAACACTTGATCTTTAGACTTTAAAGTATAAACCCATACCTTCCTCAAATGATCATCTATAAATGTGACAAAATATAAGCAGCCCCCAAGTGTTCTAGTCTTCATAGGACCACATACATCCGAATGCACCAAGTCGAGTATACTTTCTTTTCTATGAGGCAGATGACTATGAAAGGAAACTCTTTTGCTTACCATTCATGCAACGAGAACACTTCTTTAAATGAACATCTTTCACACCGGACAAGGCATCTTTCTTCAATAATATGGACATCCCCTTTTCACTCATATGAGCAAGTCTCTTATGCCACATATCGGCACATCAGAACTCGTCAATGAATGAACCGAGTCTCGGGAAATCTTTGGATGTGCCATGTATAACTTTGAAGTTCTTTCACCTCTTGCCACGATCAACGAACCACGAGTGAGCTTCCAAATTCCACCACCGAAGGTACTGTGGAAACCATCATCATCTAATGTGCCCGCGGAGATCAAATTAAGTCTAATATCCGGAACATGTTTTACATTGTGTAAAACCAAATCCATCCCGGTATCAAACTTCAAGCAAACATCCCCAACAATCTTTGATAGCCCATTATTACCCATATTGACATTCCCAAAATCACCAGGAGTATAAGACGAATAAAAATCCATTTGTGATGTCACATGACAAGTAGCACCACTGTCAACAACCCAACTCGAATCATCACGTGCAATGTTCACCCTATCATAATCACAACAAATATGAAATACTTCGGTGGCAGTGTTAATTTCAGAAGTACCTTCATCACCGTCGTCTTTCTTGTGGTTGTTCTTTTTATTGTTGTAATTAGCCTTCTTGTTCTCCTTTTTCAATTGTTCGCAGAATTTTACTATGTGCCCTTTTCTACCACAATGATAGCACTCAAATTCTTCAAACTTCCCTTTGGACTTACTGCGGTACTTTGCTCTATTACTCGGACCTCTACTATGGCTTCTCCCCTACTTTCAGTAACCAAGGCATCTGAATGTGAAGAGGAACCTTGTGACTTTCTTCTCATCTCTTCATTTATAATACTACCTTTACCCAATTCCATAGTAATAATACTGTTTGCTGCGGAGTTGGACAACGATGTCCTAAAAGTCTCCCAAGAATCCAGTAACGTACCAAGAAGCCATAAACCTTGTATCTCGTCTTCAAACTTAATACCTATACCTGCAAGCTGATTAATAACACCCTGAAAAGCATTCAAATGATCAGTAACAGGCGTTATCAATTGTTTAATCAAGAACAACTTATTGTTCCCGGTCTTCCGAGCATACAACTCTTCAAGCTTGGTCCATAAAGTACAAGCATGAGTCTCCCCACTAATATGGTTCAAAACATTGTCATCAACCCACTGCCGAATATACCCACAAACCTTTCTATGCAAAATATTCCACTCTTCAACTATTTTATCTTCAGGTTTATCGGTAGTGAACACAGACAAATAATAATCCTTCACGTGAAGAGGTCTTCCATCTTGTCTTTCCAAACATGATAATTAGCACCATTCAAATTCACCATCCTACTTGTATTAGCTTCCATCGTTCAAACAAGTCTTAACCCAAGAACAAGAGCCGAAGCTCTGATACCACTCTGTTGGGAAAAACGACCACCTAGCCACGAACGGTAAACAAAAAATTGCGGAATTAATCTTCGTTTGGCTAAACTTTTTCCCGACCCGAATGAACCAATGAGGATGCAAACAAATAGGGTAATATAAAAGTAAACAAGTGATACAAAAACTTTAGCGTGGAAAACCTCTCAATGCGAGAGTAAAAACCACGGGACTACTAAAGCCGCTTCAAATCCACTATCACCAATAATTAGCAATACAAAAGTCTTCTCTAGATAAAACTAGAGACATACACAAATCATTATATACTTGGTACAAACAATCTTCAAGTATATGGAACCAAATACAAGAGAGTAAACGAGTAAGAGGTATCACCACGAGAGAATAAATCGATCTCTGTAACGTCTCTTGTCTTCACCAAAACACCAAAATCTTGGAGCACCCTTTCTTCTCTTCTCCTGCTTACGGGTAAAGAGGAATTCTCTTTTTGTTGTTTCTGTTGTAGGCTGAACGAATCAATCACCACAAAGGGAGGAAACGTTTTTTAACCTTTTGTGTATTTCTTGTTCCACACGACAAGCCCACACAAAAGAATCAAAATCCAAATTTAAGGGTCATGGCCCAAATCCAAAAAACCCATACGGTTTGTTTAAAAAAAACATGAAACAAAATGTATATTTTTTTTCTTTTCTTTTGTTACTAAATATAATAATAATAGTAATAACCCATGTAAGATAATATTTGTTGGGCTTTTTTATAGGCAAAAAATATCCCAACAAGACCGACTTCTATGAAAGATAAATAGTCTTTCTTTAGTTCTGATCATGACTGTCAAAGATTTGTGTATGTGAATTTAAAGCATTCATTTTGTTGAATCGTGGAACTTGGTAAGTCATATGAGTTTATATGTTGTGTAGGGTCCAGCCTTAAATCTATGTGGTTCAAGATTAATTATCATTTAATTCAAATTATAAGATATTGATGTTTATATAGATGACTATTGTTTTGTCTAGACATGTTTTTGTTTCATAATTTGTAAGCCATTAGTGGGGGATTGTTATAAAGTATCATTTAATAATTACTTGCTATATCAAACAAAAACAAAAAAACAAAACAAAAATAAAAGCAAAAGCAAAAAAATCGCTTAAAACATTTGTTTCATTTTTGGATTTGTCATTAGGCATGATACAAAATGTTGGCTAATTCAAATAATTATTATGTTTTAATTAAATTAAATTATGTAAAATTATCCGCTTTATAAATATTTAATTTACAACTAATTAAAATATATAATATACACATATATAATATGTTTTCTTTGTTTTCCGTATTTGTATAACATGGGTAACTAACCTAATTATTCAATTATACTATAAATGTTTAAAATTGAGTTAGAAAATAACTTATGATTTATTGGTTTTTTAAAAAGTTAGGATTTTTGTTTAATACAAATTACTTTTATAAACATTTTTTTATAAGTTGTTGAAGGACCGCTTAAAAGTTAAAACTGCTTCCATCCTAAATCTTTATTTTCCCACCTATAAATTAAAGCTCATTTATTTGAGCATAAGATTACACACACAAAGGAAATATTATGCACATGATAAATATATAACATAAAATAAAATGTTGGGATGTAAAATGATTTTTACCCTCAACCTTATTTTCTTCAAATTAGCGGGCCCACATCACCGGAATATCCCAACCAGCAACGCCCACCAACATACTCTCCGACTCGCTACCGTAACAGTCGGGTTTTTACCGCACATACCAAATCAAATATACATTAGTATACCCCGGAACGCGACAAATTCATAACTAGTTAATTATTATTGTTGTCTTTAAAGCTCGACGTTAAACTCTCGTAACAAAACTACCAAGTTTCAGGTAGTCAAGCTTAAACTCGGCTCGGCTCGGCTCGATTACGCCCTAAATTTAAGCATAAAGTTACATACAATAATAAAATAAAATTAAAAAAAATGTTAATTGTGAAATGACATTTATACCCTCAACCTTATTTTCTTCGGGGCCCACCAACCACTCACTGGAATGTTCCTACCGGCAACACCCACCAACATACTCGGACACTTTTCCCGAAAACTATAAATTGTCCTCATTATTTCTCTGCCCTAACCCAGCCGCAACTACTTTCTCCTCTCTCTCTCTAAAACCCCCAATTCACTCCTCATCCGTTTCCATTAATAATTATAATGATATTAACTCTTCTCCCAAAATGGTCAAACTTCAGTCATCCATTTTCAAACTCACAGATCCAAGATAATGAGATCGGTGGACTTGTCCGACCGTCAAATTTTCTAAAGACAAAGGTGTTGTTTATATAATTTAATAAATTAGCTCAATTGAGATCTGTTTCTGTTTCAATATTTTATCTTTATGGATTTAAATTCTTATGTTTTTAATTTCAATTGGGGAAATTGATTAGTGATTAGGGTTTTGATTGAACTTGAATTTGTAACAGCTCAAGTAAACCCGTGCCGGGATATTGCCCACTTTGCCCCCGATGTATTGCCCGTGCAGAAACTCACGGTTTTGCTTTCACCCGAGGAACTGCCCGCCCAGGCGAAACGCGTCCCGGTAGAGAAGGTTTTCACCCCGTAAGGAAGGCTTCGTTCTTGTGCTCAACCGATGTGTCCCACGTCGGTTGAGGAGGAGAACGAAGCCTTAGTAAAAGGGGTGGAAACCTTCTCTACCGAGACGTGTTTCGCCTGGGCGGGCAGTTCGTCGGGTGAAAGCGAAACTGTGAGTTTCTGGATGGGCAATCCATTGGGGGTAAAGCGGGCAATATCCTGGCACTGGTTACTTGGGCTGTTACAAATGGTATAAGAGTTAGGGGTCGGACGGATGTGCCAGTGAGGATGTTGGGCTCCCTGAGGAGGTGGAGATGTCAGTCCGACATTTGTTGAGAGGGTGAACGAAGCCTTCCTTATAAGGAGGCGGAAACGTTTCCTACCAAGACGTGTCTTGCCTGTGCGAACAGTTCGTCGGGCGAAGACAAAACAGTAATCAAAATGAAACAATAATTTGGCACGGTTTATTTGGGCCGTTACAGTAGCTGTACTTGTTATGCAGTTTGTTGGCTGATAGGGCGAGCAGTTCGTCGGGTAAAAGCAAAACCGTGAGTTCCTAGATGGGCAATCCATTGGGGGCAGAACGGGCAATATCTTGGCACGGTTTACTTGGATTGTTTTACAAATGGTATAAGAGTTAGGGGTCGAGCCGGTGTGAGGACGCTGGGCTCCCTAAGGGGATGCAGGTGTAACTTGTAAGTCCCGCGTTTGTTGAGAGGGAGAGCGAAGCCTTCCTTATAAGGAGGCGGAAATGTTTTCTACCAAGACGCGTTTTGCTTGGGATGAAGACAAAACCATAATCAAAACGAAACAATATTTTGGCACGGTTTACTTGGGATGTTACAATAACAGTACTTGTCATATCTTGTTATGTAGTTTGTTGGCCAATAGGGCAGACTCACATTTGTTATGCACTTGTGTAACTAGCGGGAGACGAGGCGTCTCTGCCTTACTTAAATTGATGATATGAGAGCTAGGGGCCGGTCCGGTGTGCCAGCGAGGATGCTGGGCTCCCTAAGGGGGTGGAGATGTAAGTCCGACAATGATTGAGAGGGAGAACAAAGTCTTCCTTGTAAGGGGGTGGAAACCTTTGTTACCAAGACGTTTTTGCCTGGGCGGACAATTCGTTGGGTGAAGACAAAATCGTAATCAGAGAGGAACAATATTTTGGCACGGTTTACTTGGGCCGTTACAATAACTGTATTTATCATAGCTTATGTAGTTTGTTGGCCGATAGCGCAGACTTGCATTTGATCACCGCTCAAGTAGATTACTGATAATAGTTCAATATGTTGGTTTGTTGGTTTAGTGTTTATGTGTTGCAATTCTGTAATCTGTAATGTATTGGAAAGCAAAATGTCTTTTGTGTATCTGATGTTTGGCTCTAATCCTTTGTAGATGATAACCGTAACATAAATTGTTCAAAACCTGCTTTCTGGAACAAGATGTCTGATTACGACTTCTACAAAAAGACGGATCAATTAACCAGCTTTCGCAACGAAGAGGCGTTTGTCGACCATGATATGAATTCTGCGCCAGAGGTTAAGGAATTACAATGGAAGTCCGGGAAAGCAGTCAGAAGTAATGTTAACGGTTCTAGAAGATCGCTAGTAGCACACATGGAAGCTTCGATGAATGTAACAGGATTAGTTGGTGTTAATGATCTATCCAAGGATCTTGGTTCTTATCCTGGCAAATACAACGTTGCAGGTAAACTTGTATAATCCTGAAAGCGTCTTTCTTTATGTTCGTTAAAAGTTGGTACTTTGTGAACTATTAAATATAGAAATCGGATTAAATGTATGATAAATTGTATACGACATGCTGATGTGTACATTGTTCCTCGTTATGCAATTAGTAACTTAATGTAAAATGTCGATATGACCATAAAAGGTGTCAACTATATTTGGTTCTCAATAAGACGGTGGTTTTCACGTTTAACATGTTTCTCTTTTCAACTCTATTCACCTTTTTCTCATGTTATTAAGAACGATAATTACCTTTTTAATAGCTAGCATATAGCTGATGTTAATCATAAAGTATACAGCATCAGCATCTTCAAATAGCAGCCTATAATGCTATATTGTTGTTATTTTTTATTATTTTTTTTATTATGATATTATTCCTCTGATTCTGCTGACTTTTTATGATTACAGATAAGACTCAGGCATTTAAACAGAAGACATCTGTCTCCAGTAAACGAAGTGAAAAAAGAAATGGCAAACTTCATAAGAGCAAAAGTGATACTTTTTCTATAAAAGCTGGTTTGTCAAGCTTCAGTTCATCTGCTAGTGGAAATACCGTTCTTGGTCCGTTTTTTTCTTCTTTTTTGTCAATAAGTTATTCCATTTTTTTAATCAAGTTGACATATTTAACTTATTTCTGTTATTGAATCGGTGGACAGGAATATACGGTTTGAAAGATGATATCTGTGATTTTGCAAAGCGTGCAGATGAGATATCATTGAATGAGCTGCTTGATGGGAGTTACAAGTGTCCCGACTCCATCAAAGTCAAAGAAAAGTCAACAGACGCTTTAAATGGAAGCATTTTGCTCTCAGTTAGAGCTGCTTCCTCCGTTCTTCACCTCCAAAAATCTGGTCAAACCTCGGTGCCAGCTGTTGATGCTATATATAATCATAATGCTTCATCATCTGTAACAAACTCTAGCTCGAACGATGGTAATAAAGGAGAAGCAACAGACTCGTCTCCTTGTAAAAAGGTTAGTTATATATGTATGTATATGTATATGTATATCTTCTTGCTTAAAAAGGGAATTTGTCTACTTAAAAGTTGCTTTATTATTTGGTTTATTTAAGGTGGAAAGTTCTCTCGCGTGTCCCGCTGATCATCATGCGAACATACTTCAGTTTCCGTTGATGGAACCGAAAGACGTTTTGGACCGTTTAACTCTTCTTCCTCACAAGGATGTTGATCTTATGCTTCTTGACAGTATGAAGCCTACCTCATCCTCAAAAGGTAATCTTTTTTTTTATTTTTTTTAGTTTACAATTCTTTTATCATTTTACGCGTTTATAACGTTATCCGTATTTATTATTTAGATACTTTGTAATAAATGTCTAACATGCTGTTAACGCTTGTCGTTTGGTAATAATAACAGTACATAATGGTGGTAGTTTACCAACATTTCCTTGGTCACATGTCTCCGGTGGCCATTTTAAAGTCAGCCCTGATTTGGTCAAGTCAACGCCGAGTAAAAGTACGTGTCAAAGTAGATGGGTCAAAATGGGAAAGTCAACCACTTCTTTAGGGGCCACTACTACTTATCTTGAAGACTTTCAGTCTCTGACTTATAATCAGAGCCTCGTTCCATTAAAAAGTCAACAGCCCGGGTCAACTCAAAAGGAAAAATCTCCTATGGTATCAACTTCTGACCGAGTGGTAACCGCTACACCTTCTGGGCCCCACACCACAGCTTCCAAAACCTCAGGTGAACTTTCTTATGTATCGCGGTTTCTTGTTTTTATCGATGATATGATTATATTATACTACCGTTTATGCTAAAAGTCAACCATGTTTTTTTACCTGTTCTTTTACAGCTGTGCCTTCTGCAGGGGACTTATTAGCTGCTCAAACATTGTGCAACATTGCAGCCAAATTCCGTAAGCAAGGCCAATACGGGCTTGCCAGCTGGCAAAAGAAATCATCCCAGAAATCTATAAGGTCCAGCAAGTTAACATCAGACGAGAAGCTTGAAAAGGCATTATTCACCATCCCGAGTTCAAGATCCGTGGGACCCACCAGCCTCATCAACCGTCCAGACAACACAAAGTCAAACACTCCGAAGAAGCTTAAACCATCAGTCAACAACCCCGCCAAAGGGCAGTATCATTGGTCAACTGCCACACCTCAGTCAATCCGATTGTCATCATCATCTCCAAACAAAATTTTCAAGAATGCACACTATGAAAGTAGCAGCAGCCCGATGAAGAGATCGATCACAACCCCGCCTGCAAAGTTACCAAATAAGCCTCCGAAACTCAGGAAGCTCGTGCCGATGGAGTGGAAAAGCCGTGGTGACCAGAAAGGTAACGCAAAGTACTAAAAGTTCGATTCTTTTAGTGAATTATGTTGTTAGTTAATTGTGTTTTGGATTATGTTGGTGGTGTATATAGTTTTAGAATTCAAGCTCAAGAAAACTCGTAAGTATAAATTTCATTTACTTTAACTGCATATCTTTCCGCCATTATATTTAAATATCTTGTCTTCATGCAGGCGTGGATGCAACCGCATTCCAGAGTGGAGCGGGAAAGAGCAGCTCTGGACCCATGACGGTAGGTTTGGTCAACCTACCCGAGGCGATGACCCAGGCGGCTACGCCTGTTTGCAGTATTGGTTCGGTTGCTCATCCCGTTGAGGCAACTGTTCCAACTGTAACATCATCCCCGCCGGCTGTCAGTGCCATCTTCACGGAATCCTTCACTGAGCCGGCGGTGGTTTTTCCTGCGGGTTCTTCCGCAGCGACGGCCACGGTTGTGAGTTCACCTCCAGTGAGTTCACTTCCGTTGGTTTCCACCGCGGCGGCCTCCACCTTGCCTCCTCCGGCGCCAGCGACTACGGCCGGTCCTTCAGGTATGTTCAGAGTTGGGGCTTCTAGCCAATCTTTGCCTCCTTCCCGTCTCCTTGACCTTTTGGATGGATATCCCTTAAGTTCAGGTGATGGGTTTGGTGGCTATCGGCCTGTTGTCGACCCTACAGGTGCGTGGGGTTATCTTGGCCTTATATCCCTTTTATCATTTTTTTTAACTGTTTTTTATTTTATTGCAGTTCGTGATTCCAACGAGGTGTACGCTCCTCGGTGGAGTATCCGCCGGGGAACGACCCTCCGGACTGCTGCGGATTGTGCCGAATGGGCACGCCACGCCGCCCCAAGTGGTGCGTTGGGGGAAGCCATGTCTAGCTACCAGGAGGGTAGGCTGACGAATGAGCTTCGGATTCTCCTTGCCCAGATGCAGCCGCGCGTCGAGTTGCTTTGTCGTGAAAACGACAAGTTAAAGACGGCGCGTAGCCAGGAAGTGGCTCAGGCGCGGGCTATCCGGGAGGAGAACATGAGACTTAACGCCATTGCTGCGGAGAAGGAAAAGGCCTTCAAGGCCCTCGAGGTTGAAGTTCAGGCCCGGCTCGAGGCCCGTTCCAAGGCTACCCAAGCTGTTAACGAACAGCTTAGGTTGGCTAAGGAGACTGCACGGAACGCAACCGAAAGGGCCACCAAGGCTGAAGCTGTTGCTGAGCCTCTACGCACTGAAGTTGAAGAACTTAAGGCCAGATTAGAGAAGCTCCAGCAGGCTCATGATGCCTTGGCCATGGAAGACGCCAAGAAGCTCCAAGAGATCTTGGACCAGGGGGGCATGCTTGACCGCACTGAGCGTAAGCTGAAGGGCGTTGAAGAGGCTGCAGCTAAAGATGTGTTGCTTGCCAACCTTACTAAAAATGAAGCCGAACGCGCCCGTGATGAAGCTCAAGCTGCCCTCCAGGAGGCTCTGGTCACCAAGGAGTGGCTTCTACGAGAAGCGTTGTCGCAGGTATGCGTATTTCCGTAGTTTCTTCACGCTTTTCTTTATATTTAGAAAAGTTTTTGATATATTTCTGTTTTGTAGGTTGTGCATCGGGTTCTCATGAACACATCTTATGACGATGCCATGAGCGCAGCTCTCAACGCTTCTCATGAGGATGGGGAAAAGGCTGGCTTCCTGCTTGGTCTAGGGTTTGTTGAGAAGGGCATCCCGCCTTCCAACTTCCCTCTATATGACGTGGATACTGAAGCTGCTTATGACCAAGCAGTGAACCAGTATGCTGCCTTCCCGCATCCGGTGGTGGAGAAGGTGAACGAGATTGCTGCTGCTGATGATGGGCTAGCTATTCTCAAGGCTTTCCTTGAACAACCACACTCAACTGATGGTGCGGGTTCAAGTGGGAGTGGTCCTGAAGCTTGATCCTTTAGATCCCTTTCCACCGTTGGAATAGATTTTTATTTTTGTATAGATTTATATTCTTGTATGCGGGTATGTGCACAACCATTCTTGTAATACTTGAATTTTTATGGAATATAAATCTTTTGTTAATGCCTTGCCTTGTAAACCTTATATGTTTTGCTCATGCATATTCTAGTTTAACTTAGCAATTTCCTAAGTACTTTGGATGGGTTAATCTTTCAACGTGGTAGATAATAAGTTAAAAGTTTTGCTTCCTCTATCCTGATTGTGCGGGTAAAACCGTCACTTTCACTTAGGATGGCCAAACTTTACCTATATCTGACCTGCGTGAAGGTTTTTCTCATCTTTTCCTTAGAAATTTTTGTCGTTTTTATGTTTATGCGGGTTTTGCCGCCTTCCACATGCAACGACTTACTTCTTTGCACACTTATTTATGCGGTGAATACCGGCATATCAGTGTGGAAAGTTCATAAGTATAAAGGTAAGGGAGAATCATTTCCATTAGAAGTGGCTCTAGGCCTTTTCTTTACAAGTTTGGAATTAATCTACATGTAACATTTGCGTAATTGAGCTCCATTCCATGTTCTTGGGATGAGGGTGCCATCGAGCCTTTCGAGCCGGTATGTTCCCTTTCCCAAAACTTCTTTGATAATGTATGGCCCTTCCCAGACCGGGGCCAGCTTTCCTGTTCGCTCTTGGTTCGAAGCCTCGTTGTTACGCAGTATGTAGTCTCCGACATTGAAGTTGCAGAGTTTTACCCGCGTGTTGTAGTACTTTTGCATTTGTAGCTTGTAGTTCTCTTCACGCGCTGCGGCCAAGTCTCTGCGTTCTTCGGTTAGCATAAGGTCTAACCGTCTTTCTGCATCATTGTCTTCTGGCTGAGTCAAGACCCTTGGTGAGGGTAGACCAATTTCGACCGGGACCATGGCTTCAGTGCCATAAGTAAGGCTTAACGGGGTTTCTCCCGTACTTGCCTTTTTCAACGTTCTGTTTGCCCAAAGGACGTGTGGAACTTCGTCCACCCAGCCAGATCTATGCTCCAAGAGTCTTTTCTTTATGCCGTTGACGATGCTCTTATTTGCTCTTTCTACCTCACCATTACCCTGCGGGTGTGCCACTGAGGTAAAGGTGTGGGTGATTTGAAGTTCTTCCAGCCACTTCTGTAGCTTCTTGTCAGCAAAGTTGGTGCCGTTATCGCTCACCAAGTTCTGTGAAAGTCCAAAACGACAAATAATGAATTCCCAAATAAACTTTTTGATATGTTTGGCGGTTGTTTGGGCTAAGGGTTTTGCTTCTATCCACTTGGTGAAGTAATCGATAGCTACCACTAGAAACTGAACGTTCCCTGCTGCTGTGGGAAATGGGTCTGTCACGTCGATGGCCCACTTCTGAAATGGCCATGAAGAAGTGACTGGGACAAGTTCATTCTTCGGGCGATGCGTGTTGGGTGCGTAGAGCTGGTAAGACCTACACTTTCTGATGTATGCCAGCGCATCCGTATGCATCCCCGGCCAAAAGTATCATGCGTTGTTTTGCTTGGCTACAACAGCGCGTGGACCTGCGTGTACCCCGCAGATGCCTTCGTGTACTTCCATTATGAGGTAATCAGCATCTTGGTTGTCCACGCATCTTAGGAGTGGGCCAAGAAAATTACGCCTGTAAAGTATGTCATCAACGAGTTGATAGTTCAGTGCTTTACAGCGTATTTTTCTTGCCTGTGTTTTTGACTCTGGTAATATACCCACCGCAAGGTAATTTATTATTGGTGTCATCCACGTTTCTGTGCCGGTTTGGATGACACAGATTTTCTTGTGCGGGAATGATGGTGCTCCAAGGAGTTCAATGCGGATGTCCTTTCCCAAGTGGGTGAAGGCTAGCGATGCAAGCTTGCTTAACGCATCCGCAGATTTGTTTTCGCTTCGCTTGACGTGTATGACTTTACAATCGTTAAAATCGCGCATAAGGGTTTTTGCTTGTGCGAGGTACAGGGCCATTGTGTCGTTTACGGCCGTGTACGTCCCGTTTATTTTGTTGGATACTAACATGGAATCCACGTGGGCTTCCAAGTTTTTCACTCCCATCTTACGCGCAATTCTCAACCCGGCCAAGAATGCTTCGTACTCCGCTTCGTTATTCGTACTTGGAAAATTCAGTCAAATAGCGTAAGTGTATTCTTGGCCTGCTGGGTTGGTTAGTTTCAACCCTGCGCCTGAACCCTCATTATTGGCTGCTCCATCAGTGTAGAGTCGCCAGACATCATCAATGTCCTGTGCTGGAGAGGGTTGAGCCTCCTCCTGGCACTCTTTCTCCCGCGAAGCGGGGACTTCTGCAATAAAGTCGGCCAAGACCTGGCCTTTTATGGCTGGTCTTGATTTGTACTTTATCGCGTATTCTCCCAATTCTATTGCCCATTTGGCTAGACGTCCTGACAACTCGGGTTTGCCTAGAACGTTTGCAAGTTTGAAATTGGTGAGAATGGTGATTGGGTGACCTTGGAAATATCGTCTTAGCCTGCGTGAAGCCTGTACAAGCGCTAAGACTAATTTTTCCAAAGTAGAGTACCGGGTTTCTACGTCTGTTAAGACGCGGCTAACATAGTAGATGGGCATCTGGATGCCTTTTCGCTCTACTAGCAGGACTGCCCCGGTTGCTCTGTCTGTGGCGGAAAGGTATAGGATTAATTCCTCCCCCGCTTCTGGTGCTGTGAGCGTTGGGAGTTCGATCAAGCGTGACCGAATTTCCTGAAAAGCTGCTTCCGCTTCTGGTGTCCAGCGGAAGTGCGTTTTCTTTAAACAGTTTCTCAATGTTGACATGAATGGGAACGACCTATCCGCATGGTTTGCCAAAAAGCGGTTAAGTGCGACCAGTCGTTCATTCAGTGTATGAGCTTGCTTGATGGTAGTAGGTGATTCCATTTTGATAATGGCTTCGACCTTTTCAGGGTTCGCTCTGAAGCCATCTTTAGTAACAATGACTCCTAAGAACTTCCCTTCTTCCATCCCAAAGGAACACTTGCTCGGATTGAGCTTCATGTTTATCTTTCTGAGCGTGTTGAAAGTTTCTTCGATGTCTTTCAACATCGCTTCTGGCTCAAGGCTTTTGATGACCAAGTCATCCATGTAGACTTCCAAGTTCCTCCCAATTTGGGCGTGAAACTCTTTGTCCATCAGGCGTTGGTATGTGGACCCGGCATTCTTAAGTCCGAATGGCATCATTTGATAACAAAATGTGCCATCGGGCGTCCGAAATGCGGTTTTGTCCTGATCGTCAACGGCCATGTGGATTTGATGGTATCCCTTATACGCATCAAGGAAGCATTTAAGGCGAAACGGTGCTAATGAATCTACCTTAAGGTCAATTTCGGGTAACGGGTAACAATCTTTGGGGCATGCTTTGTTTAAGTCTTTGAAATCTATGCACATGCGCCATTGTTTGTTAGATTTCGGTACCATGACGGGATTTGCGACCCATGTTTGATATTTGCTAACGCGTACGATGCCCGCGTCAAGGAGTTCCTTGACTTGGGTTCTACACGCGTTAGCTTGTTCCGCCCCCATTACTCTGCGCTTTTGTATGACTGGCGTAAAAGCCGGATCACACTTGAGCTTATGCTCTGCCTTACTTCGAGGTACACCAGTCATGTCAGCTGGTGTCCACGCGAAGATGTTAACGTTTTTCTGTAGTAAGCGTTTGAGTAAGGTGCGCGTAGGATCAGTGACTGTTGGGCCAATGGTAACAGCCTGGTCAGGGTATTTGCCATTGAAGGCCCATTCTTCTGGTTCGGTGATGGTTGGTTTAGCCATCTTTGGTTTGGGTTTAGATGAGACAGATGCGATGTATACCTGGGGAATACCGGTGATCATCGCTACACCCTCAGCTGTTGGCCATCCCATCATGCCGTGGACTGAAGATACCACGGCATTGAATCTTGCCATTCCGTCTCTCCCGAAGAGAATGTCGTATGTGTGGTGTGGCTTCCTCATTACGACAAAGTCCACGTCTTCTGTGCGGGAGTGTTTCCCGTCCGTGAGAGTGACGGGGAAAGATAGGATACCCAAGGGGGTGTTTGTGCTGCCATCGAACCCTTCCATCGAGGCGTAGACCGTTTCCAGGCGTTCCTTGTCTTCGTCGTCTAGCTTGTCGAAGAACTGCCTGTACATAACCGTTGACGAGGCGCCGTTGTCAGCAAGAGTGCGGGAAGTGATGTAGTGCCCCAGCTGGCTTTGATGACGATAGGGCCTTCTTTGCTGGGTCCTCCTGGCACTCGCGGGAAGCGCACCTCAGCTTCCTTCCATGCGCATGGTTCTGTCGTTCGTCTTTTTCTTCCTCTGACATTACTATGAACCATGTGGATGCAGATGTCAACGGGCTTTCGTCCGTTGCCTTTGTATCGGTTATCATTCCTCCCTCCATTCTTGATTGATGCCACAAGGTGTGTAAGTTTTCCATCCTTGACGAATGTTTCAACAATATCCTTCAAGGATGTACACTCCTCAGTGGTGTGACCCTTTGTCCCGTGGAAATCACAGGATTTGCTCTGATCCGCGTTATGTCGCTGCCGGATCATTGGAGCTTTTGGCCATGGGAGTTTCTCGGTGGCAAATATCTCCGTGACGCTTTTGGTGAGTGGCGTCCACCGGGGATTTCGGCTTGATGGGTGCGTGTATTCCCTTCCGCCTACTAGAGGGCGAGAGTTGGATGAGGTGTCAAAGTTTACCCTTGACTGCCAAATACCTAGCTTCCTCTTTTTGTTTTGCCGAGCGGTCCGGACGTTGTTTTCTCTAGTCCTCTGCGTGTAGAGGTTTGTACTCTGGGGAAGATTCATACCCAGTTGCTTCTCCGTTTCGGCAAAGCGCTTGGCCGCCGTCATGATGGCATCCCATGTGGATGGCATGCCGTCTTTACCCGTCAACGTGCGGATAAGCTCTGGGTATTCGGCCCCCTGGATGAAAGCGGCGCGAACAAGATCTTCGCTTATGGTGCCCAGACTCAGCTTCTTCGAGTTGAAGCGAGTGATGAAGTCTAGTAAAGATTCATCCTCCTCTCTAACGCAGTTGAGGATTGTCCACTGCTCTTCAGTATATTTCCTCTGTTGACTGAAGTGCTGGCTGAACTTGTGTTAGAAGTCCGCCCAATCATAGATGTGGTGGACCGGTAGACGATCAAACCATGCCCTGGCCGCTCCGACCAGCGTCATCTGGAACATATAACACCACGTGGGTTCCGTCCAGTTGCTGACGGTTGCCCCTGCTATGAATATGTTCAAGTGATCGTCTGGGTCGGATATGCCATCATAAGTGCCGATGTTGGACATCTGTTTGGCACTCTTCGGGGCGATTGCTTCCGCAATGTCCCTTGCAAACTTGGACGTTCCCGCATTTGCAACAGTCGGTCTAAAGGTTTTGGAGAAGTCACGTGAGTTTCCCCCCGCGTTCCTCGGTTTGAAGGTTTCTCCAAAATTCCTTCTCGGTTGGAAGTCCGTTTTTTTGCGCTTCCCTTTCGCCCTATGACGAGGGTTTGCGTCGCTGTCGGACTCCTCCCAATCATCGTCCAAGTACTCGCAGTCATTGCTCATGTTGAGCTGTTGTCGAGTGCTTCCGAATTCGTCAGCCTGTTGGAGTGAACGTAAGCGTTCATCCAACTCAGCTTGGAATTCCTTCTGACGTGCTTCCGCCCACGCTTTAACTTGATCAAGTGTTTGGCGGGGGAGCCTCGTCTGTTGTCTCTCCAACTGGGTATCGGTGAATCCCAGTGAAGGATTGTTTACTGCACTTGCCCCGGCTTAGGTAACCGAGGTAGTGTTCGTAAAAATTGTGTACTCGCCGGTGTTCCCCCCAGTAACTGGGGTTGTGGTTACCGGAGTTTCTTGGTCACTCGTTGGCCTTGGCATCGGAGTAACCTTAACCATCTTTCCAGAGGTTTTGAAAAAACTGAAAAAGAATTAGTTCTAGCTCACGAATGGCGCCAATGAAGAAACACTAAGTGACCCCGGCAGATTACGGATAATCTTAGGGTTAAATAGATGTTTTCCACGCGGGTTAGGTCCGGCAAAGATGGTTATTCTTCTGATGTCCTGCAAAACAGACACCGTGAGCTCGTCACTGAGAAGGGGGGGTTCCTCCTTGTGACCACCCTCCGGCGTGAGAATCAGACTAGGTTGCTCTGAATATAAGTGTATATTAAGAGAAATAGCTAGAGAAGATAAGATAATATCAGATGATATATGATGATGATACCGTTCCAAGGTGTTGGAGTATTTATAGCCGAAGGTAGGTTTCCAAGCAGGTACAGCCAGCTGTATAATATTCCTTTTCCACCAACTGTGGGCTACGTACGTGCCATGCTGGTGGTTGGTGGGTAGGCAGCGGCTGATAGTGACATGGCCGGCTGTGTACTATTCCTTTTCCACCAACTACAGGCTATGTACGTGCCACGATGAGGGTTGGTGGGTAGGCAGCGGCTGATAGTGACATTTTGTATTGGAGCATGCTCCTCCTCGTACTATTGTCGGTGAGCTGTCACCATGTGATTGGTTCATGGGCTGCTTTGGTCAGATCTTGTCTATTTTGTCCATACCTTGGCAGGTATAGTACAAAAGATCTTCCAGAAGCATACGGACTGGCTCTTTTGGGCGGGAATATTCCCGCCTTTCTCATTCCTTCTTCAGGTGACATTGCTGAAGTATTAAGAGTTAGTGCCTTATGCGTGTAACTTTACTGTTAGTGCGGGTAGCCTTCCTTCTCAGCTTGTACCCATAGCTGCGGGAACAGGCAGGGTACTGTACCAAGGGAGGCTTTCCTGCGGGAACAGCTGGCTTACTGCGTGTAAGGTCTTCATCTCTCTGAGCATGGTGGGTCTTGCGGAACCAGTTGGTCTTTGCGCAGACGTATCCCATGAAGGTGTGTCTTGCGGGTCCAACTGGGCTTTGCGGGGGGACCTACCTCTTCAGATACAAAATTGGTTGATTAGTGAATCGTTGTTTACTGTGTGTAGTCGTTTTTATTTTATCTGCTAAGTTAAAAGTCATTTTTAAAAAATGCGGGTGGCAAAAAAGTATAAAAAATCTCTTGGCTTTAAAACCGGTATTTTAAAAAAAAAATTGGAGGTACGATGTTCTAGCAAACCGCCCAAAAATACCGGACTACAATTACCAATTGCCTTACCTAATCCAGTATAACCGGTTCAACCGGCGGTATGTACCGGTTTTAAAACATTGAAAAATATTGTTAGGTCTCAAGATAACACCTTAGACCTTGTCAACATTATTCTAGCATGGTTTTAGAGATAAATGCAACTAGAAAATGAAGAAAAAAGGCAAATCTTTTTATCTCTTCTGTTACATAATTACAACAAAGCATTATGGAACTGAAGAGGTAGGTCCCCGCAAAGCCCAGTTGGACCCGCAAGACACACCTTGATGGGGTACGTCTGCGCAAAGACCAACTGGTTCCGCAAGACCCACCATGCTCAGAGAGATGAAGACCTTACACGCAGTAAGCCAGCTGTTCCCGCAGGAAAGCCTCCCTTGGTACAGTACCATGCCTGTTCCCGCAGCTATGGGTACAAGCTGAGAAGGAAGGCTACCCGCACTAACAGTAAAGCTACACGCATAAGGCGCTAACTCTTAATACTTCAGCAATGTCACCTGAAGAAGGAATGAGCAAGGCGGGAATATTCCCGCCCAAAAGAGCCAGTCCGTATGCTTCTGGAAGATCTTTTGTACTATACCTGCCAAGGTATGGACAAAATAGACAAGATCTGACCAAAGCAGCCCATGAACCAATCACAGGATGACAGCTCACCGACAATAGTACGAGGAGGAGCATGCTCCAGTACAAAATGTCACTATCAGCCGCTGCCTACCCACCAACCCTCATCGTGGCACGTACATAGCCTGTAGTTGGTGGAAAAGGAATAGTACACAGCCGGCCATGTCACTATCAGCCGCTGCCTACCCACCAACCACCAGCATGGCACGTACGTAGCCCACAGTTGGTGGAAAAGGAATATTATACAGCTGGCTGTACCTGCTTGGAAACCTACCTTCGGATATAAATACTCCAACACCTTGGAACGGTATCATCATCATATATCATCTGATATTATCTTATCTTCTCTAGCTATTTCTCTTAATATACACTTATATTCAGAGCAACCTAGTCTGATTCTCACGCCAGAGGGTGGTCACAAGGAGGAACCCCCCCTTCTCAGTGACGAGCTCACGGTGTCTGTTTTGCAGGACATCAGAAGAATAACCATCTTTGCCGGACCTAACCCGCGTGGAAAACATCTATTTAACCCTAAGATTATCCGTAATCTGCCGGGGTCACTTAGTGTTTCTTCAGTATCTTACAAATCCAAGGCTGGTTTCCTTACATATTTTGTAATTGATTAATAAATTAATTTTATATACGAAGTACAAACTTTCTATTTGGCTTGATCATTGTTTATGTGATGTTTACTAATGTACTTGAAGGTTATTTTTTGAGTTAGAGTTTATTTATCGGAAATTACAAATTAAACTATTCAATCAGGACCTCTCGGTACATTACGATTTAAACGGTTATACTATTTTTGAACCAAATCTGGTATGACTAAAATGCTGGTTTATAAAACATTGATATTTTTGGTGTTGTACACATTTAAAACAGAATAAGAAGATAATTGAGGCTCTATGGTCTATTTTACCAACTTCAGAAGGCTTCGTCATATGCTTTATTTCTTTTCTTGTTTTCTTCAATTTTAAAAACCCTCAATAAAACCTACGTGTATATGCGTGTACACGTGTAGTCTCCTCATTGCTTCCTGTGTTTTTTTACACTAAAAACGCTTCATATAAAACCATTGATCACACCATTTTAAAGTTAAGAATGAGTTTTTAACAGCCTTCATTGTTAAAGAATGAGTTTTTAATTTTACTTATAATTTATTAATTATTATTAGAGAAAAAAAGGTTGGTTAGTTCTTTAATCGTTTGACAGTTGTATATATACGCGATCGAGTTAATGAAATGAGTAGCTATGATTGACGAGTTCCTTTCTCTTTGGTTCGTTCTCCGATTTTACAGCTAACCTTTTTTATAGTTCAAAATAACCAAAACATCTGTAACAAAAACCGAACAATTATAAAAGTTTAAGAACTAAAACACTTTAACAAGATTAATTTTGACCAGCAACTAAACCAAATTATTCTCACTGCTCAAATACACAAGTCAATAACAATATTTAGTTGCTTTCTAGTTAAACCTCAACCAACTACCTTACTCAATTGTCAATAATCATGCATATATTTACCCCCTTATTTATAATATCTAGATTGCATTTTTCTAAACCATAAACAATGAAAAGTGTTTTTTTTAAAGAATTGTGAAGACCCTTTTATATAATCAGAATGGAGGTGATTTGGTGTTTAGACTGTTTATAGTGAGATATTACATCCTTTGAGAAACTTTCACAATTGATTGTATAAACAACAAAGAAAGCAACTCATAACTTCAAAAGAATTATTATGTTGGTTGCCTTACCATATATATAGCATCTATTATTGTAACAAAAATAGCTTTAATTATTTAACTTTTTTTTCTAATAATCAAATATGTGGTATGAGTCATGTTCAATGCATAACCACTTTGAAATAAAAATGGTGAGAATCACATACTATACTCGCACGTGATATTTTGAAAATTTAATGAGAGTAAGAAAGAGTGTGTGGCAAACGTTTAGTTGTTTACGTAACCGTTTTATGTATTAATTTAATCATCTAATTTATTATTATTATTTATTTTTAAATAATCACATATTATCTTTTTTATGGCATATGACTTATGTTTAATGCATAGACACTTCGAAATAAAAACTATGAGAATTACATATCATACTTGAATATACTATTAAATATATGATTTAACGAGAGCGAGCAAGAGTGTGTGCCAAACGTTTAGTAGCTTACATAATCGTCTTTTGCTTACAATAAATGTATTTCCTTTATTTCTTTTATTATTTTTGTGGAAAGGGAGTAACGGGTAAGACAATGACTACATAACAAAACTTGGGTGTTCTCTTGACTTTATTACACTAATTTTCTTTTTATCTTTATTCAACAATCAAGAAAATGACACCCATAAATTATTAAATAAGTAATAATTTGAATATACGTGTATTTTCTATTTTCAATATATAGAAACATGCATCTTATGGGCGATCTACCATGACCACATCACTTCACTCAAAATTTACTTTAGAAATGATTTATATTATTGTTTTTTATATTGTAACAATCAGCCTCTCATACCGATCACAGTTTTCTGCTAAAATCTACAATAAAAAAAGAACAATTTAATTTATTGTTTAATTCTTGATTAAACCTTCAAACCAGCACACCTTTATTTTTACTAAGTTATGAGTGACCATAGCATAGGTCGTTCGGTTTAGTAATTTTCATAATCGGTCACTTTTTGTTACAAACGGTTTGGTTATTATGGTTATAAGGAAAGACAGTTTAGTTATTTCAATTAATTACATCTTCTAGATGTAACCTTAATAAAAATGAAAACATGTTAATTTACAAAAATAGAATTAGATAAGTAATATCCCATTTATAAAAGTTATAACAAATCTTTTATACAATATATCATTTATAAAAAAAAGATAATAATTGATATGAACTATTTGATCGGGAGCATCCGGTTCATTAAGCTGACCCGACCCGAACGGTGACCCGTGAGGAAGTATATTTGGAGTGTAGGACAAGAAAGCTTGTTGGAATTCAAGATTAAAAAGATCTTTTATTATTTTTCAAAATTCAAACCTAGTTTCTCTCTTTTCCATTTGTTATAGATTAGGATCTATGGTTTATGTTTTATATAGTCTTGAAGATTGTTTATTGTAAAGAACACCATTGTTAAATCTTTCGGTTTGTTTTTAATCATTCGGTAAGATGAAGTCTATAAATAAAACTATAATTATTAAGCTATTTAAGTATCAACGTGGATTCAGTATCACTATTCAACTATTCAGGTAAAAGGGAACCGTACCCAATCAATAAAAATTTACGTTCTTTTATTTTATTTTGTAATCATTCAAATTTTCTTGTGAAAGCTACCAAAACATAGACTCAAAATTCTATTTACTCCTTAAAATGTAGCCCGTGTTTATTGGGAGTGGGTCAAATTTTGACTTAAAATGGGCCTTAGGAAGTGATGCAAGCAGGATCTTCTAGAATGATACCTACTCTTTTTGGGTTGTTACTTTTATATTCGATTTTAATATTATTTAATTTATCTTTATGAAAAACTTTTAATTAAAAGTGATATACACCAAAAATAAAATTTTATACTATGAATATTATATGTATTTTATTGCATTTCTTATTTAAAAGACCATGTTCTTTAATACAAAGTAATCAAATACTTATATAATATCACATGATTAATTGATGCATCTTAACGAGTCATACATCATCCTCTAAAACCAATCATATATACTATAAAGAGGCTTGTAGCTGATGTGAAAGAGAGAGAGAGAGAGAGACAACGGGAACATGTAACAGTGTGGAAATACTGTAAGTATGGGAGGGGTGTAGAGAGTGATCGCTTGTGAAGTTTCTTTTGGATTAGTTGATGTGAGGGAACAAGGAGCCCGAAAAATACCATGAATAGATAAGGTCACATAAATACACCGCATATATATGATATATCTACATGTTGTAAAACGTATTATAAACATATATGACGTATACCAAGATGATATTAATATATTAAAATATGACATTCTTAAAAGACCCGTGCACTATATGTACAACGACGCATCAATAACATTAATAGTAGTGCGCCTAACTCACGCATCCCCCGTATGCGACATGCCTAACACATACTTTGTGTGTGTATAAATATATAATAAGCTTATATACTTTCATGTACACAACAAATAAAACCAAAATGGCATTACAAAATTCTTAAATTAATCTATAACCAAGTTAGTAGTTAGTACACGTATAAACATATTTACCTTTACATATTTACTTTTATGTACTATAAATAAAATATGTACTTTATTATTTTATAGGTGGGAATCATGTGAACATTGAAACAAACGGATATCTCCACTTTGTTTAATATAAATGTTTAAGAACATTCTCATCCCATCATTTATCTCTAAATCAAAAATTATATTAAAACCTACTGTATTTTCTCTCTCTATTTAATTAAATAATACTTTTTATACCTTTTATCATTATTTTTTCTCTTTCATTCACTCACATCCACTTTCAAAATATATTAAAAAATTATAAGTGATTAACAGTAACTTTTCAAATATACAGAAAAATCACTACTTTTTCTAAAATATAAAAACTCTTCACTCACAACACCCTGAATCACTCTCTAAATTATAAAAACACCCCTCACATAATATAAGAGGTTGGATGAGAATGCTCTAAGAATATACAAGTTACAGAAGTCATAATACATTAATACATACATAAGTATAGTCTTCAACGAACCAAGTTATAAGGTACCGTAATTAACTAATTATTTCCAACTTGTTGAGTAGTATTTTTCTTAATAGCCAGTCAAATAATGAGACATCACATCACAAAGCGGAATATTTCTTGTTACTGTACATTAAATATCGGTTTAATACTATAATTATATAACACAAGATAAATATCAGAGCCTGACGCATTACCGTAACAAACAACGAACGCGTGTCAACTCATGCAAGACCTAACAACAATTCTTGAAATAGCTAATTGAACAGTATCAAATTTGGTATTTCAGTAATTAAATAGAATATCAAAGAGATTAATTAAATAAATTAACTAGAGTTATTACAAACGTTTTATCTTAATCACTACTATAATCAAAATCCTGTTAATGTAATAAACTAATAATTATTTTGAATATTTACAACAAATAGTAAAGATAAAATATCTATTTTTTCATAATTACTAATCATTAGCGGTCACACCCAAGCGTGAAGGAGCAACAACCTGGCATCGTTTTTGGAGAGCTTTTCCAAACTGCTGATGCGGCTTGCTTTTTCTGGCGTGGAGTGGTTCCAACGCCTCGGGGTGAACCACTATTACACATGCTCTTACAACATGCTGATAAAGTCGGTTTTCTAACAAGGACCAAAATTCGCATTTATGTGTGTAATACTTTTTCCACAACTCACCTAACAAATCATCAACAAAATAATATTCATAAAATTAATTTGATCATTTTTAATTGTAATATTATTTTTCAAGTGGGGGATGCCGGCTTTCCTTAATTTCATTATCATTAGCAGCCAGTAGTTAGGATTAAGAAATTTGGTAGACATTTTTTTCAAATATGTTTCTTTTTTCCTTTTCTTGTAACATAAGTTATTTGATTAGGTTATAGATTAGATTCCCTAAACTTTTCCTCGGTCAAAGAAAAAAAACCCTCATATATATTAATATCTGCTTATGTATTTTATACGTTTGGAACAAAGAATAATGTTGTTGAAATGAACTTAGTTATGATTGTCATCTATACAATGTTGACTAAATTTTTGTAAGACCAAAGTCACATTTAAATAATTTGATACAAGTTATGAGGTGCGCTTGTTCAAGACTATTCTAATTTCTCATTAATGAGAATCTCAGGCGTTAAAAGAGAACTAACTACTTGTGAGAAGTAAATGATTGTCATTAGCAAATAGCAACTATAATCAACATTAAGTATATTGTTATTTGTTAGTACTAACAATATCACCAACATGTATGATATCAGTTGTAGCTTGGTTGATTAAAAATAACTTATAAGGCTATTAGCTGCAACAGCTCTTAGCAATAAGTAGGCAGGCAACTTTGGTGATTGGTTGTTGAGTTACAACTGACAGACCAATCATTAATACCAGCATGTTAGTACTATAGAATTATGTTGATAAGAGTTACTATCGTGGTAACCCAATATCCTAGAACCGTTTTAGTCTCCAAATTAATGACGTGCTTATTCACAAAAGTTATGTCGTTTTATTGAAGTCGTGATTGATGTGTGGATGAAATAATGTGTGTTAAGTAAGTTATATCGTGTGTTTCATGTGTTTATATGCTCTGGACACGATTACTTTGAGTGGTTTTACGTTTACAGGTGAGCGGAGCTTAAAGGAGCTAAATTGGAGCATATGAGATGGAATGTAAATGAAGATTTTATTACTTGGAATGATAGAGAATTTAAAGACGAAGACGTGGCCGAAAACGGTGCGTAAAACGGAGCTATAACGAAGAAGTTATGGGCAAAACAATGTGAGGGGACAGTCACCGTAAGGCAGTGGGTGATGGCCGTAGGCTACGGTCCGACCGTAGCTTACGGTGGGGAGACCGTAGGCTATGGCCGTCTGGGCGGAAAAATGCGATTTTTAGGTTTTTTCTTCCATATTTAAGCCCGGTTCAACCCTATACCGCCTATCCTTCATACCCTAGCCCCCTTGGACGATTTTGGGGCCATTCTCCACCATCTTAACACCTCCCAATCACCATAATCATCCATGCCATCATCCATTCAAGAATCAAAGAGGCCATTCAAGATGCATATGCTAGGCTGATCCGCTCGTGACCATCTCCGGGTGTAGGGTTAAGTTGTTCATTGGATTTGTGGTACTTCAAACCTTAACTTTCGGAATTTGTTTGTATGCTTGAAAATGTTTTTGGGTAATCAATGATATTTGAAGTTTATCAGTTAATGATTTTGGTCATCAATAATTAGGATTGAGTTCTTAGTGTCATTGACCTAGTTATCTTTAACCATATAACTAATGTTTCATCATTACCTAAGATTTACAATCAATTAGATTATTGTTTAGGGTGTCAATCAATTGGATTAAGTTCTAACGATCAACATAGTCAAACATCTAGTCTCTTGATTTATTGATTCAAACAAAGGTTATAATTCAACAGGTTTAATAGTTTATCCAATTTACTTCAAAAACTGAAACCTGGAGATTGGTTACCATTTTTATAATTATTTACAAATCAATTCATTAGTGTTTTCGTTTAACAAATCTTTGAAACTGTTTGACATCGTCTGTCCGTTTAGTATAATTAGTTATTGAGAATTAAACTTGATTAGCACTTTCCACTGATTCCCTGTGAATTTAACACCTTACTTGCCCTAGCTAGTAAATGTAATTTTTATAAATGTTTTTGATTGACCTTTCGACATCGATCAGTGATTTTCCTCAACTATAAAACGTAAGTCTTTGGTTATTGTCTTGTGCATGTTTCTCAAAACAGAAAATTGCATAGTCACTCGTGTTTCTCTTTAAAGTATGCGATTGAGATTTCGAGAGTACCATCGAACACTTCAACTTAAATTATATTCAAACTACAAAACATATGTAAACATTTGACAATAGTTTGTAGAAAGTAGAGGATTGAATTATAGTTTTCATAAAGGTGGAGGGTCAATTAATTTTTTCATTTTAAGAAATATTATTCTAATAACATCAAATAAATAGGATAGAAACAGAAACTTTTCATCAAACACTAAGATGACATGGTGCATGGAATGCATGTTCATCATAGCAAGGCCGGCATGAGACAGGGCTGGGTGGTCGATCGATCACGGCTTAACATCCAGATAGGCCTGAATTTTAAATTTTTTTTTAAATTATACATATATATATATTTTATTTGAAAAAGGAAGTAAATATTTTAATGTTTAACTCAATTACTCAACCCCAAATTTATTCATTTTCGGCTTTAGAATTTTTTACAATTCTCAGAGACGGTCTTGAATTCTTAATGTAAGAGAAAGTCTTAATCGAATTAGGTATAACTTAAAACTTAGTGAAGGTGTACAAATTACAGAAAGTGTGTAAAGTATTTATATTTATTTTTAATTAAAAAAAACATATATGGTTGGTGCCTCTGGTTACACTCTCTTGTCACACCATTGTTCCTAATTTTGGATATTGCCACCCAACTCCCATGTGTAACCCATCCAATCTTAAGTCTCATAATGAGTTTTTATAAACTAAATAAATCATCATGTGTTTTCTACTTGTAAAATGGCCAAACCTAGCACTATATGATGCAAAATATACACTTCACTGAATTTGTTTAAATTTGTTAGTGATCACCTAGTAATTATTCCGAATGTGATTTTTTTGTTGCTAAAAGTTTATTCTCTAGTAGTGAGTAAAACCGATTACTAGGATTTAGCTTGGTCCACGATGACCGAATCACGACTTCTTGCCCACGTTAGCATATCCACCATTGTTGAGCTTGAGGGGCGATTGGGATTTTGGAATGATTAGATGAATAAATAACGGTCGAACGAGCTAAGGAATTAAGAAGAACCAATATAAAAAAGGAAACTTTAAAAGAACCTGAAAAGGCTAAAATTCTCTTGCAAAAAGATTTAATCGTGTGTATTGATATAAAGGTAGATGTCGGTTTATTATAGAGAAAAAAAATATGAAGTGTAGTAAACATTTAGTATCATAACGCAAATTACTAAAAGGGCCTAAATTTTAAATTTTAACATTAGTTTTTAACACAAACTATTTGTATAATTTTTTTTGTAATGATGCAAGGTGTTGTGTGGGACATGATGGCTTGATATGACAAGATTACTAACAAGGAAGAATATCCCATGTATTCGGGAACAAGGACCACGGGTGAATCTTGTCGATTGTATCATGATGTTATAAGTGAGGGAGCGAGAATGTTGCCGCTGGTGATGGCATGACAAATCTCACCATCCAAAAACACCGTCCTCTCCATCGACAAAGTTGCGACTTGGTGGTGGAAGCACGACGACACACTCCTCCGTAAAACTTCCACCGACTTCTTTTTATTTCTTTTTCTAAAGCTAGTTAACTTTCTTTAGCTTTCAAATATTGTGAGTTTTTTTATAAATGTTTAAATTTCTACAGAAACAAGATTCATATACTTTTCACTTGTATCACCTTAATATTTTAAAAATCTATAAATAATTTACATAAAATTATAATACTTAATGAAAGTTATCATCATCATCATCATCGTACTCAGTATATCCCACCAATAGCAATGCTATGGTAGGGTCTGAGGAGGGTAAGATGTAGACAGCCTTACCTCTATCCCATAGGGATAGAGAGGCTGCTTCCGGTGAGACCCCCGGCTCGATAGTAGTTTTGCATCAAGCCTTGGACATAAGGCACATAGCACTCAATCATCGGGACACCGGCTGATTGGTGCATGTGCCCTTGTCTTTCGGCTATCAACGCCACCACATGATGCCTGATTAACCTTCCGCCACTTTTAACGTTATTTTCACGAGATTAGTAAAATAACGTCAAAATTAGTGCAATTTTACTTTTACCCACCCGAGGGTTCACACATATATACATTATATGCGCGCACCGCAAGCAGGGCGTACTTAATAAAAGTTAAAAGTTAAGTATTCTGTTGACGCTGTTGAGAAACTTACTATCTATCTATAGTGTAAAGCTACCACTCACTTTTTATCATAATTCATAATTCACCTTTTATACATAGCACATTTCTCCATATTAAGGTTCTGTTTATTTTTCGTAAAATGCCTGGAATGGGTTTATGTCTGCGGGCACTCAGACGTAACTCCAAAAACCTCTAAAGACATTTTTTTTAAGAATAGAAAAATGTTTTTATTGTCTTAATAAATAAGCTAATATTCAACTTGTTTAAATTTTTTCACACCCTACTAACACCCACTGTTTACCAGCACCACCACCACCGTCCGTCACTACCACCACCGTCCGTCACCACCACCGTTCACCACCTACCAGCATCGTCTACCATCACTGTCCACTACCACTAACACCGTCCACCACCACCACCACCACCACCACCACCACCACCACCACCACCACCCGCAAGCACAGCTCGTACACCACCACCAATTATTTTAGCAGTCTACGGATGTTAAAAAACTAACAATCATCTTCTTACAAACTACAGAGGTTTGGTCCACATCTTCTACAGATATCTGCAGATGTGATGTGTAAACTGCAAACATTTTACATCTGAAAAAACAAACATCACCTAAGTCCAAATATAAAAACTTAACCAAACATATAATCCAACTACAAACCATTAACACAAAATAAACAACTTCATAAAAACGAAAACTAAAAACACAATAACGGTTTGATCACGACGACACAGTAATCTCCAAGTAAACAACCAAAAAATTACAAACTGATTTCCCTAATCATATTTAAACAATAATATATATCTTCCTTCACTTCTCATAAACTAAATTTCACTCATCTCCTAAGTCTCTTTCTAATATTATTATTATTATTATTATTCTCTCTCTCTATTCTCTAACACCCAACCCATGTATACTTTCCTCTAATCATATTCACATTATTTATATTCATATTCATATTCTTTTCATTTTCCATCATTCGTCACACTTGAGCTTTCTCTTTGGTGCTATTATATTATTATTATCGGATTAATACTATGCGAGGCGCCCGTCACGAACGCCGATGGGCGTCCGATACCGTCCCGGACAACATGCCGAGCGAAAGCTCTTCGCCCGCGTACACCGACA